>NC_051282.1:15305571-15616071 GCF_015220745.1 Sebastes umbrosus | reverse complement strand
GTAGAAATACTACAGTTGTAATACCACCTCTTTGTATGCAATTACAGTGTTGATCAGTGTTAATAGTGTTGGTGGAAAACGTACACATTCAGTACCACTCATTCATATCCTCCAGCCTCTGCTATCTCTGCCGAAGACTCGCTAAGATGACAAACATTTTCTATTTTCTTTTCTCGGCTAGTAACCTTTTGCTCATATTTTTAGATGAAAAGCTTTCAGTGTGTATGTGTGAGTCGTCTACGTTTAACTGAGTGCAAGTGTTCTGAAATTGAGCCCTCTTTGTTTTCCAAATGAGGACATTGTCCTTCACCACACAGCCATTAACACTCAGCCTCTTCTTGCCACTCTGAGGCGTTTTTTCGTCCTTGGTTTGTCAGCGCTTTTTCTTGAATTATTCTATCCTCCTGGCAGCTTTCTGGTTTGAATGCAGTCCCTCCTCATTGTAAAGGGAGAATACTTCCCCCAATGATAAAACAAGGCTGCCTGGGGCCGGCCTGCCTACTGTATCAGAGCTAATTCCTTGCATACCAATACGAGCCGGCCCCTTCAAGTATTGGTATTCGGTTATGGCGACTGTGCTGACAGAAGCATTTCCATGTCCAGCTCTGCCCTGTCCTTGCCCTCCACTCATAATAGATATTGACAGGTGCAGCGCAGATAACGCTAATCTGCATCCTAACAGGATTTCACATGTCATAGAGTGCTTTCTCATCGCCGCCGCGTTCAATTCACAACTTTGTTATGCTGCTAATAGCGTTTCATGGTGCCACAGCCCCACGGCCTTCAGAGGGGAGGATGGGAAAGTGGAGCCTGACTCGTTCACAGGTTTGCTTGTCTGAGCTGAGCAGGTGAACTCATGCTTATTGGACATACATATCATTAAAAAAATCTTTAGATTTTCAGGCTGTTCTCATACACTAGTTTGTATATATAAGATATTATATGAACCGTTGTGTGTGTATATGAGGATACGTTGAGATTTTACATATCAAGATCAATTTACAGTTTGGGTTTGGAGACTACAAATGTGTAACAAAAAGTCTCTCTTACAAACTGGGAGTTTGGAGTTTAGAAAATGATGTGGATTCACCAAGACTCAGATTATTAGGTGCAAACACAAGGCTTTCATCCAGGAGATCGCTGTTCATGTCCTGTGCGTCACTTTGCAATCAGCTGTTCATTTGTGTCCCCTTTTCACAACGTTTTAAGACCAACCATGTAGTTCTTTCCTAAACCTAACTATAGTGGTTTTGTTGCCTAATCCTAAAGTGACACCAAGTGTAACTACAGCGGTTTTAATGCTGAAAAGGGCATAATGCCAAAAAGGGCATAACACCAAGGCCAAGGGGCGGTATGTGACAAGTTGGGATGATAACATGTTAGACCTCCGCACCCACCTGCACACCTGCTTTTTGTGCAATATAAATAAATCTGCATTGCTTTGCCTGTTCATTTTTATTTATTTTTTTACATTGTGTCAGAGAGATGTTGGTTCAATTAGGAATACAATGCAATTTAATGTAACATCAACCAAATAAATGCTTCAAGATCTGAAGATGAAGATGTTAATACACACATATTTTAAAAAGATATTCCACTTTTAGTCCAGAGTCAGATCATATTTACCTACTAACTCTGATATCACGGGAATATTCAAATATATTCTGAAGTTCCTGACACCAATATATACAGATACTATAGCCTTGATATGAAAATGGAAGAAGGACGATATATATTTCCAATTTGAGATAAAGAATGTTTGGAGAAGGTAAGTGGCGCTTTAATATGAGATAGCGCAGGTTGACGTTCCATCCGGTCAGCTCTTCAGATGTGATTTCAGTGTACAAACATGCACTACATAATGCATGAGGAGGGGATGTGTTAGAGGCTATCTGTGCGTATGTGTGAGAGGACGCGATGTATGAATCTCAGTATTCAGTAGGAAGGCTTGTGGGATTCTCAGAGTGTGAGTTCCATCCAACCAACCTAATCAGGTTCATTAGACTCCTATTTAATGGACAGCAGAGATAAGGAGAGGAATCAATTCATATTGTGCATTTGGCGGCGGCAGATCTGTGCACCGTGAGAGGACCGTCTCCCTGCTGCTCCGAATCACGCTCATTGAGAAAGAAGCGGAAATTACCACTCCGGCGAACGCTGCGCTGACTTAAAATGACCTGATAAAGACCAATCAGAGACTCGATGCTGCCTGGAAACTGCCCGGCGACAGAATGAAGGTTTTGAGTTTCCTGGATTTTCACACAACGAAGGTTCACATATCAGGTTAAACTTCTTACTTAGACTCAAAACAAATATTGTATGTTTAACTTCTAGGATGCATGGAGCATAAATTATATCACTGGAGCTGTATACAATGATTGGGGGAGAGCAGCAAAGTCTCTGACTCGAGGAGTTTATGGCAAACCATCTTTAAAAAAAGATGAAAGATCATGATTTGTGCCTCTGAATGGAATTACATACAGGTAAGGAATGACAACCTGATCTCATGGGAAGGCGTATAAATAGCACAACATTTTAAGGCCACTCGTTGTGTCATGATAACGCATTTTAGGCTTTTCGCATGTCATTTGCAGTCAGTACCGACGACATGACGTGAAATGACACACCAAAAGCAAGAATGGCATTGTTTTTGGATGCAAAGTGACCGGGCTAGGAATGAAGACCTAATCCATCACTGTTTAATTTCCTGACCAAACTTACTTAGGTTTGTTGAAGCTCTTTGCATCCTGTTTGTCTCAGTTCTTATATCCCTCTAAATACTTCTTAATTTTGTCTCTGAATATATGAATACAGTGTGATTATATGTACATATAGTTTCAGGATTTTACAAACTTTTGTTGAAATCCAAAAGTAATTAAGACATTTCCAAGTAAGAAATGCCAAAATTAACATTAGAACAGTTAAGAAGAATGACCATTGTCTAAATTGTTTTGGTAGTTTGCAGTATTTTGATAAACTTTTAGTAAAAATATTCTTTTTCATGTCAGATTTTGCTTCATTAGTAAGCCATGCATCAACACAACCTTCTGACTTTTGATTATTGTTCATCCAAACTTGATTGATTCACCTGCAATTGTTTTTGGCCTTTAGTTATTTCATTTCTCAAACCAACACTTGAATGCAGCAAACGGATGCATTTATTCATTAAGTGTTTGTCAGGGGAAACTTAATTCACTGTTTGTTTCTGGCTAAATGTGGGCGAGGTGGGGGTGATGCTGCTAACCCAGGAGAAACTTTCGCTCAGAGACAAATGTATTTAATGGCTTCTTCTGTTAAAACTGGAATTTCTATGAAACTGTAATTCCACGGTTGCCCAAAAACTTTATGCAAATACACCAATTAGTGTTTGGAATAAATATACATTCATTTTTGAGCAGTGACTCAAAAAGTGCCAAAAGTGTTTTCATTTAACCTCGTTGTTACTGTCCCTTTAATCTCACCGAACGTATCCCTCCTCTGCTGTATCGCCCCGACAGCTTCAGTCCCTCCTGCTGTTTTTCAACCTCTTTGGAGAGAAAAAAAACTTCTACTGTAGTCACATCTGAGAGTTGAGAGTCTTGTCGTTTGGTCAAAAATGCCCAGCTTTACAAGATTCGTGTACGTCTGGGTTCATATCTGGCCCAGCGTGGGCCGCCACGAGCTTCCACCCGTCACACAAATCACTAAGATGAAAAGTTCACAGCTCGGCGACAGGAAGCTGAGGGGGTAAAGCTTTCGCTGCTGTTTCGCTGCCGTCTGATGCCTTGTCTTTGAGTCTCAGCCCTGTGGATGCTTTGATCGTCACAAAACACAAAGCTGCGCCCCGTTTCTGACATTTTCTTTGGTGTTTTGTGTTGTGCTGCATATGGATGTGGCCAGCTGTGAGGTGAGCTGTAACGGTTCCGCGCAGCTAAATGTGTGGAAGATGAGACCTGCTCAAAAACAGTTTGATAACCACTGAATTGATGTAATGTGTTTAGTTAGTTTGGAGGAGAACGAGGTGCAGATGTTTCCGTCTATTATTTGCTGCAGTCACAGTCCAGTTCAGACCTCTGTTTCTTGGTGGTCATGATTGATTTCAATCGAGCAAAAAAGCAGAAATCTCACAGGTGTAAATGGTAATAGCGCTTTTCCACCTTAACAGACAATCATTTACCCATTCACACACATCGATGGCATCAGAGCTGCCATGCAACGAGCTGGCTCGTCCATCGGGAGCATTAGGATTCAAGACACGTGGACAGGAGGAGCCGGGGATTGAACCTCCGACCCAGAGATTAGTGGGCGACTCTCTCTCTACCTTCTGAGCCACAGACAAAGACTAAGACTAAAACACCAATTTGAGCAAGACAATGAAAGCTGCATGGAGCTGTACCAAAAATCAGGTACTAAAAATAATCAGCTCAAATTATAAAGAGGAGCTGCAACAGGAAAGAGCATCCACTCCACCCACAACTGAGATCCAGATGGTTCTGCGTCCACACACACACACACCGATAGACTGAAACTTTATCAGCAGTAAGCGAGCACTCTATCCAGAAAAGGCTCGACTCACCACCGTTCGATCTCTTTGAATCAATATAAAGCGTCATAGTCAGGTTGGTAAACATGAGTGTGCAGTGTGCCGATGATGTCACATTACATGATTTATTGATCGATTTCTCAAATTCAAAGTTTTCAGTTACCGCCGGCCCGAGCTCAGAGTCCACTAACGGCAGCTCTAAAGACGGAGGTGTATAAGGACACGGTAATGGAGGCAAACTGGGGAAGTGATACCCATGCTTGGCACGCTGTGTCTCCCCTCCATTTGCACTCCCGCTCAGCACCACAGCTATGCTCAGACACACTGTAGGCCTGCAGGGATTACAGCACGGGGAGGTGGGAGTACTGCAGCAGTGCGTCCCAATAAGACAAGGTCACCTTAAGTGGATTGGGATGAGGGGGGAAAGCAATTCCCTCAGGACGGAAACAGGGAGCAACTCGTGAAAAAGTAATTAAGCAGGATGCACATCAGTGGATGCTACAGGCGGAGAAGGCAAGGAGAGAGGTGAACAAGCCCCGAGGACGAAAGGGGATGTTTGTACACAACATATCTGGGAGGTAAACGCACTCGACGGGATCGTTTAACCTCGGACAGCTTTTGAGTATGCGGCGTGCTTGTTTTTAAAAATGTGAAAATGATCTGTCAATTTTTTTTGTTCTGTTTTGCAAACCAAATATTTAGACATTATCCGGTATCACCTTCTCAAATGTGAGCTTTTCACTGCTTTATGTGATTGTAAACCGAATACCCCTTTGTGTTTTAGACAACAATTTCTCATTTTAAGAATGCAAACACACACGCACACACACACGCACACACCTCTCATAGGTAAATCAGTGTTGTTGTTTTTTTACAAATGCTTTATTTATCTCTAAATAAATCATTTGTAAATAAACGATGGTATATTGTGAGACCTGTTGATCCAAAAAAGGCAACTGGAGAATGTCACCTTGCAAACTGATCTCAAGGGAAGGCGTATCAAATAAATAGCACGCCACTTTTAAGGACATTCCGCATGTCATGATAATGCATTTTAGGGTTTTCGCATGCCATTTAACGTCACGTTGTTACTGTGAAACGGTCACGGTGTTGTTTAGGCAACAACACACTTAGTTAGGTTTAGGAAAAACATCAGGGTTGGGCTTAAAATAAGCATATAAACAAAGTAAAAATACGTGCGTAAACAATGTAACAGAAGTACAGAAAACACGTCACTAACGTAAATTCAAATTTACACTTTGGGACACGAAAACTGTCCTTCTGGTTGAAATTCCTGTCTTTGTTTGGCGTATATATTCACATGGATGCATTTTAAGAACGTTTTTGTGATTGCATGCAAAATTACTTAAGAAATTGCCGTGCCATTCATACGCCATTTGGTGAGACCGGGCTGGACCTGGAAGACTGTGGGAAGATGTAACACCAACACGTTCTTAACCCAACTCACATACCGCCGCTTTGTCACGCCCCTTGGTGTGACCATATTTTTGGCATCTCTTTAGGATTAGAGAACAAAACCACTATAGTTTAGGTTTAGGAAAAAACTACATGTTTGGGCTTAAAACATTGTGAAAAGGGGACACAAATGAGCAGCCAATTGTAACGTTACGTACTGGACATGAACAGTCTCCTGGATGAAAGCCTTGTGTTTGTTTGACCCATCCACCCCCCTAAGTGTGTGTCTCTTTCGCTCTTTAAACTACGTCACCACACTCCCGGCGCACTTTCTTGGAGCGTTTACTGTTGCCGTGGATGGGTTTACATTAAAGTTAATGGAAAGCCCGGTGTGTTTTATACCGGTGCTAAAGGTTTCCTTGTGCAGCGACACCCAACCCCGACGGCCGTGACATAGCCTTGGTACGCCCTGGGAATGAGAACGGGCTGGTAATACATGCTTTTATCACAATTTCTTGACTATATATTCCTTTCAAAAATCAATTGAGTGTTTCCTGATCTGCCACCTTTACGGACAGGGTTTGGTTCTGTTTTGGCAACTACAACCTCTTGGTTAAACTTAGGGAAATATCTTGGTCACGGGTAAAAGATGCAGAACTTGAAGGGGAATCAGGAGGCAGATATGAATCTTAAACATAAAGCATCTTTTGATCATTCAGGTTTTAGGAGTCTCATTGTGTTTGAATATCTCCAGTGAGAAGCCGCTTGCCTTCCATCAGAGTAAACTCGCTGTGGTGCAGAGCTGTTAAACGGCCGCATCACTACAGACAATCCATCACAGGGAATAGAGACAGACAGACATGGAACCAGTGAAAGCACCACTCTCAGCCATGGCAGTGGCCTCACACAGTCCACCACAGGAGCAGGTAGACCAGCGGTGTCTGTGTGGATCCACTGTGTTATATCAGAGCTGCATGAATATTAATGACAGCATTACTTGGAGCTTTGTTTAGCAGCTTGTTAGCTCTGACGTACATTCAAATCGGTACTGTTTGTACTGTTCCTTTTCGCTACGACGCTCCCACGCAAACAATGAAATGTTACAAACACAGTTGAGTTTGAGGTCGTAGCTGTTTATGCTCACACAGGCTCCGTCTTAGAAAACAGTGGAATTATTGAAAACGTTTTGTTTTTCTAAAGCGCCGAGGCTTTGAAATGCAAATAAGAGCAGCCAGAGCAGGCTGCTACTCAAAGCTTTTAATGTAAGTACATTAAAATACACTTTTACATATTCATGTCATGAATTCAAATATTGAATCAACATATATCAGCAGTAAAAGGAACTCCTGAACCAAATAAAAGTGCTGATTATTAAGAGTGTAGTTTGGTTTTGCTGTTGGGTGGAAAAAAAAAAAACACATCTTCAGTTTTGGGGATTCTTTTTTTTTGGTTTGTTTCTGAGCAGTTAAAGAAGAAAGAAAAGGGGAAGAAAGACAAAAAGGAAATCAGGGAGGACAAGAGGGATAAAAGATGAAAAGAAGGAAAAATAGAAGAGATGTACGAATGCATAGATGAAATAAGGAAAGTAAGGGAGAAAAAAGAAGGGAAGGTAAAAGGAAAGAAGGAACCCAGCAAAGCATTGAGGAAGGGGGGGAAGGAAGAAGGGATGAAGCAAAGAAAGGAGATAAGGGAGGAAAGAAAGGAAGGGAAGAAACAAAAGAACGAAGGAGGGGTGAAAAAAAAGGAAAATTAAAAAAGACTGAAGCAAAATAGATGGGAATATAAGAAATAATCAGATAAATGTAGGGAAGTGAAAAGTACAAATATGTAAAAAGAAAGAAGGAAGTACAAAATAACATAAGAAAAGAAGTAAGAGGGAAAAGAAATAAAGAAGTAAAAACGGAATAAAGTGTATAAAAAGTACAATATTTCCCTTAAAATCAAAATACTCAAGCAAAGTACATGTATTCAAGTACTATACTGTTAACCATTTCCCAGCTCTTCACATGAAGCAGAGAGATGAACCCGAGGGCAGGTGAGTCAGATGAAATGTGCAGATATGTTATAGCTGTAGATGTTATCTACTGGAGAAACGAGATATGAGGTGTCTGTGCAGCGGCGTTGGATGCATTCAGCGGTGACATGGTGCACATCTGTCAGTCTGCTTCCCCCTAACAGGAGGTGTGTGTGTGTGTTGTGGGGCGGGGGGGTAGAGATCCCGCCGACAGCCAGCTGTTAAACTAAGACGTGTACGACGGAGGCTGACAGGACCTCCGCTTTGAAGTGACAGCTACCGCCATCAGGCCGCTAAAGCGTGTCACCTAATAGGTGCATCGAGAGGGTGACGGGTACAGTCAGGAGCGGGTCGCTGCCTCAGGCGCCTTTTTAAAATATTATCTTTTGGTTGAAGCTGTTTAAACACCCATTTAGTCCCCGACAAAGGCGTGTTATAACCCAAATCTCTCCAAACGCCAAGTGAAATAATACCAGAGAGATTTATCCTGCAGCTCATGGGAGCAGACGTGCTGTTCTCTTGCTGCTTTTTTACAAATCGTACATTAAGTTTGTTTAATTCTTTAAAGATTAATCCGGCAAGTACAAGAGTTTATTTTATTTTTTTTCACTTTAAATGTTTTGTAGAGGGGAATAAAATAAGCCTTCTTCAGTGTGTGATGGTTATTTAGCTTCAGGTTGAGTCATATTAACATGTCACCAACAGTGAATGTCAGTCAACTCCTCACCACCAGCAGCAGAGCGGGTATTTTTAGGAGGATAGGTGTCCTTGGATTTGCCTCATAAAAGTCTCATAGGGACACTTAACGACTATAAATCTTGAAAAACATAGAATACTTTATACGTTCTACATTGTTTTGTCTTTTATTAAACTGGTTATAACCTTTCCAACACATTGGACAATAGTAACAGAGATGCTGTTGAATATATTTATGTTTCTTAGTGTCTAAATATTGCAATTTCCTCCAAATTTAACCAGGCTTCGGAGATACATCGACCACAATAACTGTGTTTGGTCAGTCCGAGCTGTTTGTGTTAATAGTTGATAGTTAAAACAACATGGAGCCGGTTGGAGAAAAGCTTTTCCTTTTCAGTAACACCTTATATATTTTGTGATCTAGCAAACCCATTTCCACTGCAAGACTTCTACTCGCAGCGACCGTCGCTGTAAATCACCAAGACACTAAAATAAAGCTGTCAGGTTACAATCATCGGTTCAATAAAATACACCTCTTGAGGAGAAACACCCTTTGGCACTGCATTCTGGGTATTTATGTCACTCACAGCAGCAACAGTACGTTAACTTGTGTGGAAGAAACTAGAGGTTCCAAAATAAAAGGACCTGATCTGAAACAGACCCATGGAAAACCGACACAAAACTGACGAGCATCAATTAATTCTACATCAACATGAAATTCATACTGTGATTGATGATTTCTGCAGAGCAAATCCACCATAAATGAGTAAATAATGGCATGGTCGCTCCCAATCAGAGCTAAATGCGTGTTTAAATCAAACATTCACTTACCTTGCAGACACCTAAGAAGTGTTTATTAGCTGTTAAGACTCACACTGTCAATGACCGCAGCCATGATGCAGATTTTTGCAATTGCTAAAACGCAAGTTCTGATACTAGGGCCCTCTTTGTTGAAACTCTGCATGCAAAAACCCAAAACGTACACAAAATATCATCATTCAAAGCTATATAAACTCTTCTAAAATGATATTTTTGCATCACAACTTTACACACAAAGCCCAAATAAATGTCTCTTCCCACATGCCACACTATTATCTAGTCTTATCGAGTCTTTTGGCATTTTCATTAGTAGCATGCTGTAAATATATGCTATGAATACAAATAGAATGGGTTTATTCTCAGTACTCATAACAGTATCAGACACAATTACTTTAACTGAAGATGACATGAATATACAGTAGTTACTGTATTGCAACAAAATATTGCAAACACAGTCCTCTAACTCTCTCTCCATTGTTGTGCACACCAAAGAGCAAACCTGCATCCTGTTTATAGTGTTCAATCTCTGATTTCTAAGTGAGCTAATTGGTTCCAGGTGTTTTCACAGGTGCATTCTGGGTGCAGGTGATTGATAATTGAGTGTGGTATTTCAATGGCAGTGTTTAGCAAAACAAACACACACAGGCTTTTAGTTTTGAACGATGTCTCTAATGTAGATAACCGTGTGTAGTAATGTGTTTTTAGAATTTCAAACTTAGTGTAAAGCAGACAATGTGCATATGGCTCAGTGGTTTCAATAATTATGCCGCAAGTAGTTTGTGTGTCTTGGCAATTGCAAACAAAACTGTAATATCTGACACCCTCACCTGTCCATAAAAGCCATAAATGAACTCTATGGCCATCATGTTTATTGAAACCTGCCATCAAACAACCACCAGTGGAAATATTTTGGCTCACAAAACCACCGACAGGAAAAATAAATAAAATATTACGACTCTGGCACTCTGCAACCCAATGACTGCGCTGTGATTATCAGCCAAGGGCACTCGACTGGTCCGTCTGTGTGTGTGAAGTGTGAGTGACTTTTCTTATCAGGTGCGAGCAGAGAGCCGGTTGTGTGTGGCTTTTTCTCCGGCGGAGAGCGGAACATTTGGAGAACGTACCGTAGGAGAGGGGGATGTCCAGATCGCCCTGCCAGGACATCTGCCCCGATTCGTCTATGGATTGCTGCGCTGTAAAAACACAACAACAACGGGGCTCTTGTTTACAGCTCGTTCTCACTCCAAACACTGCTCCGGATTCATTAAAACTCCAAAGGAGCACAATAGCGGGGAAATCTACTCCCGTGCCATGCTGCACTCACGCTGGCGGAAGTGTTACTTTGTCAGTGGAAGTGTGGATTTAATCACAGATAATAAATGTGTGTGTGTGTGGACTTAGCAAGATGTCACTTCCAGCCATTATGTGTCGTAATGTCCAACTTCCACTGAGCTGAACAAAAGTCACAGTCACATTTTTTTTTTTATTACATTTATTTGGCAGAAAGAGAATGACAGCATGACACGGGAGCTTTGTGAGTGAAATGATTATTATTCTGATCTGTGGTTTTTCAGGATATTGTGAAGTGAAAAACACATAATGAGGATGGACTTTACCTTTCAAGTGGCCACGTCCCAGCGTCACAAACCCAGAGGAGATGAAGTTGTGCATGTCTTGGCCTCCGCTGCGCAGGTTTTCTTTCCCATAGTGTCCTGGTGAGACAAACAATTTTGGAAAATTAATATTTCAGCTAAGTATCTGAGGGCAGTAGGTGTTCTCTTTGACTAAAGGTCACACCAGGAAGTGGTGCAGTGAAATTCATGTGTTCTTGCCAAATAGGTGTTGCTGGAGGTTTGGTGACGTAGACTACAAGCAGGGCTAGTTAGTGAACTACTGTAGCTGGCGAACCGATAGCTAACACGCTAGCAACATCAGTCTCAATAGCCTTGAGACTCTTTTTATTTCTTCTGTAGCGGGCCGTTTACTCCTAGAAGTTAACTAAGACTCCCAAGGTGCATTTCAGCACATCGGACACATCCAGGCACCGGGTTTTATTCTATGACGTGCCGCTAACCGCTGGTCAAAAGATTACCAATACAACACAATCTTAAATAAATTTGCTTTTGGATTCTGGGTCAATTTTGGACGAATTCAATAGTATCATGTTTTGTTCACAAAATTAAACGACAAAACGTTTAGAATCGGCCGATGCCACTGATTTATGACTGGCGTCTTCTCCATGGCAATGGTGGCTGGGTACTGTAGTATTTAGACCCGTCGGTCTTGTCAAAATGATTGACAAAACGGGATTTCTCACGAACGACGTTGAGATAATTAAAAAAAATTACCATAACATAAGCCAGACAAGTCAGACAGTTTGCTCTTGGTCAACAGCATAAAGTTAAACTCAATAACGACAACTTGTTCTCCTGAAAATTACATTCCCATACAACAAAACTGAATAGTCAATTACGTTTTTGAGGAAACACATTTTCTCGTGGATTACATTTATTTTTGACATATCACGAATATGTTTAATGAAGGTTTGCGTATAGGGAGGAGGTTGGGGTGCATGGTTGGGTCAAACACAAACACACAAACATGGGACTTGTTTGTGTCCTGTGTGAAACCAAAAGTAATGTACTTATTTTAACACAAATAAGTGGTTACAGATAATGGATGTTCTTGTTGAGAATGCAGTTTTGAAATTGCACAAGCACCAAAAGAGGTTACAACACTATAATGTTGATATACACCTATGTAGAAATATTGATATGAAACATATTTTTTTTTCAGAAATGTCAAGATTCAACATCTCCGTGGTTTGCAGAAACGTACAATGGCAACATTGGCTACTGGGTTGTGTAAAGATGGACTAATAGTATGTCGCAACTATGAGCGAATCCACTGATGGTGGCCGTTCCATTGAAATTAATTCACAGCAAGATTTCACCATTTTAAATTCTGGTCTGACTGTACCCGCACTCAATTACCCAGTCATAGCTGCCATTTTATAAGAGTAGCCATAGATGACAAGAATACTAAACAGGGCTAAAATGGCACAACTGACAACACTGACTCTCGGGTGGGATCATCAGCTCGTCAATATGTATCGCTTGACGATGCCAGAGATGCAGTCTGCAGGTTTCAGGGCTTTTCATATCACCCATTAATACACTCTTCTTTCTCCACAGTAGGTTAATTATTACATTTAATTGAAACAATAAAAGTGCTTTTGGCTCCTCGGAGGTGTGGGATACACTTGATTCTAGAAAGGATTTAAGACCGCTTCTTTGAGGATTGCCAGCACACCTCAGGTATACCCCCATTTGGATTTCCCCTGTGTTAAAAGACCACTCCATAATGCAATTTGTACCACATCACTGTTAACTCCGCTCCGGACCACTGCTGTAATTGAGAGTGCGGCCTGAACACAAAGCTGCAAGACACGGTGAATGCTAGCACCCTGACAACTTCCGATTGTCCTGTCAATCACAGACAAGTCTTAAGAAAAAATACAAGAATGTAGTGTCGACGAAAACAGCAAAAAGAACAAAAAAAACAACCAACAAAAAAGATGGTTTATCAACCTCTCCTCTCTCTCTTTCTCTGTCAATCCCTCTCTCTACATGAACTGGTGAACAGTTAAATGCCTCTTTCTCCAAGGAACCTCAAAGTCAATAACATCAGTCAGACCTTTGGGCCTCGGGAAGCCGAAATCGAACAGCATTTCAAATTATCATAATGAGAAGGAACACCTGGGACCGTTCGGCCTGCTCTTCATCACAACGAAGTGTGGCACTCAGGCCTCAGCACCACAGCTTGTTTCTTTTTATCAAACCCAGAGGATGACTATAAGCTGATTACTGACGCACTCTCTGTTAATATGGGACCTTCGAAGAAATCTGTAAATATGAGAAGAAAGGAATAAATATATTTCCCTGCATCTAGTGATTTTCAACAGCGCAGTGTTGTGTCTATGTCGATGATACAGTAGAGTATATCTGTGTGATGTCTCCCTGGGTGAAATGCTGATGTTTCATAACCTCCGTATGCTCCAAGGACGGCACCGCGGAGCTGGAAGCAGGAAGCTGGAGACGCTGACTGTGATATAAATTGCTCCCATGTGCCAGAGCAAACCTATAGCCCCTTATTATCTCTGGAAATCTGCCTTATCTACACTGCATAATGAAAACAGATCTAACCTTTTCTTTTGGAGAAGTTTCTCATCATACATCCATGAATGCAGTTTTATTTCAGAGATTAAAACTCAAATCTCCAGACAAAAGTAATATTTGAATTGGCCTTCAGGGAAAAGTAAACAGTCATCAGATTAATGACTCAAGTGTACATTACTGCAGTTCAGTAATGCATGGTAGGAGTTAATGTCAAAAGGGGTCAAGTATTAAACACAATGGGTTTATCTTAAACTACTCTTTTTCTAGAGCTTTCAACCACATTTCACGGTCTTCACTGACAGATGGAATGGTTGTATAACACTATAAGGCTACGGTCACACTGCAGGCAAAGGTTTATGTTTGTTTAATCTGTTTCAGTGAAGTCATTCACGTCACGATCCCAAGTCTCCAACTCTGCATCCACACTCTTTGTCCTCATCCTCATTATCATCTGCTCAACTGTTCGCTAGCTTCCACTGCACATCATCTTATAAATGAAACCGTAAAAACTGACTTCAGTGGCCTCCATGTTTACTGTGACAGCATGCTGCGTCTGACATCTTAGTTCCGATAAGGAGAATTCTTAAAAGACTAGTTCGACATCTTGGGAAACAAAATGCTTTTTCACGTTCTTGCTGAGAGTTAGATGAAATGATCGATACCACTCTCATGTCTGTAGGGTAAATATGAACCTTTAGCCAGCGTCCAGTTAGCTTAGCAGGGGAAACAAAGTAACTAAGTAACTAAGTAAGGAAAAATTATTTATATTGAACTTTTCACAGACATAAGTCACAAAGTGCTTAACAAGTGCATTATCCAGCATGCAAGAAATTCATCGTATAAGATGAAGTGACCACACCTCTGAATTCTGCATTGCATCACCTGTGCGAAATATTGAACTACTCCTTTAATACTACAGTAATAATATCTTAGACAATAGTGTTCTTCCATCTTAATAGCAATAGTTTGGGAATGTCCATTTCCTGTTTCAATGTACAATTGCATCCATGCATAAAGCCAGGTCCATAAAGAAGTGTTTTTTTTTTTTTAATTACTTGACCAGCCTGCAAAAACCCCTGACCCCCCGAGAAGTTTGGGGTGAACTGGAATGCTGACTACAGCCAGTAGACTTTATCAGCCAACATCAGTGTTGGACCTCACCAATGCTCTTGTGGCTGAATGGGAGCAAATCTCTGCAGCCAGATTCTCCAGTGAGAGGTTTTCCCAGAAAAATTAAGACTATTATAGCAGCAGATTAATGCCAGAATCACATATGGGTAAGATGTTCAGAGGTCCATATTCTTTGGGCCATGTAGTGTGAACTCTCTATATCAATACAAACATCAGTTGAATAAATACAGACACACTCAGTCTGTAATTGTGACTCTACAGGCAGACTGAGAGATCCAGACTCACTATCATCAGCAACATGATGTCATTCTTTGAAAATATCATCCAAAAGTTGGTGTAATGTCATTTTATAGTCAACTTCTGCAGAGTTTTAAAAACTCCAAAATGAACCCAGTTTGCTGCGAGTGTCCGACGGAGATGATTCCTTTCTGTCTGCAAAGTGTGGAAGATATTTGTCGCCTTTTTTCACAGCACCATAGAAACTTTAGAGCACAACAATGAGAGAACAGAACTGTGGGGAATTGAAGTGATAATGCCCACTCTCGGACAGTTCTGGAGAAGTACCATCCACACCCAAAAACTCATCAGTATCTCATACAGGTATAATATCTCCTCTGGAACATTGATACTGCTGATGTTTCCAGTTCAAATCCAGAAATCCATCATTGCTGCATGTCATAAGCCTCTTTTTATTGTTTTTTACCCTTGGGTTAAAACTTTCCTTTTTGGTAGAAATACCATAAAGTTGCTCTCTTTTCTAATTATTATTTTAAGGACACATTTTTATCACCTAGAGTATATAAAAGCAGTGATAAAAAAAGGATTTAAAAGAGGGAATGAGCTATACACTAACTGAGTGTGGCTTCTGACAGCACCAATATATTTTTTATTCCTTTATGCTGCTCCATCAAAAAAAAATCTATTCAAATCCATCTTTATTCTCTTCAGCCATTAACTCCGATCTGTTGCTGTGACCCAGGAGATAGTTTCAGACCAGAGAATCACTGTAGCAGCTGGCCTCCCTCATGAAGGCCATCTTATAAACCAGATGTGGATAATAGACCATTTTTCTTTATCCTTCACCTAAGTGGGAGACATCATTAAAGGATCATTTGTATTGGAAACGTGACCACTGTTCCCAGTGAGGTGACCTGCACCTTTCACAAATGGATTTAAACATGCCATATTAATTGGAAACATTTTTAATATAAACCATTTCCCCCCCTTTCTTCCTATTTATTGAAGCTCAAGGATAAAGTAAATACTGAAAGCATGAAACATTGAATTAAGCTTGATGTCTTCAATTACAACAAGTCATTCAAAGATGTTTCTACGTGCTAAGTGGCCGGTATCATTTATATAGCTGAAAACCACATAAAATATATATAAAAAAGTTGTGCTTCTGTGCAATAAAGTAGGAAAAATAAAGTCTAAATGGTGCTATTTATCTATATTCTGCTTTTACAATAAACTAACTTTTATAAAAACAGAGACATCATCTGCATATTGTAACTCTGTAATTATTGCTTTTAGGTTAGAAAATGTTTCCATATGACTAAAACCTTTTTCTTTTTTCTTTTGACATCAATCCTTTAACCTTGACCTAAACTTAATTCTAACCACATGCGGCTCTTTAGCTCCTCTCCAGTGGCTCCCTGTGGCTTTGACAAAAAATGATATGGAAATTAATAACATATTTATTAACAAATTAATTTTAATTTATCATTGTTGTAGGCTCAAAGTGATTCTAACATTCTCCAATTTAAAAAAAATGTGTAGCCTATACACTGAATAATAAAATGGTTTAACATTCTAGTCACCTAAAATGTGCATCATAGCCTACAAACATTTACTCTTTTGATAGTAAAGGTTGTTGACCCCTACCTTAACCCTAAAACTGAGTCTTGAGCTGTCATTTAAAGAAGTGAGAACATGACAAAATGTTCAAAACTGTCCTCATTGCTGCAGTCTAAAACTTAAATTCACAAATTCAGACCACTGACACACAAAAAGACATATACCTGATTGCAGATGCCTCTGCACAATGACACACTGCATGTGTGCACACATGTAGCCACACATTCACATACTGTACTGTTGTAGTATGTTCCAATGCAAAGAGGTCAGCCTGGAATATCTCAATAGTATCACTGAAATCTACTAAGAGAAGCCCAACAACATCCAGCATCCAGCTTTGACCATTTCCACACTGAAAAAAAGAACAAAGCCATCTTCTTTTTTTTTAAAATTCGCATCACTGTCATGAATTTGTCATAAAATCTGAGTCACGTCTTCCCTGGAGTGCCTACATCCCCGCTTGGATACCCTCCACCCTCCACCCTCCTCTCTCAAGCCTTCTCCATTCAAATGCACTCACCCCTGCTGCAATATGACGTCCTGCTGCTGTTCACACAGCACACAATAGCAGGCTGACATGACACAGGTTGGACAATTAAGACATCTTTTCCTGTAGGCGCCATATATTAGGAACAAAATAACAATCTGTGGCTTTGTGAATCACACAGAGGGATGTTGCTTACTCTCTAGACACCATAGCATATGAGCAATAGATTAAGTTTAAAATATGAAAAAAAAAAATTAATATGACTACACAGGTCAAAGTGCTATTAGTACTATTTCAATCAGGAAAGACTTGTATGAATGGAAAGGTGATTTATTACAAAGTGCACAAATTTATGATTAGTTTTTTTTTTTACTTTTGACAGCAACAATGTGATTGGTTTAGGGAGATATGGCAAGATCTGATTGGTCACTGAAAAGAGAGACGCCCATAATCAGCTGACATAGTAATAGCCCATGAGAGAGAGACCCAGAATGAATGAGATTGCACCCCTAGTCTTCCTGACTGAATTTACGCATAAGCTTCATTTACAAAAATCTACAAGGCCATATTGAATAAGAAAGTTTGAATAAGAAAGCGTGTTCCTTTCTGTACACCCCATACCTCCTCAGATACCAGCTCTGATACTGGACAAAGTTTTACGTGGATGATGTGGAGGGAGTGGAATTCAAAACTGGCTTGCCGTTTACTTGATATTTAGATTTTATTGCTGAACAATCACCGCTTTGATGTTTCTACATTTGCCCTTCACAGAAATCATCTTCCAGTCAGTTTGGCTGACTAGGGCTGAAGGATTTAAAAAAATATATATATAATTGTGATTATTCTTGACTGATTTTGCATTTGCTATATTAGAGAGAATGATCATTTTTACATCATTATTCTCATTTTCATTGAAAAACATTAAAATGATTATGGTGTGATTTTTGCGAGGCTCTGTACCAAACAAAGATGTTTTTCAAAACCTTTAGTAGGCAACAATTTTTGGCATCATTGGGCAAAAATTCCATAATAACCTTTCAGCATATTTTAATTCAAGTGTTCTGAGAGATAACTAGACTTCTGCTCCTCCTCATGGCTCTGTTTTCAGGCTTTAAAAAAATCTAGCCTGTGACGGAAGACTTTGACCAATCACAGGTCATTTCAGAGAGAGAGCGTTCCTATTGGCTGTGCTGGGGGGCGGTGCTTGGTATTCCCTCAAGAGATCTCAACATGGCTACCGGGTCACAAACTTTCTAATTTTACAGCTACAATTGTGCACTACAAGATGATTCTGAAGACATTTGATGTGAGACATAGGCATTAACATAACAGAATATTGATTCATATTTGATCAGCGCTGCCTAGTTTGACCGTTTGGTCGGAGTTCGCTAGTGATCAACAGCCGGCTCTCATAGACGGCAGCTGGACGACAGACTCCAGCTTGGTTCTGACTGGTTGTTTTCCTCCGGTCTGTGAAATCTTGCAGATACCGTTAGGAGCACCGGAGGACACAGATTACCTGTTTCATGCACTACTGTCAGGGAATAGCGACCGTTTTATAAAAATAATTTTCACTAATCATATTTACTCCAATCTGGCCTACTTCAGCTTTAAGTCTCTAGAATATGATGTGTAAACCAGGATATGTCTGCAGCACCAGAATATTTCATTTAAAATGGTATTTTGACACATTTCACCCTTAACAAATATTGCATCTCTTGCGATTTGAAAATTGCAGTAGGCCATATTGCAATTTCAGAAAAGATTTGATTAATTGTTCGGCCCTAATGCTGACATCGTCTTTCGCCCGGGGCCAGATCGACACAATCCCCCTCCACCCAACCCATTTCAGTGGTTCCCAACCAAATATATACTTTCAAAATAAAGTCATTTATTTAGACTCTATAACTCAGGACCCCTGCCACCTACAAGATGGGCCTTAACAATAAGTAATACCACAGGTTTAATATCATTGGTACCTATCATTTTAGTTCATAATGTGCTTTAGTGGTCCATCTGCAATCTGCAATAAATTCAATTACCACTGACTTAATGGTGATTGGTGGACCTGGAGGTTCGGGGCCCGTTTGATAATTCCTTCTTGGTGTTGATTTTTTTTCTCTGTATGTTCAGTCTTGGTGGTTTTACTCCTCTGGCTACATGCTCTTCTATTCCTTCTTTTAAATTGTTGTTTAATTTCATAATAAACTTCATGGATTCCTGAACTTTCTAAACGGTCTTGAATCCCATAAATCCTGTTTATTGTAGGCTGAATTACTATTAAATCTTGATGAATATATCGTGGTTTGTTACTTTAAAGCCTGGTTGACTAGACCTCTTCTCAGGACTGTATGGGCGTGTACAGACTAATTGTCTGACACCTTTCTGAGTCTCCTGTTAGCTGTGTTGCATCTGTTAGGGCGGGACCAGTTACACCTTCATCATGCTTATTGGTAGATGAAGATTTGTGACCTCATCATAGCTCCACCTACCTCCAACCTGAGCAGAGGTCTAATCAGCCACAGTAACTGAAAACACCTGAAAACGTCCAGTAGCACCCTAAAATCTCAAGATATCCTCCCAGTTCTCAGTTGATGTTTTGAAACTTGGCAAGTTTGAAGTCTCAAAAAAATCAGCAGACAGAGTTACTAATAGAGAGTAGAAAAGGGGACATGATGATACTTTAAATACTGCAGACATAAGATAAAGAGAAGATATTTTAAAACCGCATTGGTGACCAAGCGTAATCTACTTGTCTTTGGTAGAACACAAACAGAGGCAGAGGCTGTAATGTCTGGGCAGCTTGTTTAGTTTAAAAAGTCATTCTGCTGCAGAAAAGTGAGAAACTCACATTCTACAGTTCAGTACAGTCTGTATCAGCTCTCCTCTGACACATTCCCTCCATGTTGGGTGGTGGTGGTGGTGGTGGAGGAGAGGAGGGTGGAGGCAGGGTGACACAAGAGTGAAACACAACACTGTTGAATCTGGGACACCATACTAGGGCACTTAGCAAACGAGCTGATCCCTGGAGCAGGGATCTGGAGACCGACCAGATAAAAGTAGGAGGAACAGCGTTTGCACGACAGAATTATCTCTGGACAAAAAAGCTTGCGTCTCCGACAGAAAATGATAATTTGCATCTCAATTTTGAGCCAGTGCTGAGTAGGCTTATAGGACCGCAGCGTGAGGGAGACGAGAACTCAGCCATTTAATTCTCTATATATTTCCTTGTATGTTTCCTCTTAAGAAAGATTGAGGGGAAAAAGCTTAAGATTCACAGCCCGTCCATCTATTTCAGTGGATGTCAATCAAAGAATGCTGTGGCAGATTAAGGAAAGCGAAGGCCGTCTTTCTTTACAACACTTACGCTTTACCAGCGTCATAACATGAAGTTTTTCTAAATGGACATGCAGTGAAAAGCTACACGTAAGTTATTTGGCCTTCACAGTCTGAGTTATTGATCAGTATAAAAGCAGAGCAGTGTCACCTACCGTGGTTCGATGCCTTGGTGTGAACAGGTGTGTAATGGTTCTTCAAGGTTCTGACTGGCGTCTCGTCTTTGGGCGACCCATCAATCGCTGCAATGTTTTCATGTTCATACTGAGATATTGGAACTGGTCCTTGTTGCCTCAGAATGTCTGCCAGGGCTCTGGAAAGAAATTACACAAATGAAAAAAGAGCAATTACCAAAATGTTCTTGTTTTTCTCCCCTACATCCCCCTAAAGGTCTTCCTAATGTATTTAGCTACAGCTCCAATTTGAATCATAGAGGTATGGAGCAGAGCAGAGTGGAAATCCTCATTACCAAAATCCACGAGGGAGTTAGATTTTCAATAGCGCGGTACACAAGGTACAGACAAGTCCTATTATGTGAGCCGGACTCGAGCTCAAGGCACATTTATTAGGAGTTAAGTCGGTGTCCCTTCTTCAGAGCCACAAAATAAAAGCAATATTTCAACATTTCCTTCTTTTAGAGGCACAGTGTCGGCCTGTGAGATGGAGCGCCGGCTCTGCGTTTCCTTAAAGGAAATGAAAGGGCAATTTAACTGTGTCAATGTCAACCTAAAGCAACCACACATTCCACTTTTCCATAACTCTGTGACTTTGGGAGATATACAGTGTATAAATAGCATTTCCCTTCCAGGATGAGAACACTTTAGCCGTTTCTTTTTCGCAGACAGAGGCGACCTGATTTTGCATTGTCCCAGTTGGCTGCCACGTCGTGTGCAGCAGGAGCTACAGCAGTCTGCAGGAACAGGACCGACTTTTAACATTTGTTTTAAAGGCAGGGTTGGTAAAGATTTTAGAGACATTTTTTAGTTTTATTAGATGAGATTCTTATTACATCTTAACGGCAATCAATAAAACAAATTCCTTGACAAAAAAAATAAAAAAATCCGGTATCTGTGGCTGTCGCTGGACTGTAATAAACCCGTCCAATCATTTCATTCTGGCCGAATGAAATGATTGGATGGGTTACCTACCTGTCTACCTGCGTGCATTTTACCCGCACTAATTGCGTGTCACCAGTCTTCCACAAACTTCTAGCTTGACAGCTGCTAGCACTAACAATAGCCATGTTTGTTGTTCACGTTCATAATAATATGTTTATGTTCATAATTTTGGGGGAGTGGCTTTGGAGGGAGGCCTGAAGCGTTGTGGGATCGTTTTTTCCGGCTGGATCATTTTTTTAAATATAGTGTCCTCTTGCTAGTTTCTCAAGATCGCCCACCCTGCCTTTAATAAGAAAGAAAGAATAACATTTGGCCTAGGAAACCAAGAAATACAGAAATACAAAAGACTTTTGATTGTTGTCAAGTCACATAGAAACTGCAGGAGTTTTTTTTCAGAATGCTTTGACTGTTTATAATCCTAATAGAGCCTGACGCTGATTTGGGGGTTGATACTAATATTGATATTTGAGAATTTAAAACAACTGTTAAAAATATATAGGACAATTCCTATTCTTTTTTACACACTTATATATCCTAAAACCCTTTTAATGAGAAGCGTGTAGACTGTAAACAACAATGGGCCAAGAATGGACCCTTGGGGAACGCCACAATTAGACTGATTTACAGAGGAACAGGAGTCTGCTATTACAAAAGGTTCTGTCCTCTGAGAGGAATGAACATAACAGATTTAAAGTAGTCCCCTAAATAGTAAGTCGGTGATATTCCATATTTTTTCACACGGTCAACAAAGCACATAAAAAGACCAAAACCAACATTAAATTGATCCTACTAACAAGAATTATCTGTGTATCCAAAGCCTGACATATCTTCCTCCTATGTGCCATAGAGCTCCATTAAAAACACATCAGTTGAGCCACACTGTTGCACTGGGTGACATGTTCCTTCATCACCGTGAACACACACATACACTAGTTTATTTTGACTCAATCCCACATACACTGTCCTGACAAGGCACCCTTTTGCGGCAACAGTAAATGCTCAGGGAAAGTGCTGTGGTGACGTAGTTTAAAATGCGGATGAGACACACAGGGCAGGCAGGAGTGGAGGTGGATGGGTCCAACAACACAAGGCTTTCATCCAGGAGACCGCTGTTCGTGTCCCATGTTCACAACGTCAAGTCACATTTGCACTGTAAAAACAGTAATTTTAAGCCCAACCATATTGTTTTTCCTAAACCTAACTGTTTTTGTTTAATTTACAACATTAAGCACATAAAGTGTCCATAACGGGGGGAGTCTGACAAGGTGAGGCGTCAGTACGTGATGAGCTGGGATGAGAACGTGTTGGTTCTGCAGCCACAAATACTCACTAGAGCCTTGGTTCCCAATCTATTTTCCTCTTCACTCTCTTCTGTCTATTTGATGGAGTTGGCAGTTCAACGAGCCGAGATGCCTCCGAAACGCTCCAAAGTATGGCTACACTAAACCTCTGCGGCGGTGCCATTTTACAAAACTGAATGCCTCCATTCACATGATGGGGATCGAATGAAGTATAAAGAAAGGTATCAAATGAAGTACACTATTGGTATCGGTATCACTTCGTAGTTTTCTAAACGTTAACCTAGAAGGAACCAATAACCTTTGGCCTGATGGTGGTGAACTCGGACAGAAACGAACACACACATTGTTGGTTTTGTTCTTTTCTTGGGATTTATCGACAGGACCAAACATATAGAATACTATCAACCTTATCCTTTGATGATAAGGCCTAGCGAGTGATCAATCTAATCAAAAGCAGAAGAAAACTAAAGCTGTCATCTTTCTCTTGTGTACAAACTATGTAATGAAGTGGATGGCCTAGAACATATCTTTGGCATTGCTCTGCAATCTGTTGAGTTTTATTGTCCAACATATTTGCTGATACCAGCATTTCTCTGATAAGCTCAAATCGGCTGATAATAAATCCTTAGAGCTGACTTCTTATACAAACTTTCTCAGTCACTTTTGCATTGAACTTTCAGTTATTCTGCTGCATTCCTTTTGCTCATTCAGAGGTCTTGCCTTTTAACTCAGTTACTCAGTCCTGCAATTGGAGAACAAAGCATTATTCCCACCTCCTAACCGGCATGAAATGCCTCTCGGTTTGCCCTGCAGAAGGTGATCAATACGGCCTGTTCAAACCACTGGCTTTAGCTCTCACTCTGCATTTCTTGTATTTCGGTGAAGGTCACAGACCAAACAGCAAAGGTCTGCCAACAGCTCAGTATTCTGCTCAGAGTCCTCCCTCCGTCGCAGAGGTAAGAGACGAAATTGCATTAGAGAAGCACCCACTTTTTAAGAGCAGACCCGTGCCAAATATAAAGCTAATCCCATGTTCCACTACTTCTTTTTAGTCACGGCTGTCAGCACGAATGTCTGCTGCCAGGCTCCGAGGTCTATTCCAGCAGACATCATTACGACAGCTCTATGTGCCAAATGGGCGTTGGAAATAAACAAATCATAAAAATAAAAATAAAACCACTATTGAGCACCCGGCAAGCCATGCCTCCTCATTGAATCGACCTCTCCGTAAACTCTCATGGCTCCTGCTCATATTGAAGTGGTGGCATTAAGCAGATCCACTTGAAAGTACGCCCCGTGGCTGGGATAGAAGCGCAGTAAGGAGACGCACAAACTTCACCATCTCTTCATTTCTCAGAGCGGAGATGGAAAAAGTGCTGCATCATGAGCTTTGTTGTTCTTTTTGTTGTTTCAAATGAAATACTGTATTATAATGTCTCATGAGTCCATCTGGATATTAAAAGCTGACTGTGCCAACTCTTGAAAAGACACTTAGAGCAATCACTGGAGCTTAAATTTAATCTAATATATCTACTGAAAGAGTTTCTTTGTGTTGTTGTCAGGGCTGGAGTATGGCGTTTTTTTATCAATAAGAATTTGTCACCGAGTTTTTCAGAAAGCTGAGTAATCCTCTTTGACATTTTCAAAGCAGCAGGCGCCAAAGTGTCATGACCGAGTGCATAACAATGCTCAATTATTTTCATATCGTTAAATCAAAGCAAGACGTCCTCCTCTGCTATGTCCAGAGTGGACTAATGGTAGTGACTCAAGTGATAAGAGCAATGACTAAGTGATTTTTTTCTTTACCAGTGGGTGGAAAACATGCAATTTTAGTCAGACCTAACCTAAATTAAAAACCCATTTATACTTCTATTTTATACATTTTCTATTCCTGCTTCAGTGGGGATGGAGAGTATCCCAGCATGCATCACACAAAAGACAGCCTGGACACCTCCAATCTTGTAAAGAGAGACAGCTGAATGTCGTTGAATCGTGGGAGGAAACCCAAGCGAACAACACAGAAGCGAAACATCCTGACCACTGAGCCACCCAGAAAATGTATCAATCCCTCACACAAATAATGGTTAAAAACCACACCTTGCCTCAGGCTTTTTCCACACAATACACTAACATTAACTCAATGCCAGAAGAGCTGCAACTAATGATTATTTTTTTTTATCATTGATTAATCATTTGGTTGATACGATGTAAGAAAGCTGTCCATAACAGAATCCTAAAAGTCCAAGCTGACCTCTTTAAACAGCTTACTTTGTCCGGTCAGCAGTCCAAAAAAATCCCCAAAGATATTCAGTTTACTATAACGAAAGACAAGGAAAAGCATTAAAATCCTCATATTTGGTAAGCTAGGACCAAATGTTGGGCACTTTTAGTTTAAAAATGAAAACTAATCACTTGCGTATACATTTTCTGTCAATCAATTAATCGTGGAATCATTTCAGCTCTAGTTATATGACTCATAAAGGCCCTGATGTCATATTTTTTATTTCCTCTTGTGTTTTTCACTGGTTTAAAGTGGACGGGGCTCAGATAGAAAAGGTGATGTCACATTCTGCATTCATTTGCATCAAAAATGTTCACAGTTATAATATTTGCTTATGTTATGCTAATGATTTGCTTATGTTGCCAGGCTGTCAATCAAACACAAGACTTTCAACCAGGAGACAGCTGTTCGTGTCCCGTGTGAAACTAAGAGTAACGTTGACTTATTTTATCATGTCAGTTATTAGTCATGGGACTCGTTGGTATTGTCAGTCCTGTGATTCGCTAGTCAGTGAAAATAATGTCAACCATGACCGTTTCCTAACCCTAACTTAGTGGCTGTGTTGCCTAAACCTTCATGTGAAAATGGAAGTTTATTTTGAAAGGACACTATGCATGTAACGAGCATGTATTGACAAGCCACCCCTGGTTCGTCTAAAAGTAACGTAAGAGGTGTACCCCGTGCGTCGGTCTCCAATGCTGAGAGGCACTGACCAAGCGGCGGTATTTGACGAGTTGGGAGAGAGAAGTTTAAGTCGCTAGATGCCGCCAAATCCTACACACTGCGACCTTTAAAATTCTAACCAATTTTTACGAAAGCTGCCTGAATGCACCATTAACTCATGTCTCCCTGACAAAACTGAAATCTCCTTGCACCATTTGTAGCATATATTACACTACCATGGAGTAGCAGTCTTTCAAATGGCAAATTCTGCCTGTAATTTGATAATTTTAGTTTTTTTTTTAAGAACATTCTGTACAAATCTATTGCGAATTCAATCAAAACTGAGAGAGCTCTATGGGAGGTTTGTTCCTGGACACAAGTGCCGACGACTGCAGTATGAAAAAACTTACTAAAAAGCATGTAATCCCAAACATTAAGAAATGATGTCATGCTCAAATGATGGTGTCAAAATGTCATACGTCGAGTTGTTGAGCTAGTGACTGAAATGGCCACAGGATGGGCTTTTATGTTGCCTTAACGCTCATCGAGCAATTCAGTGACCACTACTGGTGCCTTGAGGATTTAAAAATACAGTCATTGTAGAAGAGACCACTCCCATCAGGATGAACGTGATCACTCACAATGGCTTTCAGTGGCATTTACTTTATCCCCCTGGGGTTGAACGGACGCTGAATACCACCCGCTCCCCCTCCTGGGACCGACACACAATGAATGGGATGATGTATACCAGAGAAACGTATGCAATCTTGACATTTTTTTTGACAGGGAGGCTCTGGGGAAGGAGAGTAATGGCACGTGTTAAAGGTCATGAGCTTCAGTTGAACCCGTGATATTGAGGCTGTAAGTTATGTGGGCTGCTGTAAGGACAGGATAGATTTTCACTTGAAGGCTATTGGAGGGAAATGATTGTCAGGTTTTACACTCCACGTTGACAGAGAAAAATGTGTTCAACTCACACCCAACCAGTAGATATATGCAGTGTTGTATTTTTCTATAGTTTTTACCAGTTTAATTCTAGGCAAACCGGATATTTATTCCACACTAAAATGATAAGTAATGCATTTTACACAACTCCAGGAATATATGTAATGAAAAAGACGGTTATTTATTGTGCCATCAATCACTGGAATAGCCGCCCTCTTTACATCCGTCAATCCTCTAACAAATCCTCATTCAAATACCATCTAAGAACACATTACTTAAGCAGATAGTCCAGTGTTGGTCATGTATGGTTTTTCTTTTGTTCCTTTTCCCTGATGATGGGCCTTGAAGCTAAATGGTTGCGGAAGATTGTGTATGAATGTGAAATTTATATATGTTTGGAAAATGTAAATGTTATTTGTGTAACACAAATATGATGTTGTATATATATAGTATGTATGTGATAAATGTAATGTACTTGATTTCGGACCCCAGGAAGACTAGCTGATGCCATTGGTATCAGCTAATGGGGATCCTTTTTAAATAAATAAATATGGGTGAGTTTATCCCATTGACATACTGTTTGCCTTTATGGTGTGAAATCACATACTCTTTCAGACATTATAATATTCTTTCAAGCTTTTTCCATCATCTATGAAGGATTACAAGTAAAAAAAAGTCTTACCTGTGCACATTCATTTCCTGAGGGGGCTTGGTGGCTTTATCATAGGCAACTTTAGCAGAAGAATGTGTTCAACTCACACCCAACCAGTAGATATATGCAGTGTTATATGACACAGTATTTTTCTATAGTTTATACCAGTTTAATTCTGTGCAAACTGGAGATTAATTCACACTAAAATGATAAGTGAGCGCATTTTACACAGCTCCAGGAAGGAGGCTGAGTATAAGGGTGAGAATAATAAGGGTGAGTTTATCCCACTGACATACTCTTTGCCTTTATGGGTGTGAAATCACATGCTCTGCAGACATCATAATAATCTTTCATCTTTTTTCCATCATCTAATGGAAGGATTAAAAGTAACATCTTACCTGTGCACATTCATTTCCTGAGGAGGCTTGGTGGCTTTATCATAGGCAACTTTCACAGAAATCCCAATGGCGATGACGAGCGCCACGACCCCGCAGGTGATGTACACCGTGGTGTTGGTCTGGTCGAGCTCCGGGTCGTACGTGTCCCCTGTGGGAGCCGGTGAAGGCGGCTGAGTCTTGATCCAGTCCGGTGTGTTGTAGTTGGTGCAGCTCTTCTGCTCCAGCCGCTTCCCTCGGTCCGCGCAGCAGAAGCGCAGGAAGCAGCTGCCGCAGCAGAAGCGGTGGTCGGTGTTGTTGCAGCTGAACTCTTTGTCGTACTGGCCGCTCACGTCGTAGTAGCCCAGGCAGGTGTCGTGCTGCTGGACCGTGGGAGCCTGGACCTGGGTGATCTTACCCGGCACGGCCAGCGGGACCGCGGTGGTGCTGCTGCCGTTGACCTCCTTCACCTTTGGGTTCCTCCTCGGCAGGGTTTTGCTCTTTTTGTTGGTGGTGGTGGCGACGCACAGGACATTCAGCAGGTCGAAGTAAATCAAAAGAAGCAGAAGGTGCTTTATCCCCATCATTTGAGGACGCGCTGTTGTTTTTATTCTTTGTGTCTCTCCACTCTTCTTCTTGTCTGATCTTTTCTTCTCTCTTTCTCAGTTATCACTCTTCCACTTCTTGGTGCTTCTTGCTGGTTTCTTCATCAGGCTACTCCTTTACGCGCAAAAAGCTCTCACTGACGGACTTTGTTGGACTGGTGGCAGATTTTTTTTTTTTGCGCTCATCAGACACACAAAGCATCTTCTGACTTTTTTTTTTTTTGCTGTCGTCCAGTAATCAATCTGTCTTCTTGATAAAAAAAAAGTTCGCTTTGTCCTCTTTCTTTTAATTTTCGGCTGCAGACTAGACGCGATAAAAGACGCGCGATGTCTGTCCTCTCTCCAGGGAGATCTTTATACCATGAGCTGTTGATGTAGGATCGATGCTTTCACTGTGGAGAAGAGAAGAATGGACAGAGAGGGATTTAGACTTTAAGTTAGGAGAAACTTTATTAATAAGCAGGCGTAATAGAAAGAAGAACTGTCAATAACTGGACTGATTGGAAACCTAAGAACACTTTCAGCACCATGGACAGCGCCCAAGTTTCCATTTGGCTGTTTGGAGCGTTTCAGCATCAAAAAGTACAACATGTTTTCCACTTTGATTTCACTCCAAACATAAAACTGCTTATTTAACTAGAGAATACATACAAGCTGAGTTCATGAATTGCACAATTGGATCCAAACTATGCCTCCATGGAGCGTTTTTGCGCTTTTATTTTACGCATCAACTTTCTTTTATCTGTCTTCCTGAATGGAAATGGAGCATTCACTTCTATTTTTTATTCTAATGGGAAATAAGAAAAAATGAAGACTGTGAAAATAGAACTTTCTTTTATCCGACTTCCTGAATGGAAACGGAGCATTCACTTCTATTTTTTATTTCTAATGGGAAATAAGAAAAAATGAAGACTGTGAAAATAGAAGAAGAAGAAGAAGAAGATGAGAAGGACTTACCGGGTTAACGGTGGCCGGTATAACGGGGTTGTGTCTCAGCCACTGTGCCACTGAATCAAAGAGCCTCAGCAAGACAAGAGGGAGGCAAGACCTCTCTCTCTCTCTCCTCTCCGGCCCGCCTCCCTCTCTCTCTCTCTCTCTCTCTCTTCTACCCACCACCCACGTCACTGATTCAGGTACCTCAGTTAATTATCAATCCACCCCACCCCCCCACCTGCTTTGGTCATCTGCCTCCAGGCTTCACTCGATAACACGCGGAGGTGGTGAAAAAAAAAAAAAGCAGCATAAAGATAACAGTGTATTAGAAGTTGTCTGTTAAGAGGCGAGGCGCTGCTGTTGGTGCACATTCATTCATGCATCAGTGCGCACACAAGCTGCATCCACTCACCAAGTCACCAATCACGTCCTCTGTGTTGCACTGTGTGTGTGTGTGTGTGTGTGTGTGTTCAGGCAAATGTGAAAACATGTCCGAGCTGGTTTACTTTAGAATTATAAATCAAATGCCATGCAAATACAGAGGGGGAGCTGGAAAGGATTTGGTTGCTTATAAAAAATGACCATTTGGATTTTTTCTTGTATTCTGACTTTCAAAGTAAAAGTAGTTATTACTGGATGTATGTAAAGGGCTATGGCAAAATTGACCCTAATTTTGCCCCCCCCTTGAATGACTTGAATGTCAGACTTTTGGGTCTTTTGGTGAAATTGGTTTTACATAGAAATATGACTTTATTCTCACATTTTCTATTATCAAAATGTGAGAGCTGCACTTGGTACTCATCCAGGCTCATAAAACACCGGCGAGATGATGAACGCTGTGGTCTTATCTTGTATGTTTTTTGTTTATTTTTCTTTTCTTTTATTGTTATGGACCGTCCTGTGTGTCTGAAATAAAGTTTAAATTGAATAACCATTTTCTAAAAATTCCAACTTTGTTCTCAGAACTCACTTCACTCTCAGGATTATTACTTTATTCTGATTTTGATCTGAGATTTCTAACTTTTTAGTCTGAAATTTTACTTTGATATTATTAATCGATTGATTGTCATCGACTTGAATCCACTTTACCAACTCAATTCTGACTTTATTTTCAAAATTCTGAATTTTACCCTTCATTGGACTTACAAATAATAACTTCTATTCTCTGATGTTCTAGTCTCAGAAACTTTTATCGAAAATGTCAAACTTTATTCACAGGATTCACTCTTGGAATTATGACTTTATTTTCATAATCCTGATTAATACTAGAGGTTTCACTTTTTGACTTCAATCTCATATTTTATTCAGATCTGAAAATTTTAACTTTACTCTTATACTTCACTTGACTCTTACAATAATTTATTATTATGATTATTATTTGTTATTCTCAAAATCCTGAGTTTGATTGCAGAATTCAGACTATCTGACAAAAAAAGTCTGCCTTCTGTGATTTCATGTTGCCCCAAAAGACTGAGAAGCACATTGAACATCCAAAATCAGCTCATTTATAGATCAATTCATTTATCAATTCCTTCCATAATGCAAAAGTCCATCTCCACAAAGGCATTACAAGGAGAAAACTAGGAGTGGACGACAGTTATTAATAAGGTATAGTCTTTTTCATTTTGATGGAGGTTTAATCGTATTCACAAATGTGTTCGAATCTGGTAAATCTGGTTGTACCAGATGGTGAAAATGACCACATTAAAACATCCCGGATAGGTAATTTGACAGCGAATGGAAACCATATCAAATTGACTTTCAAATGCTTTGCTGTCATTGCCTCAACTCCACTGTCCTCATTCACTCACATTATTATCCGGCGTGTCAAAGCTCATCCATCTGGTGGGCAGACTAAAACCACTGCCAAGATTTATTTGTCTTAGCCAGCTTGAGTGCTATTTGATCAAGGTGAATGCTGTTTGACCAAGGTCTGCTGTTATTACTTTTATAGCAGAGAGGTTTCATGATGCCCCGGTAGGGCGAGGTGATGATACTTATAGTTCTCTGCAATATTTAACTACATTGAAGTTATTACACTGATCTTAATAGCCTAAAGTTTTTTTTACTTGTAAACCGCCCAAAAGTAGTCCAAAACCATTTTTACTTGCCCAATTAAATAAAAAGTAGCCCAATCTGACAACAATAAAATATAGCAGGTGTTGAGCTTGCTTGCTTAAGATGCAGAGGGCATGTGATTGACTGGAAGATGAGAAGTTACATTACTACTTGACACCTTAACTAATACTGTAGTACATACAGTTTCCCCTTCAGTAGTTTTACAGTTGTTAAAACCATCTTATTCCAATTCCCCAATGTCTGAAAGGGTCATATATATTCAGTTTTAACTTGTTTTTGCTCCTTGTTGAAGCTACATGATGTTTACTCAAAGTATAATATTCAAAATCAAGACTTCGACTTGTTTTTTATTGCTGCATCATACCAATATTAGACATGTTCACGATGTCTCATGCATCATTTTAGACCCATTTTCCAAAAATTGAGCCGGACATTTTTGGTATAATTCTTTTGCATAATTCTGAATAATGAATAATGTTATGATGCACATCAAGGGTTTGTTCTGGCTTGTCCTCAAGCAAGTTGACTGTTAAGGGGTTTCCTGTTGCTTAAATAAATAAGATAGATATTATAGTATCACATCTGAGACATCAAAAATCATGTTTGACCCCCATATCAACTCGTTCTTACTCCCAACTCGTCAAATACCGACTGCAATGTAAACGCATCTGTGTGAATATGCGACACTCAGAGCAGTGACGTAGAATGAAAAGTGAGATAGACTGCTTATGGTGGGTGGAAGGAGCGGTGGATTGGTCCAACAAACACAGGACTGTCAACCAGGAGACAGGTGTTCATATCCCAAAGTGTTGTTGAGTTATTTTGAAGTTACGTCAGTGATGTTTGTGACGTGTTATCCATACGTCTGTTACATTGTTTCCATATGTATTTTACTTAGTTTACGTACCTATTTTAATCTCAACCACAATGTTTTTCCTAAACCTAACTGCGGCTATTACCGTTGTTTTGTTGCGTGGCATGAAAACAAACTACACCACTAAGCTAAAGGCGGACTAGTGTTTGGTGTGACGAAGTATAGTTGTCTCATTTCGCGTCTTGTTATCAACCGCCTTTTTTAAGACATGTAAAAGCTTCAAAATTTAGGAGTGGGAAATGTATTGACATGTTTTATGTCGTAGAACAAAACGTGAAAGTCTCTTAAGCTTGTAACGTTTCAGTGAGATATAGGGACTTGTTTTTAGACAATGCATCTTGAATATCTTGTTAAAGGACTAGTGTGTAACAATTAGGGGGATCTATTGGCAGAAATGGAATATGATATTATTAATAAGTATGTTTTCATTAGTGTATAATCACCTGATAATAAGAATCGTTGTGTTTTTGTGAGCCGTTTATATCTACATAGGGACCGGTTCCTCTCCACGGAGTCTGCCATGTTTCTACAGTAGCCCAAAATGGACAAACCAAACACAAAAAAATACTTTTGAGAATTACAGGCTTATTATAACACACAATATTTCCCAATACTAGTGAAATATAGCTTGCAAATTAGTTTTCCCAGCTAATTTCAAGATCTCTTTTTATCTGGAAAGGTCTGATTATTACATCGTATTTCAAGAAATCTTTCCAAGCAAAATTTCTTTGTATTCATTGCAAGCAAAAACACTTTTTTTTTTTTTTTTACTTATTTTTGAAGTGGCCTTTTTTGTATTTCCAGACGAAGGAACCAGAAGTGCTAAAATGCTGACTCATTTCTTGGTTTTAGGACTCATTCCTGCAGCGCTCTATATATTCGTAGCTGAAATACAGTAGATATAAGAAAGATTATGGATTCTCGAGTAGGTCATGAAAACACACGATATCACAGGTATCTTCACTCTTTGCATTATACAGATGGAATTGAAAAGTCACTTCAGTAATGATTCCTGGCTGATTTATACTTTTACTTCTGGACTTTAGTTGTACTTTATCTCACACTGCTAATTCCACACCCCAGATAGAAGAGGAAGTGGCCATTAATTGCCTAGCCATACTTTCCACCAGTCATGTGACCTACTCATGCAGGCCTTAGAAATAAAGTGTGATCAACTCCGCGGCGCCTCTGACAGCGCTGTACAGATAATATGACAAGGAGACAAGAAAAAGGGCACGGAGCTTTTGATGAATGTCTTTCCACACTGGATGCTCTGGAAGTCAGCATTTGCAAATTGGCCCTCCATTCCTCTGTCAGTCAAAATGGCACATCAGATGGCATGTTGAGCACAAAGGGAAGAGCGATTGTCCATTAGTGTTTAACAGCTCTGAGTGCGCAAAGCTGGCCTCAGCAAAAAGCGCTGACAGGTAACGACGGGGTCGACATTGGCTGAAGAATAATGAGACCATATTTCGACAGAAGAATGAAATAAGGAGCGACACAAAGAGATCTCAACGCCGACAGCACAAAACAATCACACAGGAGAAGTAATGCAGCTCTTTACATCACTGTGCGAAGGCTCTTGAAAGCACTCGCCTTGTAATTGTCCCGTTGATTAGCATCGCGGATATTTGCCCCACATTCTCTCTCTAGTATCTAGTTGGTCTATATTTTGTCTTTCAATCAGGGATTTTATGTGGGTCTTGATTTGGCTTAGCTCAGAGCACCAACCAAAATGTCTGCCCCAGTTCTGGTGCAGAGGGGAATTGCTCTCCTCTGACACCGGCCCTGTTCAAGGGTCCGCTCCGTCGCCTTTGTTAATGAGCCAGGCAGTCTCGACATGTTTCAAAAGCTCAACACTCGATGCAAAGTGAATCTTAACACCATTTTGGTATCACTGTGTATCGCTAAAGGGGCCACGCTGCTCATATCCCGTCGACCTTGTAGGTGTCTGATGCTCCATACTGTGCCTCTTAACTTAAAGTGGACCCATAATAAGCTTAACTTTACATCAAGCACAAGGCCTGCAGAGAGAGACACCAGTTTGAAGTTATCAGCATATGCTGTGTTGTTAAAGATATGAGCAACAGACAAAGAGGATGATAAGTGAGAGGTACATTTGGGAGCATAAAAGATAGCCAGGTAGGTATGCTCATAACACTGCTGACACTCCAATGTAAAGCCACCCATGTCATTATTAGACGATCAAAGTAGCGGACGTAGTATAAAGAGAGAGAAAGTCCATGTAGGGAGGAGCTTTCCTAAAGCTAACTATAGTGGCTTGGTTGCCTAATCCTAAACTGACGACAAGAGTAACTATTGTGATTTTGATGCCACAAAGAAAGTGACGCCAAGGGGCGTGACAAAGCGGCCGTATGTAACGAGGTCGGATGAGAATGTGTTGCACTTTCACGCAGGAGACCGCTATTAAGTGTTCCATGTGAAACCAAGTCGACGTTGAATTATTGTACCTTAATTTTGTTACATAATTTCCATACGCCACGTACGAAAGTTATGAAACAAACATACCACAATCTTTTACTAAATAATAACCAAATATTGAATCTAAAGACGAAGTAAAGTATGTTGGAAGTTTATTTTGTAAAGACACTATGCATGTAACGAGCGGAACTGAAACGCTGTCCCAGACACGTCCAAAACTGACACTAGAGGGGTTCCTAGAGCGTCATAAATTAGTTTGTAGCGTTGGGCCACTGACCAAGCAGTGGTATTTGGCGGATTGGGAGTGAGAATGTGTTGCAACATACCTACTATCTACACAACTGTACTATGTATCTATATGTGTGATCCCAACAGAGATAATATAAAGGAGACAGTTAAGGAGAGCGAGAAAAAAAAGAGACAAAGTATGTCAGAATAAGACGTTGAAAGCGTCAAGTTATGAAAGTGATTGTCCTTTATCAGGTTAAAGAGATGCTTAAGCATTAAGGTCTGAAGGAACCATTGGTAATGGAGTTACGCTGCCAGTGTAATCTGTCAGAGCTGCCTGTCAGATGGCTACCGAAACTGACAATTTCTGTATCTTTTAGAAACCAACAATGTGTTGTTCACACCCACTTCACACTGTGATCAGCTGTGTGGAGGTGAAAAACGACCCAGGGTTTGACCTTCTCTCTCAAGCTCTCTTTTTCTATTCTTGAGACAACTATTTCTGGCACTTTGTGTGAACAACCAAGTTCGAAAGTCTTCCAGGAGAGAAAATGTGCGCCGTTATCCCCATTTTTACACAAAATTGCCCCACCAACAGTTCAGAATAAATAGAGACAACACGTCCTACGAACCACTTAGGTTCCGACCTTCAAGGGATGATCCAAGCTCGAGTTAAGGTCTTTGCACACCAAGTCTGTATTTTTCGTCGGAAATTGTCGCACATTTGAAAATAATATGACCTCACGTGGTGTCAGTCACGTTTACACACCAACTCCGAAGCTTTAGTCCGTAATTAGAGTTTTCTGAACAGATTTGATTTTCTGTGTTTTTTCCATCCGTCAAAAGGCGAAAGAGGGTTGTGATTCCAGAGCTTGGAATCAGGGAAGACGCAAACAAAGGATGTGGGAAAGATTCGACAGCAGTTATTGTGCTCTAAGCAGATAAACAATAGTTTATTGCACATTTTTGCAACTAGTTAGGTATCAAATTTGATACTTTGGTGCTTGTAAATTGAAAAGGGTAAGGGTGGGGGTCACTGCTTCACACTTGACTGCAAACCACCCCAGCGTGCAGTGGAGGTCACAGTCTGATGAAACCAAAACCTCATTAGGAAAAAGCAGATAATCACCAACATCACAAACAGACTGGTGATAGTTAGGACATTGGTAGAGCCCAACATCCACTGATAAGATGCTTGACTTTGAAAACTAAACAATACACTAGACTCTTGAAAAGCCTTTTGAATCAACGGTGAAACAAAAGGCCATCTGATTATTCCATTTTGACTCTTAATCTAAACAAACCGCATTGCTGTTTTCTTCACTTTCGGGCTTTTGTGCATTTTGTGAGCCTCAATCTTTACACCCATCCCACCTTTGGAGGTGTTCCACATGAATTAAAAGAAATGGAATGGGTTTTATCATTAGATCATCGCCATGAATTTGGGTGTAAATTTTACAAGGATTTATTACAATGTTGGACAGCCATATTGCTCAAAAGATACAGAGACACCTTATTTTTAAGGTTTTATTGCACACAGTGCATTGTGATTTATTTCTTTTTGAAAATGACTGGGGTCTAATCTTTCGATATATTTATTACCTGCTCAATTTCATCATACTTGTCCTACTACTCGCAGTGTGTGGTTAATGGTTTGGTTATGATCTGGACAAACTGAATTATTACAATTACAATTACAAATAAAAGCTCTACGTTTGAATAAATGTCTCTAAAGATATCCATGGGGGATCAGGAGCATCCATCAGACCGGATTCACAAAAATTAACATATTGATTCCTGTACCGTCATTTTCGTGACGGTCAGCACAAAATCAATTTGTAAGTTATCCACGCGTGAAAATGTTGCCTTTCTCCCTTTTCACTGGTATCCTGTTCCCCAAAATGAACAATGTTTTGTGTCTGCTTTGATTGTTGATTTCAGTCCAGTGTTTCAGTTTATTTGATATAATGTCAAGTAGTGTGTATAGATGACACAAGCTTGTTCAGTTTGTTTTATGGGTTCATAGGATTTTGTTGTCCTGCCTGGGATGGTGGGGTAGATTAGCTGCTCATTCAGCTCAATCGAGGAAAGTGAAAACACGTTTGTCTCATGATGTCCTCTTAGCAGGGCGGGACTGGGCTCTGTTAAGATGTAGGATGATATAGGTGAGATAGTTCTGTAGTAAATTACATTCTGTAATTGTTGGTGGGCTCATTGGTATGTGTGAGTGCCCATAGATAGATTGAGATGACAGCAGTAATTTAGAGATCTTGTATTAATGGTCTGTTCATTATTCCGTGTGAATTTGGATGCTTGCTCAATTTATCTCACCCTATACTTACCTGGTCAGGTGGTAGGTTCCAGTAAGGTGAGGCTGAGGAGATAAAATCCCATTCAGGGAAAAAAAAAGGAGTTGTCAGCTTGATGTGAGGCTGCAGCTTTCTTTTGTTTGATGTTCTTTTGATTAAGTTTAAATGTAGTTTCATTTCCCGGGTTTCATGTTTGCCCTTTGTTTCAGTAAACCTTTTGTTAACAAATGACATTTTTTTTCACTACTCCTGCTTATCAACCTGGTTCTTCAACATCCCTTTTTTAAAGTAATCCAGTGCCAAAAAACCTCATCTGCCCTTTATATTGGGCGGCGGCACGACTCTATGTAATTGTGAACTGGGAAGTATGAAGAGCGGCAAACGACACGTAGGGAGGATGTCGTGGTGGATGGGTGGGTCAAAAAACACCAGACTTTAGCCCAGGAGACTGGTGTTCGTGTTTCGTATGAAGCCAAATCAATGTTGATTTATTTGTCACATAACTTCTGTAAGTTCCGCCACTTACAGTGTTATTTAAACCCAAAGTACGGTCTTTTCCTAAACTAAGTAGTTTGTTGCCCAAGCCAAACCAAGTTGATCTGTTCCTAAACCTAACTAAATAGTTTTATTTTGAAAAGACTGGAGCGTAAATTGACATGTGCATCACATGTTTCTGGACATTTGTAGGAAAACGCACAACAACTATGTTGTTGAAAGTCGTGCTAAGCAAAAAAAGGAAAATTCGTGTCTATGTACACAAATCAAATAGATACAATTTCGTGACTTTTTCACAAACTGCCGGGAGACTGTGTTGTTTCATCAAACTCGGTAAAGCAGCCAGAGAGACCTGTTAGTGCATAGATTTCTGTTAGCGGTCTCTATTTGACACACCTCACTGCTCTGTGATGCATAGAAGAGGATTATAAAATACACTTCTAATTTGGACCTGAGTGACTGGATGAGTCGAACCTTAAAGAATACGTAATGAATGCAAAGGAGGGTCGGGGGAAATTAAAACTTTTAGCATCTTTGTTTGTTTAAACGTCTGTTTTGAGATGGTGCATAAAAGCAGGGCGTGAACTTAAGGTACACAACCACAAGGCAGGAGGGAATAACTGCTGAGATTTTCTCAGAGGACATCAATGCTTGCAAAGTAAATATCAAAACAGAAGTTGAGGAGTTGACTGTGTGTGTGTGTGTGTGCGTGAGTGTTTGCGTGTATCACACCATCGCAGGTGTTTTGTATTTATGAGAAGACATCTGGCTGTCAGAGTTGGTGGAGTGCAGTTTAAAGAGTGAACACTCCAGTCTTCAAGAGGGACATTGTAGCAAATTGATATATTTCTGCTTTACACGTCAAATCAAATAGCAATAAAAAAGGTTATTACTGTGGTAAAGAAGAAACTTCTTGTCACGATTGTGCATCTTTATCATGCTGGTTTGCATGATTCTGAGAGAAAATGAAAGATGTGTAATGAAAGATGCCAGAGGAAACAGAGGCTTGAACACAGAGAGAGCTGATGATTTCCTCCTTTTCATCACTTGTGCAACACTAATGATCAGGAGGAGACTAGCTTAAAGGGAGTTAACTGTTGAAAACAGTGCATTTGTCTTGTTTAGCTAAGATTGTGGTGCTAAACTCATTTCACCTCTGCTCCAGCCCAACTTCAAATTGAATGCTGGGGCGTTCTCTGTTTTCAAGAGAAGTCTTGGATCGCTGTAATGAATGGAATAATCCTCAGGCACAGCGATCTCTGTTTTTCTGCTAGGGTTTTTGCTGTGTTTTCTTAAAGTAGAACTTTGGTATTTTTCAACCTGGACCTTATTTTCCCATGTCTTTGTGTCTAAGTGACTAATGATGACAACAATTTCTGAAATAGGTCCAGTATTGAGGGAGAATGCTGGAGACGGCGACCGCTTAACAAGCTGTGAGGGCAAGTGAGCAGCGTCAGTGTAACATTATGTCTACTAAAAGGTCTTGTTTCTGCCACTGACAGGCTCAGACTGTTATTATAAGTGTCTGACAACATTTTAGAAAGGACACTACAGAGAAATAAAACCTTTTTCTTAACTTTTACTTTGTCTGGTCTGTTTGTTATTGTGTCCAAGCCTCAAGGAGAAGTCTCGTCTAGTCTTCCATCCCGTGTGAAACCAACAACGTGTTCACAAGCATATGGTTTCATTTTCGCTTTTGAAATGTAGTTATTTTAAGTCAAAACACTGTTTTTCTTTAAACTTAACTAAGTGGTTTTGTTGCCTAAATCTAAAGAACCCTTTTTGTTTGTGTTCAAAATGTGATGTTTCATTCAGTTGTACGTGTTAGAACTTGTTGCTTTTAAGTTTCGCTTTCACGTTGTCATCGTAGTATGCGTAGTAGGCCCCACAATAGACACACATCTGTGGTGTTTATAGTGACCGATAACGCCTATTTAATGGCCCGATAACATCAGAATCCGGTGCGCATTTCCACCGTGGATGTATTCCACCGTTGTCTTCTGGCAACACGTCACCTCGCCAGATTTTACGAGACTTCTCCTTGAGCGAGGCTCTTTCCATAATGTCAGACACTTGTAATAGCAATCAGAGCCTGTCTTGGCAAAAAACAAGCACTTTTAGTGGAGGTAGATGACAGTGCCAGCTTGCCCCAAAAGGATTACATTGCAGCCCGTGAGCAGCTGCCTTCTACAGTGCTCTCCCTCAATACTGGACCAATTTCAGAGATTGTTGTCCCCATTAGTCAGTTAGACCAGCCCGTTCTCATTCCAAGGGTGTCAAATACCAACGCTTTGTCACGGTTGTCAGCACTCAATACTGACGCACAAGGCAACCTTTAGCGGCGGTAGGAGACAACACTGGGCTTTCCATTAACTACAATGTAAACCCATCCACGGCAACAGTAAACACTCAGGGAAAGTGCTGTGGTGAGTTTAAAGAGCGAAAGAGACACACAGGGTGGGTGGGAGGGGAAGTGGATGGGTCCAACAAACACAAGGCTTTCATCCAGGAGACCGCTGTCCACGTTCTGTGTGTTAAGTTTCACTTTCAGTTTACAATCAGCTAATCGTTCGTGTTCACAATGTCAAGTCACATTTTCAAAAACATAGTAATTTTAAGCCCAACCATGTTGTTTTTTCCTAAACCTAAACAAGTGTTTACATGTTTAATTCACAAAATTAAGCATGTGTTTATTGCGACCGAAAAGTGACGCTAAGGGATTTGACAAAGCATCAATATGTGACGAGTTGGATTGAGAACGTGTTGCTTAGACACAAAAACATGTGAAAATAGGTTCCAGGTTGAAAAATGAACCCTTTCATGCTCAGTAATCATTGGTGTTAACAGATGTTGAGGGAAAACGTACTGTAAGGATGCACAATGAGCCCTGATGACAGTAGCTAGAGGTCACATTATATGGCCAATCATCGCTTCATTTGTTCTCCTTAAGTGTGTCATAATTGTAACGCTCTGTTACTGGCCAGTGCTCATGAGCGCTAATCATGAGTGACAACTGTGGCAATTTTGCGGGGGGTGCATGCAGTGGGCACGCCGGATGCGATGCCATTATTTCTGTTCAGCAGGCCTGAGAGCATCTGGGGAGGATTACTGCTGCTTGTCAGTCCCTGGTGGTGTTGTTGTTGTTGTTGTCGCCGTACGTTGCCGTGTTGGTGCCTCGACTTCGCAGGTAAGATGCAACAGTAAACACAGCCTGCGGCCTGAGCGGAGAGTACTGCCTGTGACAAAGTCCATTCTGTCAGTGGCATCCAATCAGTAACGGCCTCAGCAGCATCCCACCGTACAAGTGTGTGTATGTGTGGAGACGGGAAGCATAACATGGAAAACAAGCCACCTCTCTTTTTCCAATCTTTTCTCCCATCTCGAGGGAGGGAGCTCCCAAAAACACAGAAAACAACAACAGCAAGAAAAGAAAAAATGTTGTCTCTCCTTTCCAGGGCTTGATCCCTCCCCCGCCCCCCAAGAGGAGGGTTGTTAAATTGTAGCTGCATACTAACAGCTTCCTCTGAATCAATTACCATTTGGAAATAAATGTCAGAGCTTTGGAAACTGTCACTGGGCAGAGACTGAGAGGAAATGCTGGTTTATTAAGGATGGGATAGATGCTGAAGGTTTCGTAAACACACACATTGTTGCTGGTAAAAAAATGACAGATTTCCAATTAAACTATCATCTTTCACTTCATTGCAGAGGCAGAAAATAGGAAATAGAAAACTCTCCCCAGAGACTCTAAAATGTGAGTTCTTTAAGTTATGAAAACCTAATTACGTAGAGGCTACTAAACCACACAGAGACACTATAGATGACCTTTGCTCTGGCAACAAGAGCTTTACATGTAACTGAAACAGAAGACCAAAGGAAACGTCCTCAGATACAAGCGTTCACTGTCAGTGTCTTGGAGAAAGCAATAAGGCGGAGTGATTGAAATGTCAATATAACATTTACTTTTAATAACCTCGAGGCAATAAGGACTTGACGTGTATTATGAGAAGAGGAATCTCTTAAGCCCTCGTCCTCCTCTTCATAGTTAGTGGACAGTGTTTGTTAAAAAGAGAAGGAGGGCTGAAGCTCTGCAGTCTAAACAAGATCATTGCTTTGACTTCATTCAGAGATATTGTATCCAGGACTCGGGCTGCAAACCAGTGGAGCTGTGTAACTTTGTTTTAGTGATATTGTCTCGCTATAATGTGCGTCGATGCAGGCGAGTAGAGGCGAGCAGGCTTCCCCGTTTCATTTCTAAGATTATTACATTACATTTACTCAACTATTGTACTTAAGTACAAGTTTGAGGTACTTGTACTTTACTTGAGTATTTCCATTTTCTGCTACTTTCTACTTCTCCTCCATTACATCTCAGAGGTAAATATTGTACTTTTTACTCCACTACATTTATCGGACAGCTGTTACTTTACAGATTACAGTTTCTCATCCCCTTCCTCTCCAGTGAAAACCAGCCATCTCCAGATGTGTTGATGTTGAATGTTTGTGATTAACTGAAGGATGAAGTGTTCCTTTATGTGTTGAGAAAATCCTCCTCCTCCTTCAGCTAAATAAACTCTTTAAAAAGCCTCTTGGATCAGCTGGGAAATGCGTCGTCACAAAGCTGAAAACAGGCTTTTATTCTGACTCTTTAGAGATATATGGTTCTCACAGGACAGCGACGCTACAAACATAATGATGATCTTATAGACCATGATGCATTGCTGTAGATTAAACTAGCCAACAGGATATAAAGGAGTTAAAATGCAGCATACACATTAATGCAGCAGTAATATTAATCCAGAAACATCAGATAGAATAGGAAAACACTGACAGGGAACATTTTACTGATACATCTATACCTTTACTTTAAGTACATTTTGCTGATAACACTTACATACTCAGGACTCAGGACAGGACTTAGTGTGGTATTGATACTTCTACTTAAGTAAAGAAATGGAACACTTCCTCCACCATTAATTGTGAGTCTATGCGACAGTGAATGCTCTGCTCTTGTGCCGCTGCTCCACTCTGCCGTGACACGACTGCAAAAAACTTGCTGTTCACACTGCTGCTGCACATGTAGCTCTTCACAAGTCCCACCCCCACATCCACCTGTTTTCATTGGCAACATGATTGCATCCCTACTTGTCATGTTTTGCCGCCTGGGGACTATAATGATGTCGGGGGCAGCCTTTTACTTAGCAACGTTGACGCAGAAGGTTTGCACATGGTTAGTATTGTGAAATGGTCGTGGTTAGGTTTAGCAACAAAACCACTTAGTAATGGCCTTTACACACCGGCAGCGTTTTTTTTTCGTACAATAACATCCCATATATTTTTCCAAGCTCTTGTTTTGTCATGAATACTTTCAGACAGAACGTGAATATTATGTGACGAAAAAGCCACATACTTTTTTTTGGAATGATGTTGATTTTTCACACCGCGAATAAAGGCATCAATCATTACGTTGTGCGGAACAGGTTGAGTTGTGCCTATATTTACGAAACAACAACACTGACACTCCACGGTCCGAACCAAGACGATAAACTCAACCTAGACAAAGGCAGCGCACACAAGATCCACTTCTGTTCTTACCTTTCACAATAAAAGCCCTAGACATATAATATTCCAGCCCGTTCTCATTAACAGGGCATTAAATACCAAAGCTTTGTCACAGGCATTGGCGTTCAGTACCGCTATAAAGCCATCCGCAGCAACAGTAAAAGCTCCCAGAAATCGTAGTTGGTGACGTTGTTCAGTTACATTGTACAAATAGTTTAAGCCCGACCATGTAGTTCTTTCTTAAACCTAACTTCAGTGGTTTTGACATAACGTCGTCAGTTAAAATCACTCAACTTTTGGTTTCACACAGGACACGGACGCCGGTCCCCTGAGTGAAAGTCCTGTGTGTTTGACCCTTACACCACCCCTCCCTCCGGCCCTTAGAGGACTTCTCGCTTTTTACCCTCTGAGCTAAAGAATAATGAACAAAGCAGATACAAAAAGGGATGGCTTGATGAGATCTCTACCTTTATCTTTGTGTGTGATTGACTGCTGAAGCATGTCATTCCCACTTGTCCTTAGTGATAAATCCAGTTTTATGCAGTCAGGTGTGAGGATTAGCATTAATAGAGAATAATATTCTCTTATCCAGCCATACGTTGCCGCCTCCTTACCCAGCGCAAACGACCTAATTCCTTATCAAGACTTGTGTCCCAAAATGACACTGCAAGAATGACAGCACTCAGGCATGAGCTTTTAGCAAAGAAATATGTCCCTTGTGTTTAGCAATGCGCATATCTACTTTTATTTTTCATATTTTGTGTTTAGTGTAGTCTGCGTAGAGTGTTAAGACTTGTAAAGTGTGCACCAGAGTGAACTTTGAACACGCTGGGGCACATCTGTCAACACAAAACGTCACCAGAATTGGAAGAAAAGAGCTACTTTCTTCCTGTGGTTTGTAAACTCAGTTATCGCACACGCCCTGCAGAGCTACATGGCTGTCTTTGCTTTCTCCTTTCGCCAGTTATTGTTTTTAAACTGAATTTTAACGTGTTGGTGCGTTGCCAAAAGGAAAATGAAATCTAATCTGCTTATTATATATATATAAGTACAAATATTGAATTGTGCATATTGCAGAAGATGCAGGGAAAATGTTTGGGTCCAGCAGCATAAACACACAAAAGAATGAAAAAGAACGAGGCGATTAGACGTCGGCTGAGGAGGAAAATGTGAAACTCTTGAAGCAGAAATGTTCCTGGCTCTGCCCTTGCTTTTGTTCACACTTTGAGCATGTGTCAGTCTATGAATGGTTGCAGCAGGAAGACGCATGGAGCCGGCGCTGGCACAAGATGATGACTGATATGGTCCCATCTCACTGCTCACAGAGGATGAAATATAAGACAGGATCTCCATCCAGCCAGGATTGAACTTTGCTTCATTTTGCCCACTTAATGGTCCAGCGCCACCTGCCAGTCGGCCTTTATCGCCTCCATCACTCCACTTAATCAGAAGTGCTGGCTTAGGAGTCCCTCTAATCAGACCAATTAGACTTTAAGGCCTTGTCTTTCTAGCGGATGTCCTCTCAGTTCAGGAAACTCTTTGGCTTCCTCCTGCCTGGCTGGCACCGGACCAGCCAAGCTTTCAGAGACAACCTTGAGAATTTTTTATTTTTATTTTCTAAATAACCTTTATTTTAACAAGGGAGGTCAATTTACGAACAAATTGTTACTCACGATGACAGTCGAGATAAATGCCTCTGGAGGGTCTAAAAGGAACTAAAACAAAATAACACACAACGGAAGAATATGCCAACAAGATTATTAAACGACTAACAGAAAAGGGCGTTCGGCAATACTTGATCCATTTTCTCCGTTTAGTTTCCTCCGCAGACGCCGACACACAAGACTCGCTGGCTTTGTCATCATGTCTATGAAGCATCCGTCGCCATTCTGGCAGGCTTCAGTCAGTCAGACAGGCCTGTGAAACCTGTCTGTCTAAACATCAAATGAGTGTGTTTTCACACTCTGCAGTGTGACAGCCATGCTGAGAGATTTAGTCATCATAAACAAGGCACACATGGTTTCTAAGGTACATACTGTCTGATCTCACGGCACGTTGCTTTTCACAAACATCACATGATCTCGATTCTAAATAGTTTTTATCATAAAAGAGAAATTCATATACTCACGGTTAGCGCTGCACTCATATCATCCCAAATAAATTTATAACCTGAAGAACCAACTCCTCCTGTGACCTTGTAATAGTTTTTGACATTTGGGATTTCTGAAACATGTTTAATCTCAGGATAATCATGGTAAATCGGACAGCACTATCCATCATAGCCAATTGTAATTACCTGCATATAGATCACTGTCACATGAAAAGGGCCATTAAAGGGAGCTGTGTGTGTGAATAGAAAACATTCAATCAAAATGCCACGGGCAACACGACCGGCAGCCAAGAGCAGTGATTGAACAAGAAGCCTAACCAGGACATCCCGCGCTGATGGCGCCGTTCCCAGGTGGGCTGGAAACGTGTGACAATCACATAAACAGGTCTATCAGCTTGGTTCAGCTGAGCTAACAGTCCACCAGGCCCAAAAAACACCATGCTTCATTATTAAGGGAAATTTCAGATGTTCTTTCAACCTATTTTCTCAGCCTGGTATCACACCAATTTCTTAAGTATTTTGCATGTTATTGTTACGCATTTATTGCCTTTTGCGTGTCATTTCACGCCGCAGCAATATTAGATGCTCAGAACAAGTTCTCTGCGTGAAATTCCACATAGGGAAGAGGACGGGGTGGATGAATGAGTCAAACAAGCAGATGACTTTCACCCATGAGACCGCTGCTCATGTCCTGTGTGAAACGAAAAGTCAATCTTTGACTTATTTACATTGACTACTTAAAGGTCCAGTGTGTAGAATCTGGTGGTATCTAGCGGTGAGGTGAGGAGATTGCAATCAATTGAAGCCTCTCTTGTGAGAGCTATGGTGGCCAGCGTGAAAACGCGAATGTCCTTCTCTAGAGCCAATTGTTGTAAGAGTAGCGTAGGTCATTTGGAGCAGTAGAGTGTGTGTGTGTGTGTGTGTGTACGTTGGAAGTGAGTGGTGAAGCAAGAGAGAGAGCGGCAGCGACGGGAGCGAGTAACGTTATTGACTCCGGCCCAAGCAGGAAAAGTTAATAGTGTTTGGTTTGTCCGTTCTGGGCTACTGTTGAAACATGGTGGTGCAACATAGCGGACTCCATGAAGAGGACCCGCTTTCTATGTAGATATAAACGGCTCATTCTAAGGTTACGGAAACACGATTCTTGTTTTCAGGTGATTAGAAACTAAAGAAAACATAATTATTAATATTATATTCCATTTCTACCACAACATCCCCCTAATTGTTAAACACTGGTTAACTTATGTAAGGAACTTAAAAAATGTTAATCCCGTGTTTAAAACTGCGACCATGTGTCCGTATGTGACGACCTGTGAATGAGAACATGGCGTCAAATGTGGGATTGCCCATTGTTCCAAAGGCCCATTAATCTAAAAAATACACGCTCTCCATGCAACAAACTGGCATCAATAGCCAAAAACATCATGGTCCAGCTTAAAATAAGTATGTATAAGTAAAGTATGTAAACAACATATGGAAAACACTTCAAAAACATCACTAACGTAACTTCAAAATAACTCAACAGCACTTTGGGACATGAACACCGGTCTATGGTTGTAAATCCTATGTTTGTTGGACCCATCCACCATAAGCAGTCTTTCTCACTTTGTATTCTACGTCACTAACTCTGAGCGTAGCATATTCACATGGATGAATTTACATGTCAGTCAGTAGCCTACAGGCTGCATGGTGTCAAAATGACATGCCAAAAAGCAAGAACGGCGTTGTTATTGCACGCAAAATGACTTACAAATTGCAGTGCCATTCATACGCCTTTTAGTGACACCGGGATGAGCCTACATCCAACCCCACTTCAAAAAATCAAAACTAACTTATTTCCACATTTAGCACAGCTAACGTTGACTCAGCTAGTGCTAGCATTCACATTATTCATAACCTTATTGATAAGTGATTTTCTTTGGTAACCGACATCACTGCTTTTTCCAACAGCTGAGTGTTTCCATTTGAAAACCCCAGAAAAAAACGCAGATGGAGTCAACCTTTAATTTAGGTTGGCAACCACTGCTTTAGATCATATGGTTAAAATAAACACTTGATGACTGATGAAACTTCTAACTGCGTGTGTTGCTTACTGGATTTATGGTGATTACATTCAGTAAAGACTGAAGGTTATTGTGCAGGTTGAATTGATAAAGCTGTGAATAAAATGAGTTAATAAAAAGCCATTTCACAGCTATTTCAGAGGCTCTAATACTGCAGATCATAAATTAGTGATCTGTATGCCAAACGACAGAGTTAAAGTGAGAGAGTGAGATACCCAGGAGAATAAAAAGACCCTCTGCTTTGCAAAAGAATTAAAAACTAATTGATTTAGATCGTATGATAGTAAAGGATTATGATGGCTATCAGCCACTGTCATAAAGTCAACCTGAAGTATCTTAAAATGTTGAGTCAAGTTATAAATGGTAGAATTTATTGTACCAAAGTACATCAATATAATAACCATGAAAACAGAAATAATATTGTTTTATTCAAATACATGTAAAGGTTATCTTGTTTATTCCAGTCTCATTATGTCTCTTTAAAGAGACACCTGTCCCTCTCCAGATGATTGCTGCCACTGCAATGAAATTGCATACGGTAATTTTATGTAATTCAAGTGATAGTGTGACAGATGGGAATATAAATGACATGCATACAGAGATTATATCAAAGAATAAATATGGCACGTTTGACGGTAGAGGCGAGACAGATATAATATATATATTCACCATATCTTGAAGCAGATGCACGCCTAACAGGCAATAAGTGGTGTAAACTCAAACTGTATTGATTATGAGTTTGTTATTGCCTCTAGCAAAAAATACCCAGGAGGATGTTCTTCCCTGGGATTATGGCTATGATGTGGGTGCAGCACCAAAGCACCCATAATCACCGAGAACAACCTGAAGGTTATTGCAGCTTTAATACAATGGCTGCTAAAGTCTGGGTGCACTCTGAAAAGTTTCCTCCCAAGTAAGTAGTAAACATAAGAAATCAAATTAAAAGTAAATATCAAAGAAATATAGAAAAAGTAGCGAGGAGTCAGAGATAACATCCCAAAGGTAGCACACTTTAAAAAAGAGAAATGTTTGAATGTTTTATTTTAGATTTTTTTATTTGAATCTGATCAGCATCAAAATATCCATAGTAACGATCATGCAGATTTTTTACCTTCTGTGAATATGACGACTTTATTAAAGAATGAATAGCACAAAATTTCAAGTGAGACAGACAAAAATAAGAGAATTTAACTCCAGTTCATCAAACGTTCAAAACCATCAGGATCTGCTCCTATCCAGGTGTGTTGTATGATGAATCCCACTTGATCATAAATTAGAGGGGTGTGGCCGAGTTGTTTATTATTAGGACAGGTAACGCCCCCCAGACACTATATAAGGGCAGGTATTAGCATAGGTAACACCCCCTAAACACTATATAAGCACAGGTGTTGGAAAAGGTAACCTTAAACACTATAGGCCTACAAGGCAAGTGTTAGCGTAGGTAACGCCCCCTGAACACTAAAGGGCAGGTATTACCATAAGTAATGATTCCTAATCACTATATAAGGGCAGGTGTTGTCATAGGTAACGCCCTTAAACACTATATAAGGGCAGGTGTTAGCATGGGTAACGGCCCGCAAACACTAAAGGGCAGGTTACAGCATCAGTAACACCCCCTAAAGACTATATAAGGGCAGTTGTTGGCATAGGTAACGCTCCCTAAACATTATATAAAGGCAGGTGTTGTCATAAGTAACCCCCCCTAAACACTCTATAAAGGCATGTGTTGCAGAGGTAATGCCCTTAAACACTATAGGCCTATGAGGGCAGGTGTTAGCATGGTAACACCCCCTAAACACTCTATAAGGGCAGGTTTTAGCATAGACAAAGCCCCCCAACCACTATATAAGGGCAGGACTTGGCATAGGTGATGCCACCTAAAAACTATAGGCCTATAAGGGCACATATTAGTAAAGGTAACCCCGCCTAAAAACTAAACGGCAGGACTTAGCATAGGTAACGCCCCTTAAACACTAAAAGGAAGGTGTTGTCATATGTAACGCGTCCTAAACTCTATATAAGGGCAGGTGTTAGCATAGGTCACACCCCCTAAACACTATAGGCTTATAAGGGCAGGTGTTAGCATAGGAAACGACCCCTAAACACTAAAGAGCAGCTGTTAGAATAGGTAACACCCCCTAAACACTATATAAGGGCAGGTGTTGTCATATGTAACGCCCACTAAACATTATATAAGGGCAGGTGTTGTCATATGTAACGCCCACTAAACATTATATAAGGGCAGGTGTTGTCATATGTAACGCCCACTAAACACTATATAAGGGCAGGTGTTAGAATAGGTAATGCCCCCTAAACACTGTATAAGGGCAGGTTTTGTGCCGTGTGCACAAGAATTGGAGAGATGCCACCAAAAAAAGGCCGTAAGATTAGACCCAATCAAGTGTGTCTTTCCTAATTAACCTCAGTTATTATCGTAATTCTGGTACAGAGGTGAGTTACATCAGTTTGAAGGTCTAGCATTTTCCAACTTTAAGAGGTCTTGAAACTAGCGCATTGATATGTGAGGTTTAAAGCAACAGGAGATGACCAACTGAGCTCGATGCAAGTGAAATCTGTGTCCAAACTGCAGGAGCATTGGAAACACTGGAGTATATAATATTAAATATGGCAAAGGGGAAAACTGAATGGACAAAATTTGAGAACAGTGGTCACAAGTCAAAACTAACCAGAATACCTTGCTGGGGCACTGAATGGTGCAGTCTGGAAAATTTTGGATTTCAATGTTGGTTTTTCGCTCCAGGCAAACATATTATCATTCTGGGCAGACAGACATCAGTGGGATCTCAGAAGTTGTTTTGTTCAACCTGCAGCTGGATAACAGGTAAGAAGATTATTGATTCTGAAGTTTGTATAGGAAACATTATGTATCCAGATCATGGAGTAACATGTGGAGTGCTGCCAAGCAGCCTTAAATGACTCAACTCACACAGTGTTTGGTAATCAAGTTACTTCAAAGTCCTTTTTCATGAAGTGTTTACATGATTTTGTCCACCCAGTGTGTGCATCATCATGCTGTGGCGTATACGTGGCAGAGAGGAGCAGGACTGAGCTGTGCCCGTCGGGTTCGGTTTCCTTGCTGGATCCCTCTGCCCTCCCACCCCCCACCCCCGCTGAGGCTGCACTGGTGAAAAAGTCTCTGAACTGGGTCACAGCTGTGCTGCACACAGTGGCACCATGGCACATTTCTCTGTGAGTGAGGACTATCTGAAGGCCGGGGGAGAAAATGAGCGTGCTTGTTAAACTGCCCCCCCTCTAAGTAAGATGAGAAGAGCGAGAAGCCAGAGCAATAAATCATTAATCCACCATAAAGGGGCTGGGGGAGGAAAAAGAAGCGTCTCTCGGTCTTTTAATGTGAGGCGGATGTATGGCACCGCAGCTTGTACCTCTGCCACCTCAGTATGGCCCTCTGGAGATACAGAGAACCTGGAGATAAACTAGAATACAAAGTCTAGAGAATAACAAGAAAACAGAGAGTCTTTGAAACGTCCTAGATGGCTCTCCAGGAGAGGGTAAAGGCAAAGCTCAGCTAGAGGGTCTTAACCCTGCCGTGTCTTCTCATTCATCACTGGAAGCAGCCATCAAAACTTCTGCTGCACATTAACTCAACTCTCACCAGTGACATCATTTTTAACTGAGCTCGTAAAAAGAGAAGAAACATTAAAATACATAATGCAAAAACTAAGACATTACAGAGTGAACTTAACCATTAAATAATGTATGTATGCAAAGCTAATACATTTAATTCCCCTCCAGCCCAGACTCTGGTGAGTTGGAGGTCTGGCATTAAATGACTTTGTCTTGCCCTCAATTACCGTTGGGAATAAAGATCACCGAATCAGAGCCGAAGTGACGCAGATGCCCAGGTTATAAATTTGTATAATCTATAACTCTGTTGGCCCAGATTGTCATTAAGACACGCTCTTATGCACTCATGTATTAATGGCTAAATCGAAAGCGTGACCACATACCTGCAAAGGTTTTTAAGCAATCTTCACGATCAGCATTAATGTGGGGGTCTAAGGAGGTCAGGTCCAAAAGGTCTCACGAGTCAAGTTGAAGATTTGAGAAGAAGGGAATCAGTTTCCCTCCCTGCGGACAGGAAGTAGCGGCCTGCTGCGACCTCTTTGCTCCAGCTTTGATTTGCAAAAAGGAAGAAAAACGCAACCAAAACATATGTATTCTTATTTCTTTCTTGCTCATGTTTTCTCTTTTAACCTGGCCTGTGCTTTTCCCCCCCACTACTCCTATTTTTGTATTTGTTTAATGTACCATTTTTTATGTTTGTGTGCATCCCAGGAAGTGTAGGTATTACAGGCCGAGTAGCCACTGGGGTTCTTAATAAAAAACAAACACATACAAGCTCACATGAGCCTGGAGACTTGAAGGCAAAGGAAAACAAGTTTCATCAGGCTTCCATCAGCAGGAAGGAATGTTAGTGTTGAGAAGGAGAAATGTGGTTAATGCAGCTTATGTGCATTCACAGCAACCCTGTCTCCTAAAAATTACATTTCCATACAACGAAACTGCGCTATGAATTACGTTTCGAGGGAAAAGTATTTTGACGTGATTACGTTTGTTTTTGACGTATCACAAACGTTTGTAATGCTAGTCTGCGTAGGGAGATCGGGCTGGATGGATGGGTTCACTTATTTTAATTTACTTCCGGAGATTAATAATAACATCACAAACATTGTCATTTTAAGCCAAACCATGATGTGTTTTACTGAACCTAGTTAGGTAGTCCTTGATACAAGGAGAGTGAAAAAGTAGTTACAGCTATGAAACCAACATGTTCTCGTCCCAACTCGTCAAATACCGCTGCTTTGTTACGCCCCTTGGCGTCACATAGGTTTAGGAAACAAAACCACTATAGTTAGATTTAGGGAAAAAAACAACATGATTGGGCTGAAAATTACTACATTTATAAAGTGGAAATGAAAGTGAACTTTGTGAACACGGGACACAAACTCACAGCTGTTTATAAAGTGAAAGTGAAACTTAACACGCGGGAAACAAACAGCGGTCTCCTGGATAAAAGCTTTGTGTTGTTTAGCGTGTTAGCATGCTAGCATGTGCTAATTAGCACTGAACATTCAGCTGACGAGAATGTTATTAGTTTTCATAAACCAAAGTATTGGACAAATTGATATTTAACCCGATGATGGTCAATAGAAGTCTAACTGAGGATATCTGTACCAAATTTCATGGCAAAAAGTTTTCACTAAAAAACAAAAATGTCAACCTCAAAAGTCAGGTTCACCAAAAAGTCAGTAGGATTCATCCTCTGGGGAACATGAATGTCTGCATTAAATTTCATACTAATCCATCTGATAGTTGTTGAGATATTTCAGTCTGAGCCAAAGTGGTGGATCAAGCTTATTTGTGGCAAAGATATGAGTTCATTCTGGGAAATAGGACACTATCCTGACACGTTGACACCACTGGCAGGTACAGGTGTTGTATTAGTGATTGGCCACTTGGTGCCCACTGACAACAAATCAGATTCTGAATGCCTGTAATACATCAAACAACTGTGGTTTGGTTATTCTTTTTGTCCATCACTCACCAACAAGCATGTGCAGAAATGTTGGAGAAGCTCAGCAAAGTGAGATGAGTTGGGAGAACAAGGAGGCCGCTATTTTTACATGCTGCTCTATTGCAAGGGCTTACATGATGTCCTTTTGAATAGAGGTCAGGTCCTCAGCTCACAGTCGGGTTCTTTGTTTAACTGCTGTATTAAAAGGGCTGCATGGACTAGAATTATGTGACAGGTCTGGAAACGAACAGCCTTTTCTTTATTGCTAAATACGCAAGAAACTTAGGATCCATAGTGCACTAGATTGTTGGCTGGAAGGACTCTTGAATATCTTGTTGCTATCCGTGATAGAGTTGTTGGTGTTGAGATCTCAGGTGTACTACTTGCAAATACTTTCTTGGGATGCATTTTGCTTACAAATTGGGGAGTGCATTAGTTTTAAAACAATCCTTAAAGCGGGTTTCTCATTATGGTCTCTCGATCCTCCTCCTCCGAAGAAACCAAGCTGCCTGCAATCGCCAGCTAATTGTGGCACAACCTCGCCGCTATTAGCCCTCCTTGGCCGGGCTTGCCATTAGCTGATTACTGCACACCCACTATCTTATTAATGTAAATCCCTGATAGAAAATATGGCTGAGGCACAATATTTATTTTGCAGGCTATTCACACGGTACACAGTCTCCGTTGGCTCCCAATGTTTTGTAGAGATTTTTAATGAGTCTTAACCAACCACCAAAGACGACGATTTATTATTCCATCCTGCAGCCTGCTTAAATGAAAATAAATAAGCAAATACATGAAAGAGAAAGTTTTTTGCAGCAGGAGGAGGAGCTGCCTGCTGAGGTGAATATGCTGCATTTTAATTTACTGTTTGGGAACAGAGGTAATCCATCTACGTTTGTATCTCAACAAATATAATTTAGACCCCTGTACTTATCTTGTCTGCACCAGGTGACATACAATGCTCTTTCCTTTGTTGACTCTTTTGTTGTAAATTAATCTGTGAGCTCTTCCCATCTCTCATAATGCGGCCCAGGCGGTGTTGTTTGACTGCCGCTATACTGCATCCTTTGCAAAAAAAGAATTATAATTGATAACAGGCCAACTTTATTGATTTACACAGAAGAAATGTCTTGTTATCATATTTGAACAGACAGACTATGACATATTTCTGTCCTAGTTTATCATTTATATTTCTACACTGTGTGAACCTCATTTTTGTATCTAATTAAAATGCATTCAGCAAGCAGTATTGCAACTCTGCAGTGAATGCAAATTTCTGCAAAAATTCATGTTTTCAGCCACATATTCTGCACTTCTTGTCCCTATTAAACCCAGAGAAGATGTCCGCTTGTCACCTCTTTGGCTGCAGCCGCCGTGAAGCCCTCATCCGGCCTCATGCTGCTTGGGCACCTGCCAATATGTCCTCATTTAAGAAATCGCCTGGGCTGATAAATGGCCGCACTCTCTATCACCATAACTAACAGAGTGCCGGCCGCCCATAGGGTCGACGGAGAGGTGCTCAATCTGGTGTGACAAAATTACATCTTGTACCGGCCAGTGGGATGAGAGCAGGGGCCTGCAGACGAGAGCCAAATCACAGCATCGCCGGTGCAAAGTCCCTCCATCCTAACTGGGTTCCGTCTCGCTCTCCAACAATGTTACCTGATTTGCTGCAATGCTTTCCCCCCAAAAAAGTATCGAGCTAAGGAGCAGAGATCTTGAACCTCGAATCGATAGTGAATCAATACAGCGAGCTCCATTGTCTCCTCGCGTGAAAAGAGGCTGTCTTCTGCAGAGGTGTCTGGCTCTTATCTGCCTGCAGCAATCAGCCAGTCAAACTAGGAGCTATGTCTGTTTAATTAGCTTTTCGTAATAAATTAATTTGACCTTCCTAAAATAGTAACTGCTCAGCAATATATTTTATGTGCAACATAATCCAAACAATTATAGAGCCAGAGTCCAATTATTTTCTCATATTACCTTAACCTTTAACATCAGTGAAGGATGTCTTCACTCCAGCCAGAGCCAGAGAGGATATTTGGGCCAGGGTATTCCTGCGGAGGGGGGTAGTAACCTCTCTGTCGTTAAAATGGGCTAAATTTGGTGACATGTTAATTTTGGACTCTCCCCTTGTCTGCTGGATGGGGTTGATTAATGTGGCTCCTTGTCACAGTGAGCTGGCAGAACCAGGACAGGCACAGAGTTCGGCCCTGCCCTCCATTCTCCATCCACTGCAAGTTTATGCTACTGCATCACCATGACAACACAAACACAAAACTATGAATGACAACATCTGGATTGTGTGATCAGCTGTAAAGAAACACTAAATGATCCACCAAAGACAGAGCAGGAGAAAAGTGTTGACAATAATACATTGTAATCGTGTGAAAATCATACATACATTTACAGAAAAGAAATACTATATAAAGCATTGAGATGCAGCGAATAATCTTTTATGAACTCCATATATTTTTTTCTGTGTGAGAGCTGAGGTAGCTCAGAACAACTTGGACTCCTAGAAATTACGTTCCCATACAACAAAACTGCATTGTCAATTCAGACTGGTCTCATAAACTGTTCGCTATACCTACAAAAAGTAATGCACTGTAACTCATATATATCCCACAAAATCAATTTGTATGTAATCCACGTAATTGTGAACCAGGAAATATAAAAAGCGGCAAACGCCGCATAGGGAAGAGGTCGGGATGGATGGGTGGGTCTAAAAATTCCAGACATTCCCCCAGGAGACCGCTCTTCGTGTCCCGTGTGAAACCAGAAGTCAATGTCGATTTATTTGTCACGTAACTTACGTACTTAAATAACGCCACTTCCGTAGTTATAAACCTAACTAAGTACTTTTGTTGCCTAAACTTAAGGAAGTCCATTTTGAACAGACTGTAGGCTCTGCGTGTAACGAGTGGAAATTGACACGTGTTGCTGGACATTCGTAGGACAGCGAACGAAAAAGGAGGAATAACTTTTTCGTAAGATATCATAAGCATGAGAATACGTTGGTCAATTACGTATCGAGGGATACGTAATAGACATATTTCCTCCCGGATTACTTTTTTTTTGGACGTATCACAAATACGTTTTTAGTTCGCGGAAGTCCGCATTGGGGGGGGGGGGTTGGGGAGGACACAAACAGCGGTCTCCTGGGTGAAAATCCAGCTTGTTGGACACATCCATCCTCCCCTCCCCTATACGCAGACTTTCTCGCTCTTTATACTACGTCAGTTGCTCTGACCATAACAATGACGCGGATGGGTTTATGTTGGAGTATGTTGAAAGCCCGGTGCGTCCCATACAGACGCTAAAGGGTGCATCGGTGCGTCAACCTCGGTATCAGATGCCGGCCACTTACCAAGCGGCGGTATTGACGCGTTGGGAGTGAGACCAGGTTGTAAGATCATACTTACAAAGGTCTTTTTTACAGCAAATGTAACTTTTGACCTAACTCAAGCTACTCTGCACTTAAATAGATTTGTATACAGGTACATGTACTGTATGCATGCCTGCACAGGAGACGAAAAAGTAGCAACATCTCTCCATTACCTATTCTTATCTGACTCAAATATTGGTCTGCTTGCTCCATAGTTCCACAGTGCAGCGTACACAGTGTATTATGTGACGAGAATAAACAGTGCGGCCCCAAGACAGCGGTTAGATGACTAGCACAATGCTAACAAAGCGCAGGTAAACACAGGCCTGTCTGTGTGAGCACCTGCTCATAGAGATTAATGCGGACACTGGGGCCAGTAAAAACATCATTATCATTCAGTCTTATTTAGTTGGCTCTGCAGTACAAGGTCAGGCCAGATGTTCTGGACAGAAAGCAGCTCATCAATAGTGCTGCATTCTCATTACTACGCAGGAATGTGGTGTATACACACAGATACAAGGCCATACTCAGCCCTTTATTAACGTATTGTTGAGCAGTTTGTCTTTTTGAGAAAACAATTAAATCATGTCCAGCATTTGTACAATATTTACAAAACCAGCTTTGATAAATCATCTTAATCCAATTAGCAAACTTTACTCCTCATTTCAGAGGAAACAGCTGCTCAGGTCATTGTGGATGATTGCTTTTGTCACAACAAAGTGGGAAGAATAATTTCACTCATTTGTTAATAAAAAAGTCGACAAAACAATTTTGGGCAGTCCTGTTGGCCCAGAATGAACACCATGTAACAGTATGTTTGAGTCCAGTCATTTAAGCACGTAATGAGGTAAAATGAAGCAGTGGTCACCTCCTCTTCATCACCAACGCTGAGGTGCCCTTGAGCCAGTCCAGTCGCCAAGAAAATGTTTTGCCATTGTATGTTTCTGCAACTCACGGATACATTAAATATGGACATTTTTGCATTCGGTCAGAGCAAGTGACGAAGTTATAATAATGAGTATAACAAGCATTAAAGTACACTAAGGGTGGATGGGGTAAAACCAACACAGGACTTACACCAAGGAGACCGCTGTACGTTTGTTGCGTAATTGTTTTTTTAATGGTAGTGACGTTTTTACAGTTGTTACGTTACATTTGTTACGTTATTATTTGTAAACAAACCATGACCTTTTCGTAGACGATGCAGACCATGACCACTTAGTGTTGTTGCCTTAAGCGTGATTGATGCTTGCCTCATCGCATAGCCAAAGTGACATCACGTCACATCATCAGACACGGCCCTACGCTGGGTTTCCCTATGGCAGGTTTTTCGCCTGTCTGTGCACATCCAAATTTTTCTAACTACGCAGACGCGAATGGGCGGAGAAAATGGAGAACTTTGAGGAGCCTTGAGAATGTCGGTTTCCCACAAGGAGAAACCCGCACCAAGTATAAAAGATCCAAACGTTTCCTCATCATGATTCCACATCAGCTTATGTATGCGTTTCTGCAAACGTGATATGAAACATATCTATGAAACATATGTTTTTCTGGCGACTGGGTTGTCTTGAGTAAAACATTGAACCTATTTGCACCAGTGGAGCTGCAGCATGGCCAACTGATCAGACGGTTATACTATGTAACTTCCAAGTGTGAATGTTTTTAACTGTGTAAGTGGGAATATGTTCTGGAAAGAGATTGCTTAAACTCAAAAGTTAAATACAATAAAATCTCTCTTGTGATTGATGCTATGTTTCCTGTTTCTCACGGCTGTATTTTTCCCCTATATAACATAAAAGCATGGTTTAATTGTTGTTTTAATCGTCTCTATCAGAACAAATTTCAGCACTCTTGATGGCTACTTTTAGTTCTTCTGGGCTCAGTCTGTGCTTTGAGTTAAAACTAGTTTGATAATAATTCAGCCCCATGCTATATGTTTTACGCCTTGAAAATAAAATGAGTGGGATTTTACAAGAGTTCATATTACAGATGTGACTGTGATGAAGTGATACATTTCTGCCAGTTGTACATCTCAGTTAAACAACCCACTGACTAACAAGTCAGGCTGAGGAAGAGTTGCAGTGTGTTTGCTGTGTGGAATAAAAAACTAGCTTGCCCCTAAGTGCCAAATAAATCAGTTATAGCAGACTCAATTAATCCAAAACACACAAAAAAATAAATAAAATTGCTGTTTATAAAAGCAATCCTGTTGATTATTTTTGCAATGCTTTGAGCACCACAAATGGAATTTCCCTCCATTGTACTGAGGTGAAGTCTCATTGGCAAATATAAAAAAAAAAAATTGCAAATTAAATTGAAACCATCTGTGTGGCTAAATATTATGCTTTTTTTAACATCAGCACCCAGAAATGCCATTAAAAGTTCAGATCTGCGGTACATACAAACAGTAATGTTAATTAACAGACATGATGTTAATTGTGATGGATTACCAATTTCACCGTAGAGGGTTGTCTGCAACGTGAGTTACTGTACATATAGTAGCAAGATGAAAGGAATCCAATGGCTGTCTGAAGGGACAAAAAACACTTTTCAAAATCTAAACCTCTTTGTTATGCGTAATATTGTGGTCAATTACAGGTGCAAGACATTTATGTGAAATTACACCTCAAATTGGAGCAGAGAGGTGCATCTCATTTCTTGTATTGACATCCTATTGATTCACCATATTTGCACAGATGAGCCTTTGGCGCTTCTTTAAAAAGGGACAACTCTTAATTACTGGAATCCACTGTGGTATATATATACCAGCACACCCAACATTAAAACCCGTTGCATTATATGGAGAGCATGGGGAGTAAACACACCTGTATGAGACAGACAGCCCTCCTATCTTCTTCTACAAGCTCTCCATCAGCGTCGCTCTGACTTGTGATTCGGCTGGCTGGGATCTTGCGTGGCAACCTCATCCATCTTTATCGCTGCTCCAGGAAGCGCACAGTGATGGGCGTCAGATGACAGGCGCAATAGAGCTGCCTGCCGCCTTTATCTATCGGCGTGTCTTCTCAGCTTCACCCCCCGAGAGCTTTGAAGGGCAACTTCCCCAGACTGATAGCATGGAGATGAATGCCGGGATGAGGCCCAGAGGCTGTTCCTGTCCTCCTACACCATTACTCCATCCCCAACTTCATTCATAGTATTCATGCACTGGGGCGCTGCTGCTGCCTCGATGCGTCTCGAGCTGCCAGCCGAGAAAGAGCCTGTTCTAGAGTTGCAGCAAGATCAAATTGATCTCATGGAAAGCCGTATAAATATTTATTCTATGTAAACGTCGTGAAGCGGCTTTTTGCTTGTCATTAAAGGTTCGTAGGATTTGGCGGCATTTAGCGAAGAGGTTGCAGATTGCAACCAACTGAAACTTCTCCCTTGTGCCAAGCGTGTAGGAGATGCAAAAACGTAAAAATGCGAATGGCCCTATCTAGAGCCAGTGTTTGTTTTGTCCTACGTAAACTACGTAAAATACCGTATGTACATAAACACGTCACAGTAGTATGGAAAACACATCACAAACATCACTGACATAACTTCAAAATAACTCAAACAACACTTTGGGACTCGAACACCAGCCTCTTGGTTGAAAGTCCTGTTTGTTTCACCCATTCACTTGTTATGTATATGACATCACTTGCCCTTCCTTACTTCCTCGCTTTGAAGTCCAGCCTGTTTGCACAAAAAGGCGTATAAATGCCACGATAATGCACAAGCTGTTTAGCGTGCAATAGGTACGCCTTTCTTGATTTCCGCATGTCACTCGTACGCCATGTATCCTGTACTGACTTAAATGTAAACACATCTGTGTATAAATGCTACGGTAAGAGTTAGTGACATAGAATAAAAAGCAAGAAATGGTGGGTGGAGATCCGTGAGGAGATCCGTCTTCGAGACCGTTGTTGACCAGTGTTTTGTTTTGTGCTTTGTAACGTTGTTTCCGTACGTGTTTTACTTAGTTTATGTACTTATTTTAAGCCCTAAACATGACGTTTTCCCTTACCCTAAATACAGTAAGGAGTTTTCTTGCCTAAACCTAACTGCGGATGTTTGCGTGGCGTACAAATGACATGCGAAAAGTCCGTGTAATGTCGTGGTATTTATACGCCTTCCTGTGAGACCGGGTTGGAGCGTCGTTTTTTATTCTACGTCACTAGCTCTGAGCGTAGCATATTCACACAGAAGCGTTTACATTGCAGTCACTACAGACTACATGGCGTGAAATTACACGCAAAAAAAGCAAGAATTGTGATTCCACGTAAAATGACTTACAAATGATATGCCATTTAATGAGACAGGGCTGGGCAGATGCAGCAAAAAGCTTTGTGTACATTTTTTTCATCAGAGGGAAATAAAAGGAGAGGCTGCAAACATCTCCTAATTACAATGGAGGTTTTGTTTTAGACCCCAGAGCAGCAGGCAGGAAAACACATTGATTTATTTAACAGCACCAACCGACAGGAGGACGACTTTATGACTCTTTGTTTTGAATAACTAGAATGATTTATTTGTCATGTTCTGGCATGCACATTTTCTCTTCATTTCATCAACCTTTTTCTTTTATTTTTTTGACATTTTGGTAACAGCTTAATTTTTCACCCGTGTTCACGCTACTAGAAGTCATCAAATGTGCAAATATTAATGAAACATAAAGGAAGACCCACTCAACCTCCACCCCCACTCCCATAAAACATCCACACAGTAAAGTGAGACAATTCAACTGGAGCTATTAAGATACGCAGCTTAATTATGAATGAGCTATGTGTGGGCGTAATAAGCATGGCTAATACAATGGCTCTTTGCACAATCTGTGCCTCAGTGTATAAATTAGAGCCAGTTTAAAAAGAAAAGGGGAAACACACCACATTACACTTTAATTATGAAGCAATAATTACATTATATTGCTGCAGGTCACAGGTTGGTCTTTCATTGTTTTAAGCAATGAAAACAGACGTGGAGTTGAAAAGTACAAGCAACTGTTGCCACTGAGGGAGTCGAGACATCTCAATCCAGTCAAATTAGTTTGTAACAACCTTATAAATAATTGTATATTCCTGAACTGAACGTGTGAGGTTGACATTTCAAAAAATTAAAAGTCTCTGTTAATTAAAAAAGACCTGCTTATTTTACAAACTGAATCAAAAGCAGCTATGAGAGCACATCTCTAAAGAGCATCCAAACTGAAAGAAATGTAAGCAAAGAATTTATTTTAAACAAAGACTGAATTAGCAAGTAAAAACACATTTGCACTGTCAATCCACCTGCACCACCACCCTCCACTCATACGCAACAATATGCTGAAGCGCCTTCAACATAAGTTAAATGTCACTTTGCGTCTGGAAAACTGCACATAATGTTGACGCCAGGAGGCTGAATTGCTTCATAACGTCTAATGTTGAAGACTTGTGATTATAAAAACTGATTATGTGCAGAGAATGTGATTAGAAATCATTATTCTATTTCCCCCCACCAACATTTGCTCAATTAAAAACTGCATCCAACATGTGTTGGAGTCATGACGACCTTCGAAAGGGCCCATTACCATGATGTTTGTTTACGTCTTTCTTTTTATTTGTTTTATTTGTTTAAAGGAATAGTTCAGCAGTTTGGGATTTTTTAAAAACTGCCATAAAACCAAACACAGATGTTAAAATATACCAGTTTCATCTCTATGTGTTTATCACAGAGATATAGATTTGTTAAGCCTAAAGACAATATTAAAATCAGGGAAAATACCAGTTTAGCTCCATCAAACGCAACAAGTCTTTCAAACTAAACCACGAAACAGGTTGTTTGTCAGTCCCAACTCGTCACATACCGCTGTTTTGTCACGCACTTTGTTTTCGGCATCAAAACCACTGAAGTTACCCTTGGTGTCACAAGCAGGCAGGTAGGCCGTCCAGTCATTTCATTCAGGCCGAATGTAATGATTGGACGGGATTATTAAAGTCCTGCGACAGCCACATAGACCAGATTTTTTTAAATATTTAATTTTATATGGGATGTAAAGACAATTTCAACAAATTATACAAATAATGTTTTTGAAGATTACCAACCATAGATTTAAGTAAAAGTAACAATACAAAAAAATATATGAAATACTCTTGCATTCAGTAGTATTATCAGCAAAACGTACTTCAAGTATCAATAGTAAAAATACTTGTTGAGGGGTCGTGGGACGATTAATGGGAGAGGAAAGAAGAAGAAAACATTTCTGATTCTAATATTTGCAACTTTTTGTGACGTTTCATAATTTTAACTTTACAACTATGCATTGTATTTGTATGTTTCTTTTCTAATGTAAAATCTTAATGTAAAAAGTGACTCAGAACTACACCTGTCAGATAAATGTAGTACAGTGTATTTCCGTCTGGAATGTAGTGGAGTAGTGGAAAAAGGAAATACAAGTAGGCCTACAAGTACCTCAAAATTGTACTTAGTACATTACTTGAGAAAATGTATTGATGGTCAGTTGTTGTGGTAAGGATGTCAAAGAAAAACAAAAATTACTTCGCAGTTCTTGCACATCAGAAAGTCTAATAGACGGGTTCATCAGATCAAATAGTCAAAATCAGGCACACTGTTGATCAGACTGAAGCATCGCAGATGAAGGGAAGTAAAATGAGTTCAAAGTAAAGCTAAGTTCCTCATACTTTGTATTTCAATTCCGAGTTTTCAAATGGCACCTTTTAACAAAATGTCCAGTTGTTGAACACCAAAAGCACCAACCTCCATGTTTAAGTTTGTTATAAGGCTTTTATTTTAACGCATTTTTCATCATCTTCATCTCTAAATCTTCCTCAGGTCGGCTGTGATTACAAAGCCGTTTAGGCTGAAGGCGTTGTGGGCTCCAGCAGCAGTGAGATTGTGCTCCTTATGGACAGAACGCCTTTGTTACAATGCACCCAAGACCATTATGCATTAGACCTGTGAAAGAGGCCTAAAGCTACTTGTCAAAGCTTAATTTGCACATTAATTCTTGCTGACAAGCGTGCAGATAGCCAGCGTGAAATGGCTCAGAAAATTAACCCGGTGAATTTCTTAATAGGCCCCTAGCATGTAAAAATGATACAAGTTAATGGGACATCGCTGCTGTGTATTCGTCCCTTTACAGACATCCCAAACACTTTAGTGCAAATATTAGGACAGAGATAATAGCTGTTGAACAAAGAGCTCTACCTGTGTGTTTCTCTGACATATTGGAGATTTACTTTTATTGTATGGTGACTGTATTGTAATAGTGGCAGTGTGTTTCCATTGGAAAAGAGTTGGCAACACAGGGCAGGGTTTTTCAGTTAGATAATTTTGAAATTCTCTCAAAAGTACCAACCATAGCTTTAAGTAAAGGATGCGAATACGTCTTCCACCATTGTTCAATAGATCTCTATGTATTCTCTTAAACGTAAAGTGAGAATATAGGCTATATTAAGAACAAGAGATGAAATGTAGTCTGCAGCCAGAAAGTAACCTCGGTAGGAAATCCAAATAATATTTGGCAGTTTGCAGGATATTCAATGTTCTGGATAGCATTTGTCATCATTTGTCTTCCGTGCCTTACTGAAACATCCATCCCTGTCAAAACTATGAACAATGAGGAAAACAAAACTTGTGGGCCATGATAAGCTGTCAGCCGTGGTCATCTGGAGGTAGTGCACTGTCTGAGCCGACCATAGATACAGAATTTATCTGCCCTGTTACAAATCGAAACAAGCGTCTCGGCAGAACATTTGGGAAGCAATTAGTCATATAACGTCTAGGGGAATTGCATCGAGGCGGCTTTATGTGCGAGGATCCCCAGGTAGCTGGAAAACCTGCTGGTTGTTACAAACAGGCTGCTGGTGAACATATGCAACTCAAATCCAGACGGCTTCGGTGGTGACAGGGCCAAATCAATGACAGCTCCAGTTTGAACGGTGACCTCTGATTGTCTCAGAGTCGTGAGAAAAAAGTCCAACTTTCCCTGCAAAGTTTTCTCATTTTCACAACATCCGGGTTTAGCAGAGGAGAGAGTCGTCGTCTCTTCGCTGCCTTCTTTGCCCTTTATGAAATTAAGAGACGGGGGAAACAATTCCATCAGTAATTCCATTTTCCTCTTCGCAAACTGCATATTGCTCATTAAATATTAACTGACAGGCCTGAGCTTCCTTGCATTTTGATGATTGTTTTTTATATAATTATTTATGGCTGACAGGTTAAGACATTCAATAGGAGCATTTCAATTGATGCAAATTGAAAAGCAGGAAAATAGCAAATTGCAGTCGATGTTTTCTTAATCATAATTGCTTTATAATTCACCTGGAATTAGAGATTTTCTGACTCTGAGTGATATCTGGGCCACAATTATGTTTTACCTCAAGGTGACAACAGGAATGACTGGTCGCTGTAGGTTATATGGAGTCCCAAGGGTGACACTAATAGGCAGTCTGATTAGTCAAACGTATAATTGAATACATAAATAGTAAAGTAAATAAGCAATAAGAGTGAATTCAATAATTTATGGATTGTAAAATATGTTTTCTTCTTTGGTCTCTATTCACTCAACAGTTCTCAGTTCAGTATGAAACCAGAAGTCAACGATATTTCCTAAACCTAACTAGTCCTTTTTTTGCCTAAACCTAACCAAGTTGTTTACTGTGAAGACGGAAGCTTATTTTGAAAAGACTGAAGTGGAAATTGATGTTGGACATTCGTAGGAAACTGCACAAAAAATTAGGAATATCTTTTCGTAAAATATCATACGAACCGTTGTATGAGAATATGTTGCATTACGTAACGAGTGTAAAGTCAGTGTTGACTTTTGGTTTCTCACGGGACATGACCAGCGGTCTCCTGGGTGAAAGTCCCGTGTTTGTTTATGTTCATCATCCATTATTTGTTAAAGTGAAACATCACAATTGGTACTGTAAACTTATATACGATGAACCTTACAGTAAATTACTTTACCACCACTTCGTTGGTCATTTAAAGGCAACTTGTTGTTAAAACATATTTGATGAAAAGCCTTCAAACACATTTAGTTTTGGTCTCTGTGAGACTAGACCTCTTTATTTTGGGAAGATGCAGGGGTTCATCTTGACCTTCAGGTCCCATCACAGACCCATATGAGCCATGAATTAAGATACAACTAAATATAAGCCAATGACGAATGAGAAACCCCCTACAACATCCGGAAACCTCTCATAAGCACATAAGCAACATCAAAAATGGGAAATGTTGTAAGGAAATTGGACATTTTTAAATAAACTGACTGACATTTAGCTGACTGTGTTATTTATGTATGTATTCAATTATACTTTTGACTGATCATTGGTGACATTTGTCGCTAGGACGTGACATCACGGCAGTCAGCGTTTGTGGAGTATCCGACTGTAGAAGAGTCACTGACTGCTTTGTTGGCATCGCTGCATTTTCCCCTCAGCTGTCCCCAGACACCAACGCTTGCTCTGATCATAATGTACCACAAGACACGCTCACTGGTAAGATTTGATTATCAATAAGCCAGCTGAATTTAAAATGTACTTGCCATAGCTTTTTTGACAAGCTCTGACTAGCACCCGTCTACCAGGCTAGTGAATTATGAAAACCATTGATGGATGAAATATGAACATCAATCTTTCTCAGCTCCTGTCTGCTGAATAAATTACTTTTAAAGTTCACTGCCATGTTTGCAGACATGTGCTTCAGAGAATGCATCCCTGCTTTCCTTCTTGCACAAGTTATCTTCTGAGTGGAGGAAAAATAATCTCTGTGAGAAGCAAAGTGAGTTACAATAAGAGCATGAGGATATATTCCTACATCAATCTGGTGATGATGATGATGAGAGGTTTGTCCTATTGAGTACACCAGGCATGAAGGCAGGTTGAAAGTCAGCTTGATTGTCTAATGATTTGTCGTATTGTAAATCAATAAAATAAGATACAGTGCTTTGAAATTGCCCCATGTGAGAAAGAGTGCGCTGTTCACTCTGACACTGTTCGGTCTGCGGGGTATTTCTGCTGCGTGGCAGGGACATTTCTCAAGTTTACCGGTAATGAATGGGGTTGTATTTCTTCTCTCCTGCCTTGAGTACCTATAAATAATACACTTCTACACAATAGAGGGGAAAAGGAGCAAGGTGGTGTATGACATTTTTCTGGATCAATTCTAAAGACATTCTTTCTTTACCACGATACTAAGCTCTGAACTCTGAATCCACTGTTTCCAAATTGGGTCTAATCCCTTATTAAAAGATGCAGTATGTGGACAAAATGTCTGGGGCTGTGTCTGAGCCAAAGGCCTCCTGAATTCTGTGTGAATAGTCAGTCTGGACTCATAAATCTTTTATGGAATAAGCACATCTTAAAATGCAAATACATGTTCTGTCCACAGAAAGTGAGAGAAAGCAAAGCTATACATGGTAGTCGTTTGGCATTGAAAGTGGAAAGTGGAGACCTTGGGTTAGAGGGGTGTATGGCATGCATATGTAATTTTCAGCCAATCTTTCCAAATGGCGTATGCAATTTGTATGTCATTTTGCATGCAGTAACAATGCCATTCTTGCTTTTGGCGTGTTATTGCACGCCATGTAGTCCACTGATTGCAATGTAAATGTATCCGCGTGAATATGCTACGCTCAGAGCTATTGATGTTGGATAAAAAGTGAGAAAGACCCGGCAGGCAAGGTTTATGCCTAAGCACAACCACACCGTTTCAAAGTCAAATAAAATGTATTATCATGACACACGGAAATGTCCACAAAATGTCGTGCTATTTATATACCTTGGTATTTTTCCACTTATATTACATCCTGATGGTGAAAGGTCAACAGAACAATGATGATAAAATGGTGCAAAGATAGGAAAAACACAAAACTTGACACCTAACACTGACAAAGGTATCATAATTACTGACAAATCAATAGAGGAATTGCTTAATCAATAATTTGTTAATGAAACACATAAATAACGAAGTGCTAAAACACAAATTACTAGCTACATTAATAATTGAACAGATAAGTAAACATTGGTCACATTACCCAAGAACATAAAAGTTTCTTGGTTTTTGGTTGCGGAGAAATTAATTTTTTGTAGAAGAGATTATTTACGGATGTAAACAGCATTTTTACCCACAACTCTCTCTTCTTCTTCAGCTGACGTATCATTGGTTCCTGCTACATCAGCTCTCAAACAGAGAAGAAATACACATGGAGTTCAGATAAGAATAGCAGCCGAATCACAAGTTAGATTTTTTTGTGTGTTTTAGTTTGTCTCTCTACAACTTCTTTAAGGTGAATTGTCTGCAGATTCCTCTTTGGTCTGATCTTTTTCTCCCTGGTTGTAGGTCAGTGTTGATCGGTGTAGGATAAATATATTATTTATACAATAATTTAGCCATGATGTACAATCAATACTTTTGGCATGTCATCATTCGTTACCTACGTCAACAATGTATTACAGGAAACTGATGCTGGATCTGCCACACATGATTTAATCTCACCTCTGCTGAAACAGCCACTGTTTCCTCTCACAACCTCTGTGTGTCAAACCATCTCCTTTGGTATGGTTATTCTCAAATTCTGATTGGTGTGGTTTATGGTACTAAACTGCTTTACTTGCACCCTATTTGCTTACACAACAGGATGCATCGTGTATCCTGTAGCCTGCAGATTAAACACTGGTCTCAAGAGTGAGCCCATTTAACATGGTGAACCCATGGATGTATTGTGAATGCAACTCTGTTGTCAGTTGCTTTCTGGATTTTAGTTTTCTAGAAGATAGTTTTCCCTGAAATATGATGATGGATGGAGTCTTTGTATGATTATTTGATTTATGGCATGTTGGCTAGAAGTACGGTTTCAAATTAAAAATGGAAGAAGGTCTTCTCAAAAAATCCCGGTAACATTTCATTTTACAGGTCCGCATATTTCACGGTAATTAGGTGATAATTAGCAAGTAACCTATTTGAAATTTCTGTGGAATTACTGCCAAATTACCCTTTACCCTATATGCCTTTAATCTACTACAAATTGTACACATGGATGAGCATTTTGAGTCCTGTTTGTGATGCCAGATTGTTGAACAATTAACCAAACAATGTGAGATTAACAGTCTAATACCACAGAATATGTAAATTAAAACCTACAGTATTCAGTATATTGGGAAGTGTCGGATGTCACTATAACATCATATAGCAAGAGAAAGGTATATCACTGCTGTACTGCAGTCTATTAACATACTGTAACCTCATTATAATCTGAAGGCCATTATAATACCCTGTCAGCCAGCAGTATGGCTAATCATCTGCAGATTTACATTTTCATTACTGTGTAAGATGTCAAGGGCCTCTTCTGCCAATCTCCACTCATAAACAAATGACACGGGCCGCATTAATCCAGCACACATGGAAGCGTCAGTCAGCCTCGTTATAAATACTGTATACGTGAACCACAGATCAGCGACCCTAGGGATGAAGCCGTGGGTCGCGTTGAGTGAACTGACGACCATCGACAAACTTTGGCTAAAGGAATAACAAATAGTCCCGTTTTGAAATATGATGCATTATGGTTGATAATATTATAGCCCAGCTCCATAAAACTGCCATGAAATACTACTTCATCTATTACAGTAATTGAATTTTTCCATTTATACTTTGTACAAATTAAATCCGCATTTAAAAGGTAGTTTATCCCCAGAGTACTCCTGCCACTGAACAGGTGGGGGTCACCCTGCCTTAAAGAGCTACAGAGATTCATTACTCTGGGTTACAGTGGAGGCGGTGTTAATGGGGACTCAAGTGTTCACAATGGAAAGATTTCATCATATGAAAAGCATGAATGTGTTTAGTAAATTTCATCACAATTTGCTTGTTTTATTTTGATATTTTTGGTGTACACTTGAAAAGCTGTTACTGATAGTGGCCATAGAGAAAAGCTCAGCAGAACGACACAAACATAATGAATCATCCTCCATGAATTGTCACTGCAAACTCTTTGAGGCATTGACCTAAATACTAACATCCCAATGCACTTCTAACATGTTGAAGTTTAACAGGTAGAATTTATCATGGTTATCACCTTTTGTTAGCATACTAATGCTTGCTAAATAGCACCTAACACAAAGTGAAATTGAGACTAATGGGTTGATGACTGATGTCATTGTTTTCTTTGGATATTTGGTCATGAACCTGATGATTAAGTAATCATCAAATTACGTCCTGATGGGAATGAACCAAATTTCATTGCAATCCATCAAATAGTTGTCAAGATAATTCACTCAAAACCACAAATGTCAACCTCACGGTGGCACTAGAGGAAGAGTCAGGTGATCACCAACGTCAGTAGGATTCATCCTCTGGTGACTATGAAGGTCTGTACAAAATTTCATGGCGATCCGCTCGATACTGGCGGCACTTCAGTCAAAGGGGTTTACCGACCAACCGACAGCACTGTTGGTGGATAACAGGCACAGCACTGATTAAACCATGCAGGCCCATGGGAAAAAAGCCTATAAACCATCCTCTGGGGATCATGAACATTGTGCGTTTTCGTTCAATTGTCCAGCAAACAAAACTACTTGCTTAGGTTTTGTAAAAAATCACGGTTTGGGTTAAAATAACTACTGAAGTGGCGTTACTCAAGTATGGAAGTTACATAACAAATATGTCAACCTTTGGGTTGAAATAACTACGGAAGTGGCCTTACTCAAGCACAAAAGTAGTACTTCTAGTTTCACACAGGACAAGCAGCAGTCTCCTAGGTGAAAGTCCATTTTTTTAGAACCACCCATCCACCCCAACCAAATAATCAAACATATTTACAGGCAATCAGTCCCTTTCACGCACATGTTTAGATATAATTATTTAAAATGATAACAAAAAGAAAACCCCATATAGTGTCCGACCATTGTCTCCTGATTCTGAAAGCATGGCTTTTGGCTCCATAATACCTCTCCCTCAGAGCGGGAGCAGTAAATATGGAGGCCCGGGCTCTCAGTGTGATCAATAATTCCTTCAGCCCCAGATTCCGCACTGATAAGGCACTTTGATGTGGACCGAAGTGCAGGAGCGAGAGGCCATCCTGGGGGAGAAAATGTGAGGAAAAGAGGCTTCATTATTTCAGACAGCTGTCAGCGGGTCATATTCAATTAGCTCTAATACGTTCGTCAGCTTGGGAAACAACGCAACAGTATGGAAGAAGGCCTGGAGAAATAAATAAATAAACCCTCTTGTAATTTGGGGATCCTCTCTCAGTGATACCAAATCAGAGCAGGATGCACAGCAGGCGGCCTGAGAAACATCAGAGCAGGAGCATGTTGTGAAACCAAAAAAACAGAGATGCAATCAACTGAAGGGCAGCAAAACCCAAATATCTGACGCCAACAGACCATTTTAGATGCACTGAAACATGTTTTTGTGGCTCTGTTTTGAAATGGAGCCCACAATAAAAGTCTTGTTTTGTGTGAATGCATCTCCAATGTGCGATAGCGAGATGAGAAAAAACTCAGAATTTCTGAGATTAAAGTTGTAAATTTACAAGAGAAAAATAAAATCGGAAAAATAGCAGAGTGAAAAACTGTGGTAATGAAAAACAGTGGGTTTTTTGTTGTTGTTGAGGAACCGCATCGCTTCACTTTGCAAGGTTGCATCAACCTCGTCACACCACATATGCCACTGTTAAACACTGCAGTAACCATAGATTGTATATAAGAAGTGTACGTAGTCACCATGACGTCACCCATTGGTTTGTGGACTGCCGTTTTGAAGCTTCGAGTTCGGCATTTTTGCCGTCGCAATCTTGGTTTTTGACCGTCGCCATCTTGGTGTTTTGCAACCAGAAGTGACACGAGAGGTTGGAGCTAAGTACAACCGAACGCTGAATACGACATTTTTAGGCGACCAAAATGTTACTTTCATGAACTGAAAACACTGTGAAAGGGTTAAAGTTCTAAGACGAAAACGTGGACAACTCCCAGACCGGACAACGGCGTGGTAGCGACCTGTCAATTACAAGGAAGCCACGCCCTAAAGCATCCCCTGTTTTATGGTGTATTTGAAAGAAAATGTGTATACTGGTATCTTGCAGGACATTTGCCTCCCTCAGAAGCCATCCTTACCATAATAACATTACTTTCGGAGCAATGAAATTCATGTCTGGCTTTACCACCGTTTTGCACTCCACTATTTCTTTCTCGCAAATTTCTGACTTTATAATCTTGCAGGTGATTTTTTTCTCGGAAAGTTCCTACTTTAATTACAGAAATTTTTAGTTTTTTATCATATTACCCCTCCCCTGTCTTTGAAATTATTTTTTCACCTACGTGGCCCTAATACACCGCTGTACGCCATCGTACCAATGTCTGTGGAAGAGTTTCTATTTAATTTCACATGGATTTAATCATTTGACAATAAATAGTTCACCAACTGCTCTGTGCAAAGTGAAAGCGGATATAATGTTTGCTAATTAACTTTGTGATGAATGGTTATTCCAAAAAGCTAATTTAGTTTGATTTTATTTTTAAATTGGGCTCATGTTATTTGAACAGGGTTAGGAATTTATCGAAAAGCAACTCAACCCGGAGCAGTTGAGCTATTGAAATTGCATTAGCTTAATTTGCCTCTTCTTTATTTGAATTAGGTCGTCAGTGTTTCCTGACACTGTGATTTACTCGACAAACAGCAGTTTCAGTCTCAGCATGTGTAAACAAACACCTTTCTCTTCTTCTCTCTAAACTGCTCCTTTGAGGTTTCTGCTAAATTAAATATGTGTCTGCTGTTCTGAACAACTTGCCGACTTTAAGTGGAAAAACTGTGGTGAGGACTGAAGTGGTGAAAATGCATAATGAATAAATCATAGACAAAATAATCAAGCGATTTGTTAAATAAAAAACCTACACATTCATCACCTACATGCAGCAGCTCTAAAGTAAGTAATTAGTGTTTGTTTCTAAATGTCAAATGGGCCTATTACAGCTAGTCGCTGCTGGAGAAGTCATTATTTGGAGGACCTTGCAGAGCAATTAGCTCCTCAGAATTTAGTTACTTACTCTTCAGTATACTTGTGGATTAAAAACACAGCATCAGTGCACTTCATCTTCTCTGCTCTTGGTGTGGAAGTCAATGGCGAGATAGATAAGATAAAAACAGTGTAAAAGCACTTAATAAACTTTATGGATACAAGAATAGCGATTGAGTTTGAAACAAGCAGCACATTTGAACCATAAGAGTCTGTGCTCCAGCCCTGCTGTAAGATCTTGTATAAAGAAAAGTTAAATTACATACATTTAGAAATGAGTATGTGGTAGAAGTGGCCCATTAAAGCATATGAACATAACTATTCAGACCCCTTCACTTATGTTGCACCCTTGTGCTAAAAAAATTTAAATCCATTTTTCCCCTTACTGATCTAAACTCAATGCCCCATAAAGACAAAGCCAAAACAGGATTTTAGAAATATTTGCAAATTTATTAAAAAGAAAAAAACTGGATTATCACATTGACAGAAGCATTCAGACCCTTTGAGCTCAGGTGTCTCCAATTTCTTTGATCATCTTGAGAGGTTCACCGTGATTGGAGTCCACTTGTAGTCAGTTCAGTTGATTGACTTTGGAAAGGCCCACATGTCTATATAAGGTCTCACAGTGGAAGCGACAGCCTGCAGCGCTCACAGACAAAGCCAGGACTGCACTCCTCTCACTATGAAACTTCTCTGCTGGCTACCCACACTAGTTAACGGTCAAGTGCCGTTTTATGTGATGGCCAAGGTTAGCTAGTCCAACCAAATCACGTTTGATTGGATACGTTTATGTAACTGCCCCTGAGTTCAAGATGAGCCATCAGAAATATGTTGGTGTTTTACAGGAAGAGAAAGGAGAGGGATTTAGATATATAAATATGCAAAAATGATTCCACTTTGATAAAAAATAACACCCTGAAGAGGTCAACACTTGAGCAACACGTGTAGTGTGAATAACACTTTTATTGTAAGGCCAGTGTGTTTTGGCTTGTGGCCCTAATCGGGGTCATCATACAACACAGAACATTTAAAATAGGATGAGCATGAGAGAAAAACATTTTTAAAAGTTTTAAAAGCTAATGTGGCTTCAGGCCAATCATGATCTTAAAACATAGACTGTATATAAGTGGACGTAGTCGCTTTTTTGCAACCAGATGTGACACGAGACGTTGCTAAGCACAACTGAGCGCTGGATACAATTTTTTTAGGTGACCAAAAATGTTACAATTAACTTTCATGAACTGAAAACACACTGAGAACTGAGTTTCGGTGCTTTTGGCGTGCACCTTAAGATCCACTTTTATTCTCTGGCTTTTAATTGTGTTTAATAATTTTTTTCCGTCTTTATCTCTTTCCCTGTGTTTACATTTTTTTTTTAAACTCTGAATCTTGTTTTATTTCCACATCTATGCACATGTGTCTCTGTGCTTGCATGTGTATGCACATATTATGTCTGTCCTTGTGAAGCACTTTGGTGCAAAACCTGTGGAGTAAACTTACACTTAAATGCTGTGTGGACTCATTGAATGTGTCTATAAGCATACAAGTGAAGACAAAGAGAACCTGCAGTGAGAAACATAAAAGAACTTAAAGGTGCCCTGTGGAGGTTTTGACCAATGCTTTAATTATTTCACAAGTGGGTCCCCATTTTCTGTATTTTGCACACACCGATGCAAATGGTGACGCAATACTCATTCCTGCCAATGGTTTCACACTATTCCACTCATCTACAGGTGGTGAAAACGTGCCGAGAAATGCAAGAATGTGTCCCGCAAAGGAAGTGAAAAACAAGCAACTAAACATGGATGTAAACAATGCAGGATTCAAACTTTAAACTGTCTGTGTAGCATGACATTGTGTGTAAAAAGAACTCGGAGGACGTATTTTGACAATTTGTTGTATTTTCTAAACCTGAATAAGTTGCCTATCAGTGTCTCCCATCTCTCTTAACCAATCGCTCTGATGGCCTTCTGTGCCTGATTGGTATTCACCGGCGGTGCAGTCGGCGGCTTTCATTTTGTGTAAGTTCTGCTCTGCACCCCCTGATTCAAATGACTTTCAATCTCTTTGTTCTGGGCAGCGGTCCAGGCCAGAGGGCCAGAGAATGATGCATTGAGGTGGTTTATTAATGTGATATGCTGCACAACCACCGACGACGACATTCATATTTCTGCCCTGCCACCTCTGAGCCGATCGGCCAGAAGTACAAGATCACCCCAAGGTACCGCTTCTGTCAGACCGCGCTGGTTCCTCCATAAATGCCACCAAATCATCTAGTGAAACACCATACATCACATCAAGGCCTGGGTTCTTGCCATCTTTCTCACTCACTGTGATAGAAAGTCACTAATTGAAGCGTTTTTGGTTCGTCAAACGGATGATGACAATAGGAAGGTTCGGGGAACCTCATATGTCCAAAATGTCACATGGAAGAAGGCATGTTTGAAATCCACCCCATTGTTTAATAAGGCAGATGAACAGGATGTCAAACGACCCACTGCTTATTAAAGAAGTGTTACAGAAGAAAAATAACAAGCAGCGCGCTCGTTCTGAAGTAAGGGAAACTCTAATAAATGCAGAAACTCTGCACACTGGGTATACTAATACTATCGTTGAAAAACATCTTGTTAATGGCGGGTGTGAGTGGGAGAGCACAAGCAACAAGCACAGGTGTTATCAATACTGTTCACTGTCAAACACATGATGATGATCGGGCACGGACCAGATCCAGTTACTCTAAATTACTCTAAATAAGTTATTTATGTGGCCCCAAAATCACAATTTGTGTCTAAGGGTGTTCAGGATATAGATGCCCTCTGTCCTTTGACCCTTGATTTATATGAAGAAAAGCACCACAAAAAAATGGGAGAATCTCAGCAAGAGCAACCGAGGAGGGATCCATCGTCCAGGACAGACATGACAATATGTACACATACAGTGTAGTCCAAACTAACAATGGTAAAATGACAAAATAATGAAGTAAATAGTAGGTCTGTCCTCGACTAAAGACATTCTCAGTTGACTAACACTCATAAGATTTTGTTGACTTAACGATTAATTGATTTAATGGCGTTTCTTCACAAAGAATCAAACAAAAGCACCACTTTAAATCTTGTGTTTACCAGAGATGTGCTCAGAAGATTCTTGGAAATAAGTCATTCAACATTAAAAATGACTAATCGATTAAAGAAATCTTAGCTGACAAAGACCAAAACAACCGATTAGTAAACTTATCCGTTAAGAGGGCACAGCCCTATTAAATAGATAACCTATAAATAATATGGGTCCAGGAAGACATTATCAGTAAGCATTGATAGGACCTGGAACATAAAAACCTCTGTGCTATGAAGGCCTGGAAAGACAACACGTCCTCATCCCAACTCGCTTTGTCAAACCCCTTGGCGTCAGTTTAGGATTAGGCAACAAAACCACTATACAGTAGTGGGAAAGAACTACATGGTTGGGCTTAAAATTACCATGTTTGTACGGCGAAAATGACACTGAACGTTGTGAACGTTGTGAACGTGTGATCATGACGCAGGGGACATAAACAGCGGTCTCCTGGATGAAAGCCTTGTGTTTGTTGGACCCATCCACCTCCCCTTCAACCCACCCGGTGTGTCTCTTATTGCTCTTTAAACTACATCATCACACTCTCGGTGCACTTTATTGGAGCATTTACTGTTGTTGTGGATGGGTTTAGATTAGAGTTAATAGAAAACCCACGACGCGTTTCATACTGGCACTAAAGGGTGCCGTGTGCGGCAGTACCGAACGCCCACGGCCATGACAAAGCCTCCGTATTTAACACCCTGGGAATGACAACGATGCTTTCTTTTTAAAGGCCTATTCATACTTTCCACGTCGGCCAGGGTCTGCTTTGGTCTGTGTGACATAAATGTTGCCATCTGCCCATGTCTGCACGGACACTATGTGGACGTCCACGAGCAACCCAAAATTTGTGAACGCGCATACTGTACGCATAGCAAGTGCGCTGACTGCACATGCTCCAGTTTGGTTCCACACTCCAGTTCAGTCCTCTAGCCGGTTTGCCAAGAAAAAGAGGTAGAAGATAAAGTGGATGCTTGTTTTTTGAAGGGCGAGAAGATCTTTCATTTCACACATTTATATAATTCATCTTAAAATGAATTTACAATGACAGCCAATGGCATTGAATTCCTGGCAAACAATGTTATGGAGCATTACCGCAACCAACTGGAATGACTTGTTGATCGGGAAATGCAGATGCGTGAAACGTCAGACCGACGCAGCCCCTCAATTGTTGTAGGAATGAAACCGTGTGGCGTCCGCGTGACCAGTACAAGTCCACAGCTGTCTGAGGACACGTAACGTATGTCCGAGGCTTAACCCTAACCATGATCTTTCCTCAACTTTAATTACGTTTTAGCTTAGTTTAAGCTTCAGTTATCTAAACGGCATATCAGAAAATAGTCATATGAATAATTTTGTAAAAGTCAAATGTGTTTTGGAAGGCACTGACAAACATGTATGGGGGTACTTGATTTGAAAAATTGGTCATATGTGTCATTTTGAATGACAATGACAGATGACGTGTTTTGACTGTCGCAAGAGAATAATAAAAACTTGAGAAAAAATAGACATATTTGCAGTACAAACATTGTTTCCTTCTTCCGTTATGACCCCTCATAATTATCCACCTTACCCCAGAAAGGGACTCCTTGCTGTAAAGTGCTCAGGTACATAGTTAAATGGCACAATGTGTTGCCATCAGATTGCTGAAACTTGAACGGCAACTTCTCCTGAAAGGTGTCTCACAGTTGGATCAGTCTGCTGGTTTGTGCCAGTTTCGACATCAGGAGACATGAGGAGGTGGTTAACAGCAGCAGCGGAGGCCATTAGTGGGCTGTAGATGTTCAATTAGCAGAGAGATTCACACAGGTGCTGCTGATCACGATGTCCAAGGTGGAACGAGGTCCAGGGCATCTGTCGACTCCAGCAGCCTCTGCCAGGGAAGCTGCGTGTGGACATCTGTTCATCACGGAGCTCCAAATGAACAATATCTCCTTCCCACTTAACACGAACGGCGGGCACTCGCAGCGCTCCTCCTGACGCTGCCTCTAATCACTGACTCAATGTTTTATTATCTGCCATGTTTCTCTTTTCTAGCTGCACATCTGCAGCCCCCCACACACACACACAGACACACCAATGACACCAGAATGAAGGCACCAGGCAGTGCAACCCCCAGATAGAACTGGGCTAGAGTACAGTATGTGGCTGCGAGTGTGATCCTCAACGGAGGAAACCTAGATACACCAGTGATAACCTGTATATCAAGCTCTCAATCTGCCATGCGCTGAAGGGGGGAAAATAAATAGCCTTCATCTCGGCGAAAGTGTGCTCTCCTAGTCTGCAAAGTGGTAAATCTTGCCCATTGTGAAAGTGGGACACTCTGAAGCACAGAGGGAAAAGAGACGACGATGGCGACAAGGGCACTGGAGCAGGACCACGGCGAGGGAGGAGAGAGAGAGAGAGAGAGAGAGGTTCCCTCCCTGCGTACCTACCATTACGTGTCACTTACATTATCTGCATTATTCACATTCTCCCCTGGGACATCCCGCTTGGACGACCTTCCCCTCGCGATGCCGCGCTGAGATTACATGTTGACAAAGCAATCAATGAGAACTGGCCCAAATCTGCAAATGTCATTTGTGTCCTCTCAGAGTTGGAGGTTTTCTCTCCGTGCCCTCATCCTGAAAGGAGCCGGTCATCCAGACCGATTCAGAAGTGTCCCATAATTATAGACTTGTCAGTACTGATTTTCATCAACAACTGTGCATGTGATGATCCGGCAGGAACGTTAATGAGTCCTCAATTGGAGTTAATCAGCTGCAGGCGCCGCAGTGGCCGCCTCAGCATTCCCCCATGGTCCTCTGCGCGGCTGTCAAATGTACACTCCAGCGCCGGGCTTTCGGTGATGGGGCCAGTGGACGATAAGGCGCTACACGACACGACTTCCCTGTTCTGTGGTCTACCCCTGGGTTTCATAAAAAAGAAAGTGCTTCCACAGCAAAACCTTTTTATTTTTTAGTCAAAGTTTATGTCCACTCGCCTCGCTACTCTTGACTCGGCGTACAATCCCTTCACTTAATTAGGAGAGCTATTTCTTCTTCAGACAGGCCTCCCAGAGGGTCACGGATTCAAAGAAATTCTTCAGCTAATGGGAGCTGGTGAGCACTTTGTTCATTTTAATGCGCCTCGGCTGGGAAATCTTTTGACACTTGGTGAAGGGTGCTCTCTAACAGAAAGGTCTGAGAATGTGAAAAGTCCACGGCACAGCATGGCAATGTAACCGAAACAGTCAACCTTAAAAGTCACTCCTTTCTGCAGGACAGTATGTTACCGTAATTAATTATGTGTGTGTGTGTGTGTGTGTGGTGAAAGAAGCTCAGCTGTAAATGTCATGTGATTATGGCGTCGGAGACGTCTGACTCCGGAGATGGTGCAGAGGTGACTGGGAGTTTAGTCTCTCCATGACTCCTCTCTTGTTCTTTTATTCTTTTATTGCACTGATTAATTAACCTCTGAATCATCTACTGAAACACAGCGGTGGAAGGTAGTTCATTTAATTTAATAAAGTGCCCAAGTCAAGACAAATTTATTTCTATAAACCCCAAATCACAAAGTTGCCTCAAATGGCTTTACAAGTACATCGTAGACACCCTCTCTCCTTAGACCCCTTGATATAGTGACATTTAATGGTGGAATGTAACTAAGTACATTTATTCAATTACTGTACTTAAGTACAATTTTGAGGTACTGTTACTTGATTTGAGTATTTTCATTTTATGCTTCTTACTACTTCCGCTACATCTCAAGGGTAAAAAATTTTACTTTTTACTCCACTACATTTATTTGGCAGCTTTAGTTACAAGTTACTTTGCAGATTTAGATTATTAATACAAAATAATCACATTAAGGAGATGAACACATTAATGCATCAATAATTATAATCCAATAATATAATATATATTATTCTGAAATGGGCCATTTTGCATGTGTTCTTTTACTTTTAGTACTTTAATTATATTTTGATACTTTTGTAATTTTACATGAGTACAATTTTAAATGCAGTTACTTGTAACTGAGTATTTTTACATTTTAGTATTGCTACTTTCACTTAAGATCTGAGTACTTCTTCCACCACTGATGACATTACAATATGGAGAAACAGAATGACCAAATTAGGTAAATAAGTAATACTTAAATACAGGTATTTGTACTCTGTTGTTCTCTCTCTTTTAACTCTGTTTTTGGTCTCCACCACCTCCTTTGGGAAATATCTGTCTCTTTAGCTGCTAAATGCTCCACTATGTTCACCAGCTAGTCTATAACTGTGTCTGTCTGCTGTTTGCTGCTGAGCAGGTAGAGTACGGTGGCTTTTTAAGGGTTTTTACACTAAAAACAGCTCTCTGCTGCGGCTGGAAACAACGCTACTGAGAGCAGTGAGAGTGAACCAGAACAGTAAAGCTACGCGCCGAAAAACCAAAACAATGGGCTGAAAGAAGCTGAGAAGAACTTCAGAGTTAGGTGATTATTATATGTGGGTTTGTCACTATGATCAACCCCTTTCACGTCATTGAATCCATTATTAATATACAAAATATTGATTAGTGCAGCTTTAAGTGAAATTTGAAATGCACAGTATTACCTGCAACATAGTATTTTCACATAGTATTTATATTTGACTTGAGTAAAAGATCCATTCCTACTATCTTTGCATTACATGAACAACTAAATGAACGTGACCTCATTGGGAACCTCTTCCAGGTGCCAGTGTGAGTGCCAGCGTGATGCAGTATAAAACCCAGTTTAACACAGCGCCTCTTTAACCTGCCCCGACCTGTATATTTGTGAGAGCCATCAAAATACCCAACTCAATTCACCTCCTCTCATCACAGCCTGACAGACATAAACAAGTTTGTGGCATTTAAAACAGAAACATCACAGAGTCACAAATCAGCTTGCCTGTGTTTGACATTAATCAGTGAAGCAGTTTAATTACCTTGTGGAAGCGTACAGACTCAAACACAGCCCGCTCCTTGTCTAATCATAAAGCTAAAAAACTGCTTCTCTGCTCTCTTGGTTGTAGAAATTCCTTTGAAAATCTTAACTCGGTTTAATCATCAGGCTCAGCCGTTGTTCCACTAATGACTAGCACAGTGTGTGTTTGACGCGGCGGCACCGGATCGGCAGCAGCTGACTGCACACGGAGCCCCTATGCCAGCGGTACTGACAGTGAATTCTAAGTAGGACACCAGGGCTGCAAGAACAAGCTCCTCAAAGCTAGTGGAGCTGCTTTTTTTTTTTTTTTTTGGTTTAACTTCTTCTGCCGGCTCAGAGCGGGGATGAAGGGAGGGCAAGCAATGAATCACAATCCACAGTTTGTCCTTCACCTAATTTCTCACCACCACTGATGTGTGATTTAACCTGTTGCACACACACATACACACACATCCTCAAGGATATAAAATGTGTGCACTGTGCTTTTTCTGCTGGAGGTTTATTGTTGAAGTGCACATTATTTTTTTACACATTAGAAGAATAATGAAAAGAAAATCCAGAGCAGCTTTACAGGCTTGCTACTGTAGATTCCCAGCTGGGGTTTCTGTCTGCAGTGGATTTTAAAGGGTTCACCCACATTACAACAAAGAAAACACTTTTCTTCTACTTCTCTCATAATGGTATCTAGCAATGCAGACAGTTTTGCTTTTATTCTCTCACACAACTCGTACAGTATAATCCAAGTCTCATTTCTCCAGTTGTATGCTCACTGCTGTCGCCTCACAGCAAGAGGGTCGTAGGTTCAAATCTGGTTTGGGGGCCCTTCTGTGTGGAGTTTGCATGTTCTCCCCGTGTTAGCGTAGGTTTTCTATAGTTTCCTCCCACAGTCCAAAGACATGCAGGTTAGGTTAATTGTTGACTCTGATTTGCCCGTATAGGTGTGAATGTGAGCGTGAATGGTTGTCTGTCTCTGTGTGTCAGCCCTGTGATAGTCTGGCGACCTGTCCAGGATGTACCCCGCCTTCACCTAATGTCAGCTAGTATCGGCTCCAGCCTCCCCACGACCCCAAATGGGATAAGCGGTTACAGATAATGAATGAATGGATGCTCACTGCTACCCAAACACATGCATCTTCACTAAAACCTTACTATTTAAAACACTTTGGAAGAGTAGCCCGCCTGCGCAAGTGTAAGATTGTTTTTGCGCAATTGTTTTAAATAGTAAGGTTTTAGCGAAGATGCACGCACTACTGACGTTTTTATGTACACAGGCTTGTACCTTCAACTCAGTATACTATACTGTGTATATATACTGAGATACATTAGTTTCATGCTAATTCAAGCCACAGAAGTGCTACAATTGTGAATTACATAGCATTAATAGGACTTTTACTGCCACGAGGGAAGCTCTATACTGTGTAACTCTTCTTGGTTTGTAGACGTGGGTTGTAGCAGCAGTCACATTGAGAGGATCTGGTTCAAAATTGATGACATTGTCAATAATGTTCTTTTAGAGTCTAAAGCTCAGGCACAGCGGATCTGTCTTTAAAAGCACAATATGAGATTTCATGCCGCTATGAGTCCCTAAATCAGAAGTATAACAACAGACGCATGGTGATGTGGTGAAGCAGCGTGGGATCAAGGGAGTTGTTGTCTTCATGTCAGTCATCTTCTCCCAGTTTGGAATCCTTCAGTGTTCTTTGTTCAGGAGGGATTTTACCTCAGAGGTCTCCTCCTCTACAAAACAGACAGACCCGCTGATTAAACCCGGTAAAAACACTGAATAAAGCAGTATTTTCACTGATAACTTCAGATCCAGACAGCCGATGACTAAAATCCTTCATCCGGTTAAAATATAGAGTTAAAAACCACCTAAAAAGTGTATTTAAGTGTATAAAACTGGATAAAAAGTAAATTTATGACAGACAACTACAACCCCGACGCAGGCTCAAAGAGGATATGACAGCCATTGACAGGCGACCAAATGAAATGCACCATTACCTTGATTATACCTTGATTTCTCAGGTTTGAAAATTGTTGGAAACATTTGGGATAATGTCAGTATACAATTCAACAAAATATATAACAGTCTAGTCATTTTTAGACATTGTAATGCAAAAATGTTACATACGATACCTTTAAGTAGATAAGATGACTGAACTGACTGAAACCACTGTGAGTATTTCTGGATTTTGGGATATTGGTTCAACTTTTAGCATGGTTAAAAAGCATTTATTTAAGGTGAGATAAATTAATCTTGGATCAACAGCTCCACCAGCTACTAATATATTGTGATGATTTTATCAAATGAGGTAAAGAAACAACTTTTTCCTTAAATAATAAGGCTTTTGTCTGTCACCTGTGAGAGCAGTTCTATGTTACAGAAAAAGTGGGCAGGTCTGGTGTGTGAATATAAGTAAGTACACGTAGAAAAGAGAGTGGCTTTATCGTCATTTTCCACATTTGCACTTTCTATGGCTGAAAGCTCCGCCGGTTGGCAGCTGTCCCTTTCAGCCTCAGACATAATCATCCCCGGCTGAATTTGAGGCCTCAATCAAAGAGCCTCATGCACGTCGTGCGCCGTCAGAGGAGCACTATACGAGACAGATCTACATGAAACACCTGGGGACAGTCATTACAGCCCCGCCGCTTATCAGACGCCGAATCCAAGAAATACCCCCAAGAGGAGAGAGTGGCCCCGCTCGAGGCTCCGCTGAGGCTGCAGATTGCAGGAAGAAGGGACGATGGCAGACGGGAGTGATTGATGGTTTCTTGATTTTTTTTCTATTGTCTGTGTTGAATTTTTGGGGAAGAGACAGAATCTTCACTTTGTTCACGGCAAAATAACGCACTTTCAAGGGGAACTCCACCGATTTTACACTTCAAAGTATGTTCACAGGTGTTGGGGAGTACTTCTGCATATGTGGGCAAAAGTTGCCGGTTGTTGCTCCAGAGGGAGCTACACATAATCTGATAATTGTGCTCATGTAATGTCACTTGAGTCAGCATTTACTCAAGACTACAAGTTTGTTCTGCACAAGGTAAATGAAATCATTCAAAACAGGGCTTTCAAAGTTAACGTGATAATAACGTGTTCGTTAATAATACAATTTGTTTTAACGCCACTCATTTCATAAAAGCATTTTATGCAAGTTGCTAGAGTGTAGATACTGGTATATGAAACTAGAAAGGAATCCATTGGTACCGACCATGTCATACTAGCTTGTCTCGAAGGAGAGTATATAACGCTCAAAGGGATCCCTTGACCTCTGACCTCAAGATATGTGAATGAAAATGGGTCCCACAAGTCTCCCCTTTACAGACATGCCCACTTTATAATAATCACATGCAGTTTGGGGCAAGTCATAGTCAAGTCAGCACACTGACACACTGACAGCTGTTGTTGCCTGTTGGGCTGCAGTTTGCCATGTTATGATTTGAGCATATTTTTTATGCTGAATGCAGTACCTGTGAGGGTTTCTGGACAATATCTGTCATTGTTTTGTGTTGTTAATTGATTTACAGTAATAAATATTTACATACATTTGCATAAAGCAGCATATTTGCCCATTGCCATGTTGATAAGAGTATTAAATACTTGACAAATCTCCCTTTTAAGGTACATTTTGAACAGATAAAAAATGGGTGATTTATCGCGATTAACTATGGACAATCATGCGATAAATCGTGATTACATATTTTTATCGATTGACAGCCCTATTCAAAACACAAACTACTTGTGTTCATACGCCTATAGTGCTTAATGCCACACTAATTACATTCATGGTATCGCCTAATGCTACTTAGATGTTTTGGCTGACTGCCGCATAATATTCTCAATATGATGAAACCATTCAAGTCCTTCTAACATTTGATCATCTGGTCAGTTATAGTTGGCTTATGTAGTCTATGTAAACTTGGCACCATAAACAGAGGTTGCATACTCTTCGAAACGAGCCACAATTTAACCATAGGTGTGCAAACGTGCACATGCGTCATACTGTAGGTGCGCTGCGGTACTTTAACTACACCCCTGTTGAAACCAGTAATATTTTTGAAATATTTAAAGTACCATGTGATATTTCACTGTTGTCAGCGTCGCATTTTGTGATTTTTATTCCATTGTATTACTTTTAAATACATCGTCTCGTGGATTTATCTCTCCATATGATATCAGTATAATGTTAAAGAGACTGTCAGTCATGTCCAGAGGATCCTCCAGATAATGGAGGAGAGGGGTGTTTTCCAGCTGGCTGTCACAGGTGCCACTTAAGTAGTCAGAGCTCGGAAATAGGTCAAAGACATCTACTGACAGATTGTTTTTTGTGAGTTTTTGCAGTCTCTGATGCCTCTCTGAAGCCAGAGAGGGGATAACCCAATACCCAATAATTTGTCATATTTAGAATCTCGATCTCACTTGGAAATCAAGACGAGAGATGGTTTTAAAAATCAACAAGACTGTGTCCTGCCTTTCCATTACAACCACTCCAACATGTGCCCATCAGAGCTGATAAAGTTGTTGGTGTCCCTGCAGCCGGAGTGAGCCAGCAGGAGGAAGTTGGTTTTTCCACCTGACAGTCACCTGAATGAGTGTGTATCCTGATAAACACTGAGGTTAGGCTGAGTTACGGCAGTAGGGTTAAATAAGACGTTTCCTTCTAGTCTGAAATCAAAGCGGGGAAACACAGTCTGACTTTCAATTAACATTCTCGTGCCCTCCCTATCACTCCACATTTGCATCACGGTGCTCACCTCGCCGGCGCCGGCCGCACACATATACTTGTTTACGAGGAAGGAAATTGGCAACTGAAGTGTGACTTGACTTTGCGGAGGACATCCTGTTGGGGGAATGATCAACATACCGTATCAGCCATCACTCCAAAAAAACAACCCCCACCTGCTCCCCACTGAGGCCCGGGGCATGGCAGATGTCACAGCCGACAGAGAGGGTTCACTCAGGGGTTAAAATGAAGAGAAGGACTCTGGGAACACGGCCACATATGTTACTGAAAGTACGCTATGAGATTACACGACAGTTTGAGTTTTAGTGTCGGGTCAGTGTGCCCAAAATAAGAGCAGTGTGACTAAAATCATCTCGGTGTCTGCATTTTATTTAGCTCAAGCTGAACTGAATGGCCTCTAAACTAAAAGATCTGAAAGCCTTTAGGTCTGGAACAAATTATTATTTTCATTATCCATTAATCTGACAATTATTTTCTCAATTTATTGATTAAAATGTCAGAAAATACCAAGTATTTAAATCCAAATCCAAGGATTTTGGTTCTACACTGCTTCTGAACAACATACTCTACCTTTTTGATCAGATTCAATATCTCATTATGGACCAAAAGTGTTGGCTAGTTTCACTTTGACCTGATGGTGGCACTGATCATCACATCAGGGCAGCACCAAAATCAGTAGGAATCATCCTTTGGGGACCATGAATTTCCAAAGCAAATTTCACGGCAATGTTCCTTGTAGTTGACAAGATATTGCTGCTCTGGACAGACTGACCAACCAACATCACCAACCTTATCGTCATTGATTTATTGAGTTCACTTTAGTCATTAATTACACTTAAAAGAGTGTTTTCCCCCGCTCCTCTCCACCCGACTGGCAGGTTGAGACTTGTGTCATTAAGATTAACAAACCATCCCAGCTAATACTAACCTCCTACTGTGAGATTACACACAGAATGCCAAAGATACACTCCCTGGTTTTGTTATAGCACCTCATAGTGCACACAGATTTCCTCCCAGCTCACTGTTGATGTTTTAAAACTCATTATAGGTTGAATTTGGGGAAGACTATTACTAAATCTGCAGGTGAGTCTGTAAAGTGTCTCTGCCTAAAAAAAGTTATCTCCCAAAGACACGGGGGGAATGTGCTTCCAATTTTCTAGTCCGATTTTTGTTAAGGTTCAAAACAAACCATCAATTTCGGAAAAACTGCGTCATAGCGTTTCATTTCTTGGCTGCAGAGACATATAGATGATTACAAAAAAAACGTGCTATGTCAGAGCCCTGCAAGGCATTAAAGGTAGTAATTACCAAACTGAGGGAAAACAACTGGATAACCTAATTGTCTATTGATCCTGTATGTTCTGCTGTGAACAGATTTAGCATCGCCATGGGCACAATGTGCAATAGGACCAGCTAGCAGTCTGTGGTTACATGCAGTAAACGCAATATCATATTTGCTGTGTGTCTCAGTCGCACTGAATCCAAATAAATCCGCTGAAAAAACTCCCAATAAAATGGTCTCGTCTGTCCCTCGCTCTCACATAATGAGCTGTGTTTTCCCTCCAAATACAGATGCAACACACTCCAGCATCAGCAGGACTTTGATGTGATGGCCGTAATTTCAAAAAGAACATTCTTCTGTTTTGGTTTTCAGGAGATGAAACATAAGCCCGGCTATTTATGCTCCATTATTTAATGGTGCATGAGACTCGTCCAGAAGAAACAACATTTGTCTTGGCTGCAACCGTCTTTCAGTATCCGCTATTGATCTAAATCCTCGTCCCAGCCTTTGGAGGAGATCGGTGTATACTTACCAAACAGGCTGGCTTTGTTTACAAATCAGATTGATCACTGGGTTTCTTTTTCTGCTCCGAACAGAAGGCAGCCTCTGAATGTGAAACACTGAGGGTAGACACGCAGCTCAGCAATATTTGCCCCTTTTTTCCTGACCTAAACAGGAGCCGGTGACGCAGATTGATTTTGTTTTGTTGTGAGTCTGCGTGATAAGCAGAGGGAAAATAATGAGCATTGTCTCATTAATGGATAGAGAATGCATTATGGGTCATACATTTCAAATGAATTATGCATAAGGAATAAACAGCCACCGTGGCAGCTGGCTATATATCATCAGAGAGGCCAAATAATTTCGTAGCGAATGTTTGATCGCGTCTTTCCACACCTGAATGATACTTAGTGACACTTCATTGGAAATGCATCGCTGCAAAGTGTGAAGGTGGGCTTGTTTGCCTTGTATTGGAGTGTAGAAGGCCTCCTGTAATGAGCAAACATTTTGTCACCACAATATTACAACTGTTTCCATAACAACCTATAACAGTGGAGGATTGCCTTTTACAGCTTCAATCATTATTCAACCCCTTTCTTCTCCTTTCCTTTTAATAAAAGCACTACAGTGTCTTTCATCGCCTGTAAAAGAGGTTTTTGATGTAGTGACATATTTAACATAAAGAGAGATTAGAAGATTTGAAGCCAGTGATTAATATTTATTTTTTTATCATGCCATTCATGTGGATTAAAACTCAAAAAGACATGCTGGCACCGCCCACCACTGCGACTGCAAGATGTAAAAGTCGCCCAGCAGCTATGGTGCAATGTGAAATGGAAAGTTACTTTCTGCTGAGCGGAGGATTAGGGTCTAAAGCAGATACAATTTTTCCATTGGAGGGCAAAAACTGAAACGTAATGGTGGGCCAGGGGCCAAAAGCGAACACCTATTGTATTTTATTGTATTGTTTAGATGCAAAATGGTACTGGGATCCCAAGTTCCCCTAATTGAAATGCCTTCTGTCTGTGTGCCACTCCATTTTTTCTTACTTCACTTCCTCCCAGGGTGTGCAAAGTATTGTGCCTTTTAAAGGACTAGTAAATTGTATATAGTTCTCACCTCCCTAGACTCTCTATGGCCCCAGAGAAAGTTTGGCGAATGGCGTTAAGGAGTTACCTTGCACGGCAGCTGGATTCACATGATGTTACAAGATCACACAAGAGTCACGGGATCACATATCACACGAAAATCCATCTTGTCAGGCTTCAGGTGATGTGTTTGTGTCCAGAAAGCCAGATCACGGACCAACCAACATCCTGTGAGGAGCTACTGGCAGCTACGGCGTGGTTTTACGTTGTGTGACGTGACTTGGAGAGCTGGCGACTTTTCGTTCTAAACAACAATGGCGGCTGCTGAAGAGGATAGTGTAGCTGCTATAGCATCAGTTATATCAGAACTGGAGAGGATTTCTTCATTGAAAGAAGAGTAAAGAATGGCACTGAAGGCTCTTCTTGATTGAAAAGATGTTTTTCGCTCCTCTACTTACTCTGCAAGAGTTTGATTGACAGATGGTTCATCCAATAGCCTGCCAAGTATTTTTTTAAAGTGCCTGCCCATTTCCAAATGATTTCAATGACGGCTTCTCAGATGGTTCTGTGTAACAATCCGTCTGGTGGGTCAGGTTAGTTAAGGGGAGCGGAGCGTCCAAAATATTAAACGAACAAAAGACAGTAAAAAAGGTTTTAAAACGTCTGAAAAATAAATCTGAAAATTCCTGTACAGCATTATCCAAGTATTTTGTATCCATCTGTGGGCTCACGGGAATTCAAACACAATTTGTGATAAAATATTGCTTTAAAAAAAAAAGCATTTCCCGTGACAAAATGTTGTTTTTCATGCATGAGCACAACAAATTATTTCATGGTAGGATAATACAAAATGCTCTGTTGAATGGAAAACAACATACTAAGAATTTAATCTTACTATTTTGGGCAGAGTTGCCAACTTTAAGGCTTTTGTTTGCTTTCAGAATCTTACACCAAATATGAGGGAACTACAACGCCACTCCTTGATGATAAATATGCTGCGTAGGTTTATGTACAGTAGCCTTCCTCTGTGCGCTGAACAATAGGGCCGATATGAACGTCAGGCCTTATCTCCACATTTCAGCTCACAAACATTACAGAGAGAACAAAAGCTATGGCTTTAATTGGCAGAAGCACACACAAACAGACAATTAAGAATTGATGCTAGATTGAAAAACACTGTGTGATAAAAAATAAATTAAAAAAAAAGTAATCTTCCATTAAGTGTGAATATTCTCCTTACAATTTGCCAGTTTGACCAAAGTGTTGGATGGTCAGACTGTCTATTCATTGGCCCTAGTTGGACATGCTGTGAAATATTAATGCTATACCTGCAATTAATATGCAGAAAAAGTTTCTCTTGTAAGGATTACAAGGAAGGAGTTCATCAAACAATACACTTGTTTCTGTCGGTCCAATAAAGGTTCACCCAGCTGCTCCAAACTATCTGGGCCTTTTACTGCTCAGTTAATTACCTTTCCTTGCACACAAAAAAAGCCCATAATAGTCTGTGAAGCACCAGTGGCAGTGTTAAAGTCCATTTCTGAATGTGCCGAGGCTCAAACTGAGAGAAGCCTTCACAGGTTCTTATTGTGACGAGCTTTTGGTTTTATCTATATACTGAACACGGAGACAAAAGGACTGTCACAACTTTAACTAAGGGGGGTTTCAAATAAAACATATCTTGGTTTTCCTGTAGCAGCTGTTTCCTTGACACCTACTTGACCCAAATAAGATAAAAAGAGGACTGTTGAATAATAATTACTTCTTTTAGTTTTAGTCAATGCATTTAAATAGTAACTGAAATGCCCTTTAGCCAAGCAGTTTGGTGCAGACGTTCATGATCCCCAGAGGATGAATTTGAATTAGGGCTGTCAAAGTTAACGCAATAATAACGCGTTAACGCAAAGTTTTAAAGCTATAGTGAAGGTTCTGGCTTAATATAAAATTAGACAAAACCTAAAAAGCCATTGATACCAACCATGTCATAGTGGCTTGTTGCAAAGGAGGCTAAATAACGCTCCAAAGTTACGCTAAATTATGGCGAGGAAAAACTGGCATGGCCATTTTCAAAGGGGTCCCTTGATCTCTGACCTCAAGATATATGAATGAAAATGGGTTCTATGGGTACCCACGAGTCTCCCCTTTACAGACATGCCCACTTCATGATACTTTATAATAAATATATAAATATACTTCTGCATAAAGCAGCATATTTACCCACTCTCATGTTGATAAGAGTATTAAATACTGAAAAGAAAGAGGAAAGTCAAACTTAACTTGGTCAGTTAAACACGAACACATAACATAATTTAAGGGTGTAAAATGGGATACATAACGTCACTGTAACTCTTCATAATGTCACATATGGTTCCATACTAGATATTTTATCTTCCACAAAAGCAGAACTGGGTATGATGGCCAGCAGAGAACTGCAGCACTGCAGGAGATAATAACAAACTTAATGTGACACAATGTGATACAGACACATTGGAATGCAATATTCATACAAGCTGTAACTTAGATTGTGAAGCATAATCTCATCATCCCTGCAGAATTATAAAACTGTCATCCACTGATTATTTTCAGACAGACAGTAGGTGAGTGTGTTGGTGCGGAGAGTGAGTTTCAGAGAGAAGCTCTTCAGCTTGCCAGGAGGAACGATGCTCATCACTGCTGGCCACACTTCTGCTTTCTGGACCAGAGAGCTTTAGTCCATCAAATCCTGTTTACAAGACATTTGAAGGACAGAGATAAGGGTTTACTCTTCTAGCCAAAAGAAGAAAAAGTGCTCTTAGGTGGATTTAAAAATGCTGAAAGTGCAACAAAATGAAATGTTTTATCAAGGTTCCTGAGAACTTGTCAGAGATACACAGCATCGCCAGATGAGCGATAATGGTGTAGGCTGTGATGTTGAGGAATGTGACTCGCGAGCACGGCTGTCGTTCTGTCACCCTCCACTCGACGCTCATTTGAAGAGAATTTGCATGAGAGATAACTAAACTGTAACCTGACCTGTCAGATGGTTTGTTTCCACGGATCCATCTGAGAAGCCGTCATTGGAAACTGTTTGGATAAGGGCTGGCACTTTCGAAAAATTCTTGACAGGTGATTGGATGAAGCATCTGTCGATCAAAGTCTTGCCGAAGCCAGTCGGGAGAAGAGCGAAAACATCAAGGAAAGCCTCCAGTGCCGTTCTTTGCTCTTCTTTCAAAGAAGAAATACTCTCCAGTTCTGATAAAACAACACGTTTGCATCCCCAACTCAAATACTGACGCTTTGTCAGACCCCTCGGCGTCACTTTTTCCGTTGCAGTAAATATGTACTTAATGTTGTGAATTGAACAAAACCACTTAGTTAGTTTTAGGAAAAAACAACATGGTTGGGCTTAAAATTGCTATGTTTGTGAAGTGAAAATGTGACCTGATGTTGTGAACACGGGACACGAACAAACAGCTGCTTGTAAAATGAGAGTGAAACGTAACACACAGGACATGAATGTCAGTCTCCTGAATGAAAGCCTCGAGTGTTTACTGTTGCCACAGATGGATTTCCATTGTAGCTAATGGAACGCCTGGTGCATCTCATACCACCGAAAACGGGTGCGTGGTGCGGAGGTATTGAACGCTGACTGTTCTGTGACAAAGCGTCGGTATTTGACACCCTGGGAATAAGAAAGGGCTGGATATAACTGATGCTATTGCAGCTACGCTTACCTCTTCAGGAGCCACCATTGAATGAACGAACAGTCTCAGACACACCAAAGCCTCGCCTGTAGCTGCCAGGAGCTCCTCACAGGACGCTGTTTGGTCCGTGATCTGGCTTGCCGGACACAAACGCGTTACTTGAAGCCTGACGAGATAATATTTTCGTGTGATATCTCATGCCGTGATTTTCGCATGATCTCGTGATATCGCGAGAATCCAGCTGTCGTGCAAGATAAATTAAACTGCTGCATTTGGGTAGATTTGTAAAAGTCAAAAAGTTGTTTGAACACGTATTTTGTAAAATTACACATTTACGCCTATTTGTTCTCGTGGTTATGACTCGATCATTTTCCTCAATATATGATCATTTAAAGCCTCTGGTACCATAGTTTCCCATCTGGCAACGCTGGAGAGTACATGCAGTTCATGTATGGCAACTATCTCAGAACCAAGGAGCACCACAGTTGTATGTATACTGCTGTATGTGTTCAAGTGTATCCCAGTTGTGCTGATGTCAATGTAAACACATCATCCTCACCGTCTTCCACTGACTGCATGAACCCCTTTCTCTGATATTTTTTTTTTCTTGTTCCTGATGCCCGGAGATTGAGCGCTGATTGCCTGTCCCCTGCTGTCCTGCAGCATGGGAGTGATCTGCAGGCGTGAGGACAGCAGGCCATTATTCAGTCTTTAGATGTGCTGCTTCTTATCAGCGTGCAGGGTTGACTGAGGCAGCTGCTCTTGTCAACATGCCAGCACCCGAACGTCCTCCAGGGGGGACAGGGTTTGACGGGACCGCTCGACAAACCCCTCCAAAAAAAAAAAGAAAAAAGAAATACACAAACACACAATAACTCCCAGACGGCAAGTGTCGTCCTCTTGAAAAGTGCACACATGTAACCCCCCCACCACCACCACCACCACCTCCCTCCACCCAACATCATCTCCCATCTCTCGCTCTCAGTGGGGGCCGATGTCAGCGTGGAGGGCGTGGAGGAGGTGTTTGACAGGTGACGGCTGCAGAATGAGGGTGACAATCTTTAGTCACTTCAAATAGAGAGAAGATGACTATCTAAAATGAAAACGCTTCCCGCCGTGTTTTCCCTTTCTGGTCATTTGCCAGGTTGGATTAAAAAGATATGGGCTGTGATTCCAGAGGGTGTATTTACCCGCAGTGATTTACTCTGTCTGTTGTGATGTCCCGATGTCGCTTCTTAGTTTAAACCCACAACAACAATCAAATAAGTTCTTATCAAGTGTGATAATAGTGAACGACCCAACAAGGTCAGGGCGTGGAAACCTGCATTCACCCCCAGAGAAAATGGAAGAACAAGAAGTAGAAACAATAATAGAAGTCAAGGTTTTATTGTCTCTCCACAGTGCTTCCTCTTTGCAGGTTGTTGTCTTCTCATATCGCCAAAGTTTTGCCGGAAGCAACATATTTAGGGATGTATTGGTGCAACAACAATTGTTGGGAACATACTCAACCTGTGGATCAATACAGAGAAGTGGATTGTGTTGCAGGAGCTTTTGTTTGTTTGTTTCTATGAACATTTTAACAAGATTTTTTTCTGTGTCTCTGGATCACCTTTGAAATCCTTTGGAACTGCTGACTACAGCTGCCGTCCTCCACAAAGGAAGAGGTTATTAACATATAAATATAAACATTTCAGAGGATTCAAAGGGTGGGATTTCAGTGGAGTAATCCTTTAACAGCAATCTAACCTACAATATATGGATGTTTTTGGTGTCCACATCCTCTGATTGTGGAGCAAGATGACAGGTCAGGTATTGGTGTTATTGTTGTTTTTGGTATTACCATAATGTCATCATCATCATCATCATCATCATTATTAATATTATTATTCATCATATATATATATATATATATATATATTTATATAAAATAAAAATAAATGATTAAAATAAAAATAAATGATTAATTTATATATATATATATATATATATATATATAAATTAATCATTTATTTTAATTTTTTTCTCTTGTTCCCCCTATAAATATGTGTGTGTATGTTCACACACACACACACACATATCTTTTGTTTTTTTAATATTTTTAATATTTTTGTTCTTTTGTAATCACTTTATCACACAATAATAATAATAAAAAAAAAAAAAAAATAACTGTGATTATCTTCAAAACTGTCCTCTGTCCACTAGTTGTGTAGGGACAGACCAATATAGCTGATGTCCATCATCACTCTGGACTGAAGGCTAACGGGAGGTCAAGAAGAATTATCTTCCAATTTCCAGGTGGAAATCATTCTGGGAAAAAAAAAGATGAAGTCTGAAAGCATCACCTGAGATCTCCTGACTGCAACAAAGACTTTTAATCACCTGCTTTCCACCACAGAGTTCTCATTGAAACGACTTCTAGATGATTTCCACATATTTAGCAAACTGGAAAAGACTAAACCAGCAAGCAGTTGTTCATAATGAATGTGATGATGATTGCAGATTAAGATTGAAAGACTCCACATTTGTTACTTAAATGTTCCAGTTATTTCTATGCATGCCAGCAGGTAACAAATGATATTCTGAATCTACCAACTGAGATTTTGCCTCATCCTTGTGATAAAATCAGCCTCTGAAATGTGTGTTCCAGGGAGAGAAATCGTAAAGCAGCAAGAGACTATTTAGCCAAATATGACTTCCATCTTCCATCCACGACTTTCCAAATTTACTGTGTTTATAAAATCCTGTGGGTGAATTAAAGCTGCTGATAGCGAGGAGCACACACACGCATCCGAGACTAAATTTCACATTTGGGATGTTTAATTAGCTTCATTCTCCTGCAATTAAGTCTTTTTCAGGGTAACGTGTTTTTTTTAATTGGCCCACTGTCAAACAAGAACTGTCATGTGAGGGGTTTTTCTACAGTTCAGGGATTTTAAAAACTGGAATCTGATGAAAATATCTTCTGGCTGGCTTGTATCTCATTTTAATAAAATATAAATAAACACCATGAAACCAATTGCATCAGTTTAACCCTGCAGGTGTATTTTTACTTACTGCACTATAATCTCCATCACCTCCTGTTTTCTTTCTGTGGATTAATGTACTGTGGTCATATATTTATACAAACCTCAGTGTTTACTATTCTGTTTTATGTTATGTTTTATAAGACAATTGGATAAAGAGGACAGTCTCTTATATGATATTAATGCATCAAACTTGTGCTGTAAAGTCTCAGAAAATCAGCAATATATAGCGTACCATAAAACGTTGCATAAGAGAGCAGGTGTGTTAAACTCTGAGGCATTCACACTGTTTTGTGGTTTGAGAAAATCTCAACTGTGGCTTCTCATTTTCTTTTTCTCTCCTTTGGCAGGAGATCATAAATAAGGCAAGTCTGTGACACGCAGAGAGATGTAGGAAGTCAGAGATAAGCAGCAGAAACGGGTGAATGGTCTGAAATCCCTGCGAGAACACAGAGTGTCTGCTTCGTGATGATGATGATGATGTTACTCAGGCGTTTATCACAGAGGTCTGTGGGACATTTCATCAAGGAAATAGATGGAAGAATCTCAGAGGAATAAAAGCTCTCAGTTGTTGGTCCCAAATACTTGTCTTTAACATTTCCTTGTTTACACAAATAGAGCTTGCTCCCCTTTTCCTCATCCTTCTTATTTTTTTCTCTCACACACAGCCAACATTTTAGCTTTGAATCAATTATGATGATGCAAGTTTTCCACCAGAATTGAAAACCTGAATTTACTGTCAGAAATCAAATTATTTCTGCTGCAACACCGCATGAAAACTGGATATTAATGTTTGGGGTTTTTTTACATCAGTTTCCAACGGTGTGCCATCCATTCATCATATATAACCGTCTATCCTTGTGCTGGAGAGAATTATTCTGCTTCAATCCATATTTGTTGGTTATTTGCGGTCAAAAACTGTTTTTATTCTCCTGCATTAACCGGGAGGATATTAACGGGGAGGTCTAAACAGCACCAAGAACAACAAGAAATCTGTGGGGGTGTTACGTGCTGTGCCGAGGCTTCGGAGCGTGTCGAGTAAACCAGGAAGCGCGTATTGATGCTTGTATCGTTTTAGACCAACGACGTCATTGAAGACGCCCGAAGCCGAAACACAGTTGAGAAATTATACTATCATTTCCCTATAGTTACACAATAATTTGATAATTGATTAATTGGTTTGAGTCATTTTTCAAGAAAAAAAAAAGTAAAAAATGTCTGATTCCAGCTTCTTAAATGTGAATATGTATGGTTCCTTTACTCCTCTAAGACAGTAAACTGACTAGCTTTGAGTTGTTGACACTGATCCACATTTTTCATCAAATATTTAATCGATTAATCACCAAAATAATCGACAATGAAAATAATCGAGATTATTTTTATGACCGTGCTCCACATGTAATCTTGTATTTAATTATATTCAATGTGTTTTTAATATGTCTAGGCCTCTACATCTTTATATGTTTCAAAGGCTATGCAAAGCTGTCAGAGAATATGCAATATGTTGCTGTGGACATAAAAGCTTTGAGGAAAAAAAAAAAAAAAACATTTGTTATTATTTGATATAAGCAAAAAGTTTTATGTTTTTTTTAGATTTGGTTACTTGATTAATCGTTAATGTTACCAATGATCGACTAAAGGTACAGTGTGTAGGATTTGGTGACATCTGGTGGTGTGGTAGCAGATTGCAACCAACTGAGCACCCCTCCACCCACTCCACTCCCTTTCCAAGACTGCCACGGTACCACGGTTTTGCACTCTGCAGTTTCACAATTTCACAGTTTAAATTTTTTTCAGGTAAATCAGCTTGTAAAATGCACTAACAGTAATAATCCAGAGTTATTTCCTTCCTCCGTTCATGTGAATGAGCCCCAGTCCAAGGCTGGACCGAGGGGTGGGAGGCGAATCAATGTGCTATTATATTGCAAACGCACAAATTGAATTCTCTAAAATCTATGAACTTTTTCCAGTCTGATATTAGTACGTCAGTATCAGAATATAAAACATTTATGATTAAGTCGGTACATTTTAACCTGTCCCTGGGAGACAAAGTAGTGCAGAGAACCTCCAGCCTCATCTGTCTGAAGTGCTTTAACAGAAACACCTTCGTCATCCTGAACCTTCACTCTCATCCACACATCATCAAATCGACTGCAGAGGCTCACTCTTAGTGGTTTTGACATTGTAATTTAAAACTTTTTGATATATGTATATGCTACTGTATGAGGGCGATTGTTTTGATGACTCGCTGGGGATGTGGATGGAAACTTTTCTGAAACAATTGTAGAGTTTTCAATCAGCTTTCAGGGTGTAATAACTATAGTAGTATAATTTACTGTCCCCAGTCTAGATTAAATGTTGATCTTATATTAAGATTTGAATCCTATTTTTCCACTTGACTGCCTTTTGTCACTATTATATTGTGTATGACTTTATTACTTTGATTGATTTTGTATCTTTGGAATTCTTTAACTTTGTCCCTTGATAATATTTAGTATTTGTTGCTTTTGTGATACATTTCCTACGTATACAATATTTGTTTGCACAGTGCTGATTGTATTTTGCTTGGAGATCTGGTCCTGCAGCTGAGTCAGTGCAATACCTTGGTACCTGATGAAACATTGTACTTTTTAGGTACTTAGGTACTTTGTCGACTAATTGATTAGTTGATTTAATCGACAGATCTGTGAAACTGAGTTTCTCCACAAACAAGCACACAAAATCACCACTTTAAATCTTGTTTTTACCAGAGATGTGCTCATAAGTTTCTTGGAAAAAAGTCATTTAGCATGAGAAAAGCATAAAAAAAAATTACTAATCAACTGCAGAAATCTAAGTCAATAAAGACTCCATTTCCATTTTAACTTGTAATGTTGTAATTGTCTGATATTACTTCATTGCGGTCTTGAAATATTTTTTTATTCCTGTTTCAACCATGTAAAGCATGTTGTAATTTTGTTTTGAAAGATGCTGTAATTCAGTTTTTCTTATGATTATTTGGGTTTTAAAAAATTGTGACTAAACTTAAGTGACCAAAGATAAATCAAATAATTGTGAAAATAATCTGCAGATAATCTGATAATGATTTATTTTATTTTATTGCTGCCCTAATTAGAAGACTAATACTAAAATTGGTATTTTTGAAGCTTGTCATTGTTAATATTTCATGCTGGTAGATGAAATCTGACACAAACACAAAGAAAGATGGTTATGGCATAGATGGTTAGCGGTTTTGAAAAGCAGGGTGACTCAACTCATTTATTCAATTCATCATCTGTTTTCATCTACTAAATGGTCAGGAAAAATATTGAAATACAAAAATGTTGTGCAATTAAAACATAGTGGCATGTTTCCAGGATGTACAGAGAAAAAAAAGCATTAAAATGACTAAAGAAATCTCAGCCCACTAAGAGAAAAACAACCGATTAGTTGACTAATCGACCAAAAGGGGGGCAGCCCTAGTATTTTTTAAACATGTAATAAATTAAAAACCTTTAAAAGGAACCAATCTACGGTATTGCTTTTCAATGGGAAGCAGAAATGAGTGTGTCTGCGAGGCAAAACAATATACATTTTTAATAGAAATTGAGTCCAGTAAAGACTGACTGTAGTTGTTTATTCAGCCGTGGTTAAGTGAATTGACAAAAGGTCAAAATTATTGGATAAAATCTTGATAAAAACTGATTATTTTTTTGCATAAAACTATAACTTGTACAAAATAAATGGTTAACATGGACTTTTCTTTCCACTCCACCTACTTCAGCTTTAATCAATACTCATGTGACGTCAAACATTTTCATTTCGCTCTATGCATTACGGTCCTCTCCATCAGTGTATTTCACTGTGTTGACATGAATATTTACACACACTGAGGGTTGCATCGATCCCTTTTTTCCTCCAGCATTAGTCACTGCCAGCTCCTCTTAAGGTGACCGTGCAGAGTGCTTATGAACCATGTCATTCACCAGCTGTCCCCGTGTCATACGTTCCTTTAGTCTGACACAAGTCAGGGCTTAAAATGGCAAGTACTCTTGTCAGAAAATCCAATCTAAAATTAAGCCCTGTTCAATCATACATAAGCCAAATTTCAAAGGAAGGCAGTTGAATAATGGAAGAAGATTTCCTCATGCAAGCTATTGTGTTTTACATCTGAGTTAACCCAGAAGCCATCTTTACTCCAACACGGTTTTATATACTGCAGCCTGCTGGAACATATAACTGTGTCTCTCCTTCATCCCAACATCGGTTTGTCAATTCACACAAACATGCTGCAGCTCAACAGCATTTCAAACAATCATTTACACTACAAGAGGGAGTGCTGGGGGCTGTTATTCCTCTTTTTTCTTTGCATTTTCACTTCTCCCATGACTGAGGAAGAAATATAACACTCAGGATGTCAATAATTCTTTACAGAACATTTTAAAAGGTATGTGTGTAGGGATGAGTGTGCACAAGGGGCTTTGAAAATCCTGTTCTCTCCTCTAAAAATACATTTTCCAAACCAAAGAGGGCTACATGAGGTATTAAAATATGCTTATATCGTATTGCAAGTCTCCCCTTCATGTCAAAAGCTGTAATGAACTGGCCGCACGGAGACTCAGACTTCAGTCAAATTAAATAAACATCAAACCGGCAATGTACAATCCTGACAAGCTTGATTAGACCCTCGATATGATAGAAAATTGCTTTTTTTTCTCATTTGGTTTGATCCTGAAACAAAAGCGCAACAAAAGTAACTTTATTAAAACACAAGTTATTTTATCTGTTCTATCAGTTCTGATAACGTGGCTGACTGTCTGAGTGTATTTTGTGGACTTGTTTTCATGGATGTTGCAGCTTTTTGAAATCCCAGAAATTACGTTTGTGAGTAAGAATAAATACAAACATTCCTTTACAAATACTGACGCTTTGTGACGGCCGGCGACGTTCGATTATGTAGAAGATGCATGCATTCCATTAACTACAATGTAAACCCATCCGCATCAATATTAAACACTCAGAGGAAGTGTGCCGTGAGGGGTGGTGGATGAGTCCAATAACACAAGGCTTTCATCCAGGAGACCGCTGTTTGTGTCTCCTGTGCGTTAAGTTTCACTTTCACTTCACTATCAGCCATTCTAGTTACGAAATTTAATCTATTTGATTCGTGTACATAGACACAAATTTCCCTTTTTTTCTTGACGCTCAGCCCGACTTTCAACAACGTATTTTTTATATGAATGTCCAGCAACACGTGACACACGTGTCAATTTCCGCTCCAGTCTTTTCAAAATAAAAGTACCTAGTTAGCTTCGGGAAAATATCGTGGTTTTGGTTAAAATAACTCCGGAAGTGCTGTAACTTAAGTACGAAAGTTACGTGACAAACAAATCAACTTGACTTCTGGTTTCACACGGGACACAAACACCAATCTCCTGGACGAAAGTCCATTCTTTTTTTACCTTTCCGACCTTTTCTCCATGCGGCGTTTGCTGCTCTCTATATTTTTCCGGTTCAAAATTACATCGATTACAAACAAATTGATTTCATGCTGACCATCGAGGGAAAAAATTTGAAATTCTTGTCTATGTACAAGAATCAATACATTAAATGTTGTGATTATTTCACGAACTGCTGTGCAACTGGGCTGCTTCATAACATCAAGTCACGTTTTCACTGTAAAAACGTAGTAATTTTAAGCCCAGCCATGTTGTTTTTTATCCTAAACCTAACTAAGTGGTTTTGTCGCCTAATCCTAATCAAGTATTATTAATTCACAACATTAAGTACGTGTTTAGTGCGACCGAAAAGTGACGACGATGGGTCTAACAAAGCCTCAGTATGTGATGTGTTGGTGCAACAGTGAGGCTCATTGATATGTTTTTAATGGAGCTCTATGGCACAGAAGAAGAAGATATATCAGGCTTTGATACACACACAATACTTGTAAGTGGATACATTCATTGTTGGTTTTGATCTTTTTACGGAATCTGTTAACAATAACAAAAAAATATAGAATTAAGTCAGCAAACAAAATTACCTTTTAAAGAAGTTAAAAGGTGCTTTAAGAGGGTGCAAGTTTGTTGGGGTTGTGCAAGATGCCAGAAACTGTTCTGGTAAACACCCCTCACACACACACACACACATACACATACACACATCCAATGTGCAGCAGGACACGTCTCTGGCTCTCCGGCTGGCGCTCTGACAGCAGCATCTGCGGGAATGTGAGCGCTGCAGTTGATGACACTCTGCTCTGAACTGTCACGGGAGCAGATGGTTTATCAATTCAAAGCAAAAGAGGGAAAAATAGAGAATCACGCTTCAGAAAAAGCAAACAAACAAACCACCGAGCGATCAAAGTATCACCGGCCTTTGGATCCCTTTCCTCTTTTTAAAAAATGCATGAAAGGAAGACGATGCTGTTGAAGTTTATACATACAGCAGTCTGGGAATCGCACTTGGAAAGGGAACCATGTGTAGAGGGCAAATGTTTTATTCTCTTTCAGATTGATATGGTTGAAATATTGCAATCCAGGCTATCTAGAGAGACACACTTTAGCTTTTTTGTATGCTGCATGGTGTTAGAAAGAGCAGTAATGGATGAGCTATTGAACAATAAAATCCATATCGACTTTGCTGGGGATTTAATGGGATAAAATAACAAGCCTTGTCAATGTAAAAACACACAAATGAGTCCAAGTTAAGTGCTGAGTTCGAAAGTTGAGTTTGTTATATAGATGAGTTTCTCCCTGTGGATCAATGTTCAAAGGTTTAAACACCAACGACGGTGAAAGTATTCTGCCGGTCTGAATCTCGAGGCGGAACCGAAATGATAAATTCATTTCGTGTGCCTCAATTTGCATCCTGAGTAATGAGTTTACAATCAGTCGGATCTAATGTGATATGTCTCTCATGGCGATGCAGATTTTCACGGCAAATTGAGTTTTCCCACAAACTGCCAAAGAGACCGTGCGAAGACGGGAACGGGCCAATCTCGCTTTCAGAAATAATCTCTCACATTTCACATTTCACCCTGTGATTTGTGGAGGCCTGAGTTTATCAGTCAGGTACTAACAAGCGCAGCTAAAGTCCTTCTTAAAGGTCAGCCATCCATTGAGAGGTGTGGACTTTCTGAATAATTCATCTTCACTGTTATCCTTTGGAAATTGAGAGCAGCAAATCAATTCCACATGCATGGCGCCACTGTCCATATTTACCGCCTCCGCATCTTAAGCAACATTTACTCTCTAATTAGTAGATAATCAACAAGTATAATGGATTTTACAAGGTGGAGGAGTGTAGTGCGGCGACAGAGCGAGAGTTTCTCAAGATAAATGGTCTCCAGGTGGTGAAGATACTTTTGATTCTAAGCAGTCTGTTTATGATAGCGTATATGACGTTGGCAACAAGGTCAAAGTCAGTGTAAACATGCCTGAACAGCTCTGTTCCTACACTCCAAGGTAAAATGGTACCAAGCAGAGCTGTGTTTGAGTCTTTTGGGGATTTAGAGGTAAATCTTTCAGGTCTCAGAAGGCCGACTGTATCAGTGGAGCAGCAATTGTTCAGCTGGATTTTAACATTTTCCTTTCAAGACTGCTTTTGCTCTGCAGATCCATCCTCCACGTACAACACCAACCATATTGAAGAACATCAATATTGGACAATGTTTGTTCTGTCCAAGTTTTTACAAATGTTCCTGCAGTATCTGCACATGAAACATGAGTATAGAACCCGTGAGAACTACGCTACTACACAGCCTCCAGGCCAAGACTTCCTTTTCCGTGCACTGCTCGTTGTTTATAGTCTGATTAGTAACTTGAGGTGCGAGACTGGAGTTGGAGTTGAGAGACGACGTGTACAACTGGATCGTTTCACAAATAGCCAGTTTACAAGCTTATTTAAAGCAATAAAAAGCTTCATCAGACAATAGCCGGTGGGTTCCGCCCCTTTTGATCTCCACATGGACGTGACTGGTCAATACTACTCAGTAAACGGAAACCAGGACACTGATACCAAAATCTTGTCCCGTTGCCTACAGATTCTGCATATGTATCTGTTTATGGAGATTACAGTATAGTTAACGTTAAAGACAGATTTCGTCATCACAGGGTGTACGTGTAGGCTCTGTGCAGACGTCCACGTACCACCAATTTGTTGTGGCAGTAGATCACGCGGCCAACACGCTGCAAGTGGTAGCGTAGTGATCTACTGCGCATGTGTGGAATGCGTCCTTCAAGCAGACGGTACAAACTACGCGTCCGTGTTGTCTACGGTATAACAAAGGATTTATTGGTCATCTTAAACTTCGGTTATTACATTTCCGCAATGACGGTCGCATGGACATGAGCTGACGTTGAATCGCGGCAAAGAAACTTTTGGATATTTTATACTCAGGTTTTAGGGTTTAGAGGTTTCTCTTTTCGGCAAACGGACATTCTCAAAGCTCCTCAAAGTTCTCCATTTTCTCCGCACATCCGCGTCTGCGTGGTTAGAAAAATTTGGATATGCGTGGACGGGCGAATACCTGCTGCCCCCGTGAAGGGCCGTGTCTGATGGTGTGACGTCACTTTGGCCATGCGGACACTCACGACCCTCACTGATGCGACATGCATAAATCACGCTTTATATTGTTTCTAAATTGGAATTACTCTCACTTAAATTCATAGTTTGCTCTTGTACATTTTTCTTCTTACAGCTCTTGCAAAGACTGACCTCCATCTGAGGAGGTTTCTCCTCGCGATGGCAATGTCAGTCTGTCATCTCTACGAGCCTACCTACCGATCATACGTCTAATAACTAAACAGGTGTCTGTGCACCAAACACCAAACTGTTGTGTCGAGCACTTGATCTGATTCTCTTTATATATTCCTCAGCAAGCACTCCACCACAGGCTGAATTATTGAAAATAATGGACCTGTTTCCAGCATGTTGCACTATTGTTCTTCTTCTTCTTTTGTTCTGAAACAACATTTGTATGGGAATGTACTTCTAGCGGAGTTATTGAACCGGAGGCAGGCTTTCTGTTTACCTCCAAGTACTAGTAAACATTACTTATTTAAAGATGGTTCCCCTGAGACACACACCAGATAGAAGGATGGTAGAGAGAGCTCGTAAATAACATAGAGAGAGAGAGAGAGAGAGAGAGAGAGGTGCATCTTTGAACACATGAGTGTAAATACATGCAGAACAGACAGTGAACAAAAGTACTATTCATACAGAGTAAATATTGTGATGAATGGGGATTCATTCACATTATCAGTGCTTTTAAAAGACACAAAACCTGCAGTGAAGAAGAAGACTGCCAGCTGGTAAACATTGATGTGCTTTGCAAAATGAGGAAGTAAATGCATTCACCATGTTTGTTCGAGCTCAAAGAGACACACGATGTGTGACGTGATTAACACTGAATGAAATGTACCTTTTGTTTAGGGCACTTTTCACCTACTGAGAACCCAATAATGGAAATGTGATGATTTTTTGTTTTTGTGAAATCAAGATTTCAACTAAAAATATTGGTGGACACGATGGAAAGTCAGCCAGTTGTTAGCTATGTCCCCCTCACCTTCAGTTATTACCTCAAAGCAATTATGTTTTACAAGCAGTAGCAACTTATTTGTGGATTTGTTTTTGTCTCTCAAGCTACAAGCTACACCTTCTCTGTGGAGGTTGTTGTGGCTTCATGCAGCTTGAGAGAAAGACTGCAGACCCTACTCAGGACTGAAGAAACATGTCTATAACACTTCACTTTACAGGTCCGCAAACGTCATGGTAATTAGGTGATAATTAGCAAGTAACCTATTTGAAATTTCTTTGAAATTACTGCCAAATTACCCCAATATTTACCTCAAAATGACTTTATTATAAACATTATTTAATAATCATGTGCTAAACTAGCATATAATGGTTCAAATAGGGCCCTTAGGCTTGAAAAGCGGCTTTGCGCTTCTCTTCATAAGTTATTTGCTAATTATTATCTATTTATCAGCAGACATGGAAATAAAGCATATCAATTAACTTTGTATTCTTTTGCTGGAAATGTATTAAATAAATTACCAGCTGTTGGTAAATGGCGGAATATAATTATTAAACTGCAGCCTTTTTACTTCAAAGGGTCAGTTCAACAAAATATATTAACTTTAAAAGTCATAATTAAATAAACGTACATTGTTTCTTTATTCATGGTGTACTACGCTGTATTTCTTATTCATTTTATCTTTGTCTGGGCAAGTGTTGATGTTACTCTGCACATGCTCCAACCATCACCCCTCCTTATAGATTTTAACATTTCCATTGTCAGCATTGTAAATTAATAAAACATGAGCTCTGTTTGCTTATTAATATCCTATTTTTCTTTGCTGTATTTTATGACTATTTGTAGCTGAAGTGACCCATTTTCCTCCCAGCGATCATTAAAATTCATTAAACTTTCATCTGATCTGCCTCTAATTTAAGACACATGTGACAAATCACCTACCAGTGCTGCCATATAGGCGTCACTACATCCTCTCCAGACGTATGAAAATCAGCTTTTTGAAAACCCAGTTCTTCCATAGCAACCAGGCAGCCCGGCAGAGCCAATCACATCCCAGCCATCATCTTTTGGCCCTTGTGGGTGGCATTTTAAAGAGCCTGTCGTCACAGTGGAGGGAGACGGATAATGGTGGGAGAGCCTATGGCGAACGGAGCCGTGATGTACAGAGGAGTGTGAGCTCCCTGGTTACCTTGGGATGTCCTTGAAAAGACCGTTGATGTCATTTCCCGCCCACACAACATCAGTTCCCTTTAGCCTTTCTAGCCTTCATTCTTCCTCCAGAAATACACAGCAGCAAATGCACACAATGAACCCCCACACAGAGTGTACGAATACATCCTGTTGTTGAGGTTTTATACTCTGTCAAACCTACAAATACAAATCCTGAATTAAAATAATCAACACTAAAGAGTTTGTTGATGTATTCAGTTTTATCTGTCTGTCAGTTTGAAAGTAAAAAACCTGTCTGGTGTCATACAATGTTCGTATAGCTACGAAAAGTAATGCACTGTAATTCGTATATATCCCACAATATCAATTTGTGTGTAATTCACGTAATCGTGAACCAGGAAGTGTAAATAGTGTCAAACGCCGTGTAGGGAGGAGGTCGGGATGGATGGAGACGGCGGTTCGTGTCCTGTGAGAAGTCAACGTTGATTTATTTGTCACACAAGTTACGTACTTAAGTAACGCCACTTCCCGAATTATTCTAAGCCAAACCATGATCTTTTCCTAAACCTAACTAGTTTTGTTGCCTAATCCTAACCAAGTCGATCTTTTCCTAAAGCTAACGAAGAAGTTTTATTGCCTAAACCTAAGGAAGGAAGTTTTTCCTGTGAAGTAGGAAGTTTATTTTGAAAAGACTGTATGCATGTAACGAGCAGAAATTGACATGTGTTGCTGGACATTCGTAGGAAAACAAAACAAAAATGGAGGATTAACTTTTTCGTAAGATATCAAACGAACCGTTGTATGAGGAAATATTTAAAAAAAATACTTATATTTTAATGAAATTTTGTGGAAAGTCGGGCCAAACAGGCCACAGAGGAACTGAAGTCTTTGGGGCAGATAAAAATTTTAAATCTTTACTAAATGTGACTATTTGTCCTACAACTGGTTGCAAAACTATTATATATAAAATCTATTCAATATAATTTATATAATAACCGCTGAAATGTTTTAACACATTACGTTACTGAACTTAAATGGCACTTTCATAAATCAAAATCAATTTTCGATTCTGCAAAATGTGACGGCATTAAGTGCTACTACAGCAACAAGATTTAAATAAAGCTCTAATATTCTCAGACAGGAGTAAATAGTGTATTTAGATGCTAATATGCAAATGTTTTCTATTATCAAAATAATACATTTCAAAGATTGTGCAGCTTTGGCAGAAGGATGAGCTCTCTCAGTGTTTCATGGTTGGAATATTCAAGAGATTTGTTCATCACATACATCATTGCAGTACGCAATTGGCTTCGGGGAGCTCACTTTTTTTACAGGGGTTTAAAGGGGACATATCATGCTCATTTCCAGGATCATACTTATATGTATACTTATATATATATACTTTATACGTATTTTGGGTTTCTACTAGAACATGTTTACATGCTTTAATGTTCAAAAAACACTTTATTTTTCTCATCCTGTCTGTCTGAATAAACCTGTATTCACCCTCTGTCTGAAACGCTCCGTTTTAACGCCTGTCTCTTTAAGATCCCTCCTGAAAAAGCCCGGTCTGCTCTGATTGGCTAGCGAGAAAAATATGGTGCACTTTTGCAAATGTAGTTCTCAAGCTGTGGGTGATATATTCTAATGAGCCTGCATGTGACATAAGAAGAGGAGCCAAATCTGAATGGCTTGTTGAATGTTTTCTGATTTCTAGTTAGCCCACAAAAAACTAACTGGGTTGTCTTATTTCACAGTTTGTGGGTTGGTCGGCACTCCAGATACCCAAATGTATGAGCACGAGCACTGAAGAATTTAGATTTTTAACATCTATCTATCTTTGAGTTAAAAGAAAATGAAGTTTTTGGTATATCGCTCCTACGCTTCTGATGGCAAGAGTAGGACGCGATCTTTACTAAAGTGAATTAGTGATGAATCACCCTCATGCATGAATCATACATCAATAATGGCCTAATTTTATGAATCATCCATGATGATGAAGATATAGAAAAGTAGGAATGCGGAGCAAAAATAGCATATTTTCAGTATTTTATAGATCCCCAAAAATTTTAAAAATCATGTTTTCAGGGGAGCTCATGGATTATTAAGAGGAACCAACCTCCCCTGTAGTCTACACACCCTGCATAAGTGTACACAGTAGAGTGTGCAGTGAACGCTGCCTTTTCCATGGACTACAAACATAAGGAAGTATGGATTACCAGGTTCGACTGCTTTATCTTTTGTTTTATGACAATGATTGTGACCCTATTTCCAAACACAATATCATCCCTGCTGTGATGACAGACATGATAACATGAAGTGTTTACAGTGTAGTGCAAGTATCACAAGGAAATACAGGAACCCTAAAGATATTAGGAACATTATAAAAGAAAAGACGGAGCAAAGATTATGTATGTGCAATGCAGGAAGTAAATATGTGAATAGGGAACAATAGACATGAAAAATGTAGCTGTGAGAATCATGAGAATGCAAAACAGTTAGAGAGTTAACTGGGTATTGTAAAGGTAAAGCTAGAGGGAAGATACTGGTATCATACCAACCATGTCATGCTAGCTTGTCGTGAAATAACGCGCCAAAATTACGCTAAATTTTGGCGAGGAAAAACTGTCATGGCCATTTTCAAAGGGGTCCCTTGTCCTCTGACCTCAAGATATGTGAATGAAAATGGGTTCTATGGGTACCCACGAGTCTCCCCTTTACAGACATGCCCACTTTATGATAATCACATGCAGTTTAAGTCAAGTCAGCACACTGACACACTGACAGCTGTTGTTGCCTGTTGGGCTGCAGTTTGTCATGTTATGATTTGAGCATATTCTTTATGCTAAATGCAGTACCTGTGAGGGTTTCTGGACAACATTTGTCATTGTTTTGTGTTGTTAATTGATTTCCAATAATAAATATATACATACATTTACATAAAGCAAGCATATTAGCCCACTCCCATATTGAACAGAGTATTAAATACTTGACAAATCTCCCTTTAAGGTACATTTTGAACAGATACAAAATGTGTGATTATTTTGCGATTAATCACAATTCACTATGGACGATCACGCGATTAAATGTATTAATCGATTGACAGCCCTAATAAATATACGTAGGTACAGCTTGCTGAGATACATTATGGCTATATGTTTACACAAATGACTAAATAAGTACAGATGTGTAGTGCTCCTGGAATTAATGCAATAATATATATCGGAGCACATCATCAAGGCCCTGAATTCATACATCATTGTATTATGTTAATAACTCGGTGGACAAATGTCAAAAGGTTTAAGATCTGTTTGTGTTGCTGAATTATCCATGAACATTTTATTCTTAGGATGTAATTAATCCCAGAATAAATACTTTTTTTATTTAAGCTGACTGTACGAGGACCATGCTGTGTAACCAGATCACAAAATGAAGGATAATTGATTAAACCAGTTTCCTTTCACCTCTGCTGATTGTGCCATTTACTTCTAAAGCCAATCACCAATCAGACGGTGTGATGTGGGTGTCGTGTTGCTTGAACTGATCACTTTGGTGTTTATTTTTCCTTCAGACTTTGAGCTTTATTTATCGTTATGCTGTCAGTTGAATTTTTTTTTCCCATGCAGTCTGGCATGTTTCCATATAATTAATTGCTTTACAACCACTGAGAGTTGAACGACGTCCCCTGGCAGCGGTTACTCTGCACAGTTATAGCAGAACTCCACTACAGTCCCTTCTTGTCCTCCTCTTCTTGTTCCCTCTTCCTCTGACAGCTCGCCTGACGAAGTTAACCTGAGTATCTAGGTAATAAATCAAGGCACCTTGGTTGTCCACTTGATAACACCTCATACTCAGCAATTATCTGCTGAATCAGATTGGTCACCGCAAGTCTAGGGAGCCATAAATCTGCGGCACCTTCTGATCCCTCCGATATATCCGAGGGAAATGAGTACGGCGACGAAGCTGCTGACTTGTCACTGTTTTTTTTTCTCCCTCAGGAGGGAACAAAGAGAGGTTAGAGAGAGCGGGAAATGTATGGAAATCATGTGAAATGTTAGACAGGGCAAACACGATGCACTAGGCTGCTGAATATGTTCTAAAATGAACAGATTAGAAAAGAAGCTCATTTTATGTCATCAGCCACAGTGGGAATTAAGCTTGATGACCTCAGAGAAACGCCTTTTGACACCTTCAGCAGCCTTAATTGAAACCAATTCCACAGCGACGCCGCTCACAATGGCAAATTGGTTTCACTTAGGAGCGCTGACAATTGTACCAAGGTGTTAACTGGGATGATATCTTTTACAAGTTGCTGGTGGAGTCAAATAATAGACCAAAACTAAAAAAGAAATATCAGTTTTAGCGGGACAATCAAGCAGTTCTTCATCACAGCGACAGCTCAACCACGTTCCTTCACCCCCACCACGCCTGACTCATAACCTTCATTTGAATTGCAACTCACGGTGCGATTCATAGCCTTTAAGTATCAGTCCAGCGCGGGCAGACTGGAGTTGTTTTTTCTACTCGGTGACAAAGCACTCCCGGGCCCACCTCCTCTATTTCACCGCTGCATGCTTCAGCGGTGCAGTTAGAGGTGATAAATGATTTATTTTCCTCAGTGTTCACCACAGTTGCTCAACTTTGCCCGAGCTGTTTCCACTCATAACACTGTATGATTTATGTGGGAACATTCAATTCTCTAACTTTTCTTTAATGCTCTGCTGCGCGGACCGCAGTGGATGATACGATATAAATCCACGACTTCAGCTGCAACGAAACAAGGCAACAGTGAAATATATCGCACCTCCTGAATAATGCAACAACCCCTCTGGGGTCAATCTGACGAGCACTGCACCTTGATTTCAGATGGAGCCGCGCTGCATCCATCACGACAATCAGTTTGATTATTGAGGTATTAGGTTGCCACGGGGAGACGGATCGTTTCGCAACATTTCGGCAAAATTGGATGAGTGGATTGGGCTACGTTGTTATGACAAATCAAAGAATTAACAAGCAAAAAGTGTGGTGTGGATGATTAGAGTAATTTAGAAAATGGCAGAACAGCGAGGTGACGGGTTCACCACTAATCTACCAACAAAGGATTAATGCCGTCTGCTGTATTTTGCTTCACCTGTGGATTTTTTTTCAACCCAACCACCTCAGCTGAACTAGGGACAACAGACAATAATAATTTGAGCAAACTTACAGTTCGGTTCAAGGGAGCGACCATTTATTTCAAATGGCAGAAAGGGCTCTGTTCTTTGATGGAGCTCTCCAATTTTTCCAAGCAGCAACGAGGATTATGCTGAAAAATCCCCAAACACACACAGTGTGCACACAGTGTACATCTCCAAGTACGTCAGTTCCGACCTGGCATTAGAATGCGTCTCCAGTGACCACTTGTGATGGGATCTCACTTCTCCATTCTAGATGCAAATAAACCAACACATTCTCATCCCAACTTGTCACATACTGACGCTTTGTCAGACCCCTCGGCGTCACTTTTTGGACGCAGTAAACACATGGTTAACGTCGTGAATTGATAACACAGTCTCACGGCAGTTCGTGAAATAGTCACGAAATTGAATCTATGTGATTCGTGTACATAGACACGAATTTCTTTTTTTTTTGTGACGCTCAGCATGACTTTCAACAACATATTTTTCATGTTTTTTCCTATGAATATCCAGCAACACGTGGCACACGTGTCAATTTCCGCTCCAGTCTTTTCAAAATAAAACTACTTAGTTAGGTTTAGGTAAAGATCCTGTTTTGGGTTAAAATAACTCCGGAAGTGGTGTAACTTAAGTGCTGAAGTTACGTGACAAATAAATCAACTTTGACCTCTGGTTTTACACGGGACATGAACAGCGGCGTTTGCCGCTCTTTCTACTTCCCGGTTCACAATTACATGGATTACATACGATTTGAGTTCGTGCTGACCATCAGGAAAAAAATGTGACATTCTTGTCTATGTACATGAATCAATACATTCAATTTTGTGACTATTTCACGAACTGCTGTGCAACTGGGCTGAAATTAAATGAAAATACTTGCTTAGTTTTGGCAAGAAAGGGCTTAAAATTACTATGTTTTTACAGTGAAAATGTGACTGGTCTTTTGCTCTTTAAACTAGTGTTTAATATTGACGTGGATGGGTTTACATTGTAGTGTTTCATAGCGGTGTTAAAGGTTGCCTTGTGCGTCCATATCGAACATTGACGGCCGTAACAAAGCGTCAGTATTTTACGCCCTGGGACTGAAATGGGCTGGATAAATGTTTTTATCCGGGGAGACAGCAATACACTTTCCATGCCTGGTCTGCAGGAAATTAATAGAAGAAGAAATCAGAACAATACAGGGGCTATTCCTTGGTGTGTTCTAGGCAAACCAAATTGCCCAAGATGTTTCGTAATCTTTCTATGGCCTTTTTTTTAATTTGTGTATAAAGCCATCGAACACTGAGTACGTCGGTTGAGCAGGCAGTCTACAATGTTATTTGGAAAACATTGAGAATTGCAGGGCTTGTGTTACATTCTCTGGAGTTTGCTCGTGCAATTGGTCTAAATCTGCAACTAGACATATTTCAGTGTGGGCAGAATGTGTATTATGACCCTAGTCACATGTGGAACCAGTTGAAACCTTGCATTTATACACAACAAATTAATAATCGAACACATTCTTTTGACCCAATTTGTAATAATGAGTCGATCAATTGTGCTGGAAACCACTTTTCATGCAACAGTGAGATGCGTAGTAGTCCACGTTTTCTCTGTGTTCCAGTCTGGAGTCCATTAAACTGGTGTGCAGCTGAGACAAAGCAGCAGTCACCTCCGAGCGCTCCTCCTCCATGTCAGCAGCACTCCCAACCAGACAGGACATCCTGCTGGAAGTTTCATCTTCCTCTCTGCGATACAGATTCTCTCTGATGCAGTCGGCGGCTCCTCGCCTCATTCCTGTGTTTTCGTCTGGACGGCTCAGATCTCTTTGCTGTCAGCATTGATGTTCTCTTTGGCCAGTCCGTCTCCTCATTATGCATGACCCTCCTCCCTGTTTGTCTGCACCTGCCCTTGCATCCTGCCCTCCGCTGTCAGTCACACAGCATAATCATATTCACACAGTGGAAATCACATTACATATTAACTGCCACTGTGGAAGGGTTCAGGGCAGCGGCTGGACGAGCCTAATGAATGCCTAACCATCAGAATGACAGTACTAATGGCATGAAAGGAGCGTCCCAAAATATCCCCAGCTCTCCTCCACCCGTCCTCCTCCTCCTCCTCCTGCTCCTCCTCTGGGCGACAGGTAACACACACTCATCTGTCTCACTGTCCCACAAGTAAACAGTCACAATAGTCACTGCAGAGTTGTTTCCACCGCTGATATGATGCTTATAATGCTGCAGATTGACCTTCACGATGAGAAGTCCTTTAACCTGATTCGATTCCAGTTGATACAGCTTAAGACAAGTTATATTTAGGACATTTTAAGACGTTTTTTAAAACCACTCGGAATGAATTTAAAGGAGCAGTGTGTAGGATCTGGTGGTATCTAACGGTGAGGTTGTAGATTACAACTTCTCCCGTGTGCCAAGCGTGTTGGAGAGCAACGGTGGCCAACGGAAAAAATTAATGGCACTCTCTAGAGTCAGTTGTTGTAAGAGTAGCGTATAGGTCATTTTGAGTAAAGCCAGTGCCCAGAGTGTGTGTGTGTACGTGGGAAGTGAGTGGTGAAGCAAGAGAGAGAGAGCGGCAGCGACGGGAGCGAGTAATGTTATCGACTCCGGCCCAAGCCGTTCTGAGCTACTGTATAAACATGGCGGACACCGTGGAGAGAACCAGCTCCCTATGTAGATATGAAGGACTCATTCTAAGGTAATGAAAACACAACAATTCTTATTTTCAAAAAAAAACACTCATTAGGGCTGTCAATCGATTAAAGATTTAATCGTGATTAATCGCATGATTGTCCGTAGTAAATCGCGATCGATTGCAAATTAAACGCACATTTTTTATCTTTTCAAAATGTACCTTAAAGGGAGATTTGTCAAGTATTTAATACTCTTATCAACATGGGAGTGGGCAAATATGCTGCTTTATGCAAATGTATTTATACATTTTGTCTCAAAGTTTCGAGACACTGGAACCGTCGCTTGCTCTCTCTCGCTTGACCACACTCGCTACGCTCACAGTGTTCCACTGTCTTGATTCCCGTCGTGCAGAGTTTAATAAAGCCTTGTACATTGACATGAACCAGTTTCAGCCATGCTGCGAAATCTTGGTTAAATTGCCAATTTTGTTTAATTTGCACTTCCCCATGTCGTCCAGGGTAGAGTGACAGCTAGCCAGCAGGCAGTGGATCCTGAATGGGACATTTTGTTCCTCCAGTTTGCACTATTTTTATACAATGTAATGTCCCAATTCCATTTAAACATAATTTTAGTTTGTGGTGCATTCACAAGCTAAAAATATATTTAATTTTCATTTTAAATGCTTGTTTTGATTGTGCTGTTGATTTATACTATTGTTTCACAACGTAGTGTATAAAGGAAATGGGGGAGATTTCAGAAAACAAAAAGAAAACATTTTGCTTTCCCATTGTGACATTTATTTTGCAGGTCACAATCTGTTTGATGCTTGTCAGTTCATGCATCATCTCCTGTTAGTACAAACGGTATTAGCTTCATACTGTAAACTGTTTGGATTTGGGACACAGCATCTAACATCTAACACTGCTGGTCTGCTTCGACGCCTGTTAACTCCTGTTTCCTGGATTTTAACTGCTAATGTGAAAGCACCTTTATCAACAAGTCCTCGTACCTAAACAACAAAATAGGTCATTTGTGCCTTTAAAAAATGCACGTCATATGAGCGTCATCTGATCTGCCACCTTTAAGGTGAAGTGGTGTTTACTATATGAGGTGACTAAACAGCTTGGTTGAGGTGAAATACTGTCATTGTTGACATTGAGCCGCGGTGACCTCCATCAAAGTCGTGCGCTTTGGTGGCCCGACCATCCGACCCGACCTCTTCCTCCCTGGAGATGTTTTGCAATGGTATGACATCATTTGACTTCGGCCCTTGCTGCTTAGAGAGGACAGCTGTTACACTCGCGACTGCAAGAGGTCACTTGTCAGTGAAACGTAGAAAACTGTATCGCCTTTTATGAAGTATTTTGTCAGAAACTTCTATCGAATGAAAATTGCTGAATCCAACAGTATTTAATACTGACATCTTAAAGTCGTTGCTGGATTTTGGTCGAAACCAAAGTGTCACTAGGGTGCAGATCCGTTAAGTCAAAAGGTCTTGGGTGTGTGCAGACGTGACGAGCGGAGGGACGTCTGAAGTGTGATGGGGGTCAACGTGATAACTAAAGCAAAGCTCACATCACCCAGACGACTTAAAGCAGAGTGAATATTCATTAAATTCTCCACAATAAGAGAGAATTTAATCTGCCAATTTAATTATGAGGCCGGCGCTCAGGAAGGCTCTGGTCTAGATTCTGTATCCCCGGGAGATTCGCCCTCTATCCCCGACTCCCACGATGAGACAGAGAGAGAAAGGGAGAGAGAGAAAGAGAGAACAGCCATTTGACCAGCTATGAAGGGAGACCTGGCCACGCTGCACATACCGGAGGAAGAATAATGAGTGAAGGATGAGAGGAGAAGGAATGCAGCTCCGCAGCAGCGTGACCATTACTCCTCTGCATGGCTTATTATAGAGAGAAAACAAGCAATATCCCCACACCACAAATTAGGACACCAGAGAAACGGGGAGTTATTGAGGATGGGAAATGATATTCCTGCGCGGGATGCAGTGTCAGTAATAGCTTTCAAATAGACTTTTTACAACACGGTTTCCCAGCTCCTCTCGGCTTCTTGCTCTATAATATGGAGTGAGTGTTTGTACAATGAGAGGCGAGGCTGGCTCTGCAGCAGGCCAAAAGGGACTGAAGTACAGAGCCGTCTCTGATTTGAGAATATGTAAACACATGTAGCGTCAGCAGACTGCCGTGTTAAGTCTCCTGCAAATAAACGCAACGTAAGTACAAGAAGAAGTAATTTCACGACTTAGTGAAGTTCTTTAAATGCATCTTTAGCATAAAGTCCATAAGCTGAGCGGTATGATGATACAGTATTATGTATATTAGACTGCTCCGGGTTGTGACCACAGCGCGAGACACAAAAGTTACTGTGAGGAAACATAAAAGTAGTTCAGCAGAAAAGAAATCCCAGCGTGACCCTTCAGGGGCTCCGTAGGGATCAGATAAACGCTACAACAGCTCGGTCTCTATGATTAAATGTGTTGGAAACCGCTGGAGCTGCTTTTCTCTCTGTCTCAAGTGACGGGAGGAACGACGGCTAATTTCAGTGTTTAGCTTTAGCTGTCATTATCACTGCAGACAGACCCTGCAGAGGACTGACGTAGGAGTAAAAAGATTGCAAATGCATATATACCTTTTCAACATCTGGCTAGAATGAGTCTCAAACAAGGAATCTGATTTCAGTCCAGCTCTAATGCTTCTTGGATGTATTAACACTGAGTTTTATTGGGATCGGGTGCACCCAAATCACATGAAGCCTAAATGAAGCCTCTGCAGGCAGCGCGGAACAGTTTGATATTAAGACACTGTGTCGCAGCATCACGTCACTGCATCTATTATGATCTTTTTGAATGACTTTTTAGTGTCTGATATGTACTGGGTCAGACTGCTGAACACATCGAGTGCTTGTGGATCCCTGGGTCGTGTCGAGAAGGGATCCAGCAAATTAGGGAAACTCTCTTGAGATGGTTATGGTTAGGCTTTGACCTTGAATAGCTTTGGTTAGGATAGGTCGTCGGGCAGTGAGTCTCACGAGAGTTTTTGCACATTTCAGATCAGATTTTGCAACTTGCGGGTTACCTTCTAGACACGACCGAACCCCTGACTTTTCCCACTCGTTCACTCGCTGTTATCGTAGGGTACTACTCACGCTGCCTGCTACAGCGATGGCAGCACTGGCTGTCGAGTGTCACGGAGAAACTGACGCCATATTTTGCAGAAAGTATCAAAACTCTAAAGGTTTGATATATGTACATGTATCAACTCAGAGTAACCCATTCTGTGAAAAGAGTTGGTCTGCACATCACCAGCCCTCAAATCCTTAGTAGGAGTACTGTATAAAGCCTGAAATCTCAGTCTGTCTGTCCTTCGCATATACTTTGACATATACACTACACTACATCTATACACTTGGTGGGTGTTTTGCTGGGCACCCAAGGGGAGTGCAGTGTTGAATTAGGTGCAATAAGGACACGTGACGCGTTCAATAGCCTGAAGGGGGCAGGGCTCCAGGGCTCCACGGACGGATCCGTGGATGGATAGCAGACTGTAACGTGAAAGTGAAACACGGGACACGAGCAGCGGCCTTCTGGATGAAAGCCTTGTGTTTGTTGGACTCATCCACCTCTCCTCCCACCCGTCCTTAGTGTGTCTTTTCCCTCTTTAAACTACGTCACCACAGCGCTTTTCTATGAGCGTTTCCTGTTGCCGTGGATGGGTTTACATTGTGGTTAATGGAGCGCCCGATGCATCTCATATTGGATTTGACGCCCAGGGAATGACAACGGGCTGCTGGGCCGCCAGTCAGTACAAATTCATGCTGTGCAGCCAAACTTTGTTCAAACACACAGAACTTCATGTTAAATTCTAGTGGAGATCTCAAAGTTTCCAGTGATTGATGGAATGGTGCAGCCATGAAAACAGTCCCAAAAGTACATTTTGGTTTAAATATTTTTCCACATGTATCTTCACCTCCAGACCAAACGTATCTCAGTGCCACATAACTAACTGCATGGGGGTGCTTTTCCCCTTCTTTCTTCCTCTTCTGTTTGAACTCAGCTGCAATTTATCTTGAATGTGTCTGTCATATTCAGCCTCCAGTGCACATCCAGGCTTCCTGTGCTTTGAGACAGTTCTGTGATTACTCTGGACAGGCAATACTCGCCGTGTGCCGAGCTGCTGATTGTGAGAGGCGAGAAGAAGACATTTGTAGCTGAGGTGATTTACTTCAGTTGTCTGAGGATTTCTGTGGAAGTTGTTCTCTCACTCTCTCATCCTGATCTATGCGCTCTGCAGGAGCCCAATCAGTGATTATAATCAAGGGCCCTATACAGCAAAACACATGGCATTATATTGTATACACACTGTCATTACACCTACAGCGTCAAGCTGTGGAGATGTGATGCTCATTGCATTCCAGCAAACTTTGTTCTTATAGTCTCACCGCTCGTGCGGGAAAAAAAGTTTGACTCCAGAGGCAAGTTGCATCGAGTAAATGTATTTATAGAGCACATTTAAAATGACCAAAGCCGATCACGTTTCGCGTCTTTTCGCACGACAAGCGCACTCAGATCCATCGTGGAGCGCATATAAAGTTTTTTCAGGCACAGCCGTGGCGACTTTTTTGAATGCAGCAAGCACACCAACGGTCATGTGACAAGAATCAACCAATCGGCTCCATAGGACTTGCTTCACCCTCTCCGTCCAAGGATGCCACAACATCCGGTTGAAAGGTCAGACAAACCGAAGATGGAAGAGCAGCTGATTATACTAGTTCAGGGATACCAGTAGCTGTACCACCTGTCAAGTTCCTCATATTTTGACACCAACAGAAGGAACATCGCCTGGAGATACATCAGCTCAGAACTCGGGATAACTGTTGATACGCTGTTTTTACGTTAACGTTACTAGTTGCTTTGTCACAGCAGGCGTGACAGGAGCGCTACCTCCAAAACACCTTGAATAAAAGGATGAAAGCAGTGTTTTCCACACGTTTTTTAGCCATAACATGTGAATACCCCAAAGAGTCTAAATGCTCTGTGAGGCTGTTCTTAGGCACAGTGGTGCTTTAGTTAAATGCTAACATCAGCACACTAACATGCAGGTGCAATGTTTACCATTTTCACCATCTCAGTTCAGCGTTCAAGTCAAGCTTTGAAGCAAACAATCGTTTAAGTCATTTATTGAGCAGAAATGCCAGACATCTCTGATTAAAATACTGCTTTTCTCTAAATGTAATATATTTGGGCTGTTGGTCGGACAAAACAAGAAAGTTGAAAATGTCACCTTGGGCTCTGGGCTCTACAGATGGATCAATAAAATACATAATCAAGACATTAATTAGTGGTAAATCCACCAAAATTAGTGCGCATTTGCAGGTTTTTTAAATGCAGGAAAACCCACTGAAAATAATAGATAGACTCCTTTCCCATTGCCAGTCATTATATCCTCATACAATAGTTCATGTGATCATCTAACGAAAAGTTATTCCTCATTTTTTTGTGCATTTTCCTACAAATCTCCAGCGTCAATTTCTGCTGCAATCTTTTTAAAACAAATTTTTGTCTTCATTAGCTTTAGGCAATAAAACTACTTAGTTAGGTTTAGGCAAGATTGTAGTTAAGTTACGCCACACCGGAATTGCCGTGATTTAAGTACGGAAGTTACATGACAAATAAATCAACGTTGACTTCTGGTTTCACGCGGGACACCAACATCGTTCTCCTGCGGGAAAGTCCTGTGTTTTTTGACCCACCCATCCACTCCGACCTCGTCCCTACGCTGCGTTTGCCGCTGTTTATATGTCCTCGTTCACAATTACGTGGATTACATACGAATTGATTACGTGGGATATATACAAATTACAGTGCATTTACTTTTCGGAAATGTAGCTACGTCAGTGTTTGAGACCTGCCTCTGCCAGTAGCCTTTCGTTTTTTTTTCCTGCTATGTCACGTTTGGCGTTACAAACGTGACAGAAAACAAGGTTAGTAAACGTTGAAAATGTTATGGTATGTTACTTATTCCGTCTCTCTTCAAACTCGGTGCTGATTAATTTGGAGAGATGTTCGACCGCTGCTTGGACGGAGACGAATGGAATTTCAACGCACATCATAGCATCACGCCGGAAAAGGGGCGAATATTAGCGTGTCCACCCGGGTGTCATGTTTCCATCACTGATCAGAGCTGGAGCTGATAAATACCCGTGACTACTGCAGAGTCCTTTGTCCGGGAATGAATGCAGATTGTAACCTTTCCCACTGAAGAGCCAGATTTTAGTGGGTGTTAGTGGATTTAATGTCCAGTGGGAAAGGCACTCTAGTTTGGTTTAAACCAAGGACACACATTTAGTTGTAATTCCATGCAAACTTGTTGTGCAAAAAGCATCAAAATCAATGAGGAATAACTTGTCAAAATGAATGATTTAATCTTCTTCTTTCAGTGTGAGTGGCTGGAGCATTAAGAGATTCAGAACGTGTCTATTTCAGCTCATTTTCAGTCTTTACCAAACCTAAGCAGGGCAGCAGAGGAGCTAACGAGAGAAAAGGAGTTCAGATCCCTCGACGCTAATGCTTCAAACTCTGAGCTAATCAGCATTAAAACAGCACCACTACTGTTGTGTCTCCAAGCCACTGTCTCATGATGTATTTTTTTTCCTGTTGTCGGTGGAAGGTTTAGACTACAGTCCAGTTTACTGCTGTGACATCACATTTAAAGATCTTATCCAGGGTTACTCACACAGTTGTATAAATAGAATAACTGCAGCTATGTAGGCCTACTGGAGGGAAATTAATGTGTGCACTCGGACAAGCTCAGGTCCCCCAGGTCTCCCTCCACACTGTGGAAATCACCAGAGATGATTCATAATAAAAGAAACTATATCAGTTCTACAGTTGTTCGGATTTCATGCTGATTAGAGAAGCCAACAGGATGACCAACAGGGATTACACAGGTAAATCTCTCCCTGCTGTTTGTCTTCCTCAGTTCTTAACAGCAGGAGACGGATTTGTGTTGCAGCTGCAAACAATGTACCAAAAGAAGATCAGCAGAGAGACGAACGACTGATCATTTCTCTCTCTCTTCTCCGCCCAGTGTCCATCTCATCTCCCTTTTCTGCTTTTATTCTGTTTGGCGAATGTGTGACGCATCGCTTCAGGGGCAGCGAGGCCAACAACAACAACATCTTGGAGTGTAGCAGCATCGAGGGTCTACGATTTGATTTGGATTGTGAGGCAATGAGGCAGAACGATCATATTTACTCTGCGGGCGGTGCATGGAGGAAACGGGAGGATTTTAATCAAATGCGATGAAACTGTGTTTTTTATAGCCTCTGGTCAGGAAAGAACAAATATTTAGAGAAGTGAAATACAACCAACTTACTGTATGGAATTTCAATACTCTGTATTCTGCATAAACCTGCTCCTTCCGTACATAAGACTAAAAAGTCAGATTTTTGTTGTTTTGACCACTGATCCAATTTCATTAAAGGAACAGTGTAGAACATTTCAAATGGAATATAATATCCATAACTATGTTTTCTTTGGTGTATAATCACCTGAAACTCAGAACCGTTGTGTTTTCGTTAGCTTACAGTGAGCCCTTCATATCTACAAAGGGAGTAGGTCCTCTTCACGGAGTCCACTATGTTGCTCCACCATGTTTCTACAGTAGCCCAGAATGGACAAACCAAACACTGGCTTTAGAGAGAGCCTTTCACATTTTTACGTTACCTGAAGGCCAACATAGTTCTCCAATATGCTTGTGAAACTGTGGTAACGTGAGCCAGATAGCAAAATCGTGGTACTGCCAGCCGCCGTCTGAGTTCCGTTGCTCCTAAAGTAGTGTTATTATGGTAAGGATGACCTCTGAGGGAGGCCAACGGCGTTATTATGGTTTTGAAAAGGGAGGAGAGAGCAGATGGTTACTGTTGGTTGCAATCTGCAACCACACCACTAGATGTCTCCAAATCCCACACACTGTCCCTTTAAAATAGACTTTGAATATAATTATAAAAGTCTAATTATACTAAAAGCTGAGCTGTTGATTTTATCTCCGACTGATGATAAAAACTGACATTTCTGGGGAAAAAAACAATCCCATTTTCCCAGCACACTGAATAGATCTGTCTACCAGATATCCAAAGACCACTTGAATACCTCAAATATGTAATCATAATTTGGTGATTTTGTTTTCAGGTGTAAAAGGTGGTGTACTTATTTTAGGGATTCTGTTAAGTTTAGCTTTTATTAGCCTGCAATCTGTATTATTATTATAATAGTATTATAATAATAATAATGGCAACTGACTTTGCATTTACACCTGGTATTGCTAATGATTCCTGTCATCTCGATCTTGCCCTACACAATGTATTGCCTGTGGCTTTTGAACGGACAGCTTGAAAAGCAGGAAGAGGCAGCTGATCTTTAACTTGATCTGAACTCAGATTTAGGAAACATTATTGTTGAAAAGTTGAAACACCCTGTGTTGAAACAACAAGTGGCATGACTGACATAATACAAGAAGCAGTCCACTCTGTATCAGTAAATAATGGACTATATGAACAACAACAAAAAAAGCTCTAGCCAATCACAATGACATTTTCAACGTGTCCAACTTCAAAATTCAATCAGGCTACATGTCAGGAAAACAAATGTTTTTCACCACCAACAAAAATAAAACCTTTTCTTTTTTTTCTACCTTTAACAAGTTTATTTGAGATGAGATGGAGTTGATGAAAGTATGAAACTGAATATGGGCCTGCTTCCCAGTTTTGCAGAGATTTGAGTATACGGATGTTTTTTGTCTAAAGCTCCCCTAACCTCAGCTACAGTATGTCTGACACTGGGTGAGCAGTGTTTTTAGTTTTTTATTTAACCACATGTTCTTTGTGGAGGAGAACATCAGCAAATACAGCAACAACCCAGACAGGACATGATTCACAGATGTAAGCAGATGTTGGGCAGTGTTTTCAATCCAATTCAAAATACTTTATTCATCCCTCAAGGGGGGAATTTGAGGCAAGCGAGAAGTACACATAGCCATTTCATTTACACACAGAAAACAAAGGACAATCTAAAAAAACACTAATGTGGCAATGATAGAGTTTTTGCTTCTTTGAGGACTTGTTCAGTATTAGGAATTAGTTAATACGTGATGATAACATCCTGTTCTCACTCCCAACTTGTCAAATTCCGACGCTTGGTCAGTGGCCCTCGGCGTCTGATACCGACGTACCGACGCACCCTTTAGCGTCTTTATAAGGCGCACCGGGCTTTCAACTTACTCCAATGTAAACCCATCCGCGTCATTATTAGACGCTCAGAGCAACTGACACAGTAGTCGAAGTCCGACGGGACAAATAAACACAGACTTTCACCCAGGAGATTGCTGTTCGGGTCCCATGTCAAAAAGTCAACGTTGAGTTTTTTTACCTTAGTTTTGTTACGTAACTGACGTACTGAAGTACGTCAGTTACATAACAAACATACTTATTTTTACCAGATCTTTCCATAAACCTAACAAAGTAGTTTTGTCGCGTGAGTAAACCTAAAAACTAAGTAAACCCTTATGGCTCGTTACATGCAGTGTCTTATTAAAAGACACTGCATGTAACGAGCAGAAACTGTACATACAACCGTGACACAAGTTTATTTTGAAAAGACACTAACGAGCGGAAAGTGACACATCAACACGTTATCATCTCAGCTCGTCACATACCGCCCCTTGGCGTCACTTAAGGTTTAGGCAACAAAACCACTATAGTTAGGTTTAGGAAAAAATTATATGGTTGAGCTTTAAACTACTACGTTTGTACAGTGAAAATTAATGTTGTGAACACGGGACATGAACGAACAGCTGATTGTAACGTGAAAGTGAAACTTAACGCACTGGACACGAACAGCGGTCTACTGAATGAAAGCCTTGTGTTTGTTGGACCCATCCACCCCCCTGCCGCCCAGTGTGTTTCTTTTTACTTTTTAAACTACGTCCCCACACTCCCAATGCACTTCCTCTGAGCGTTTACTGTTGCCGCGGATGGGCCGCGGCGGTAAGACACGCCCACAGCCGTGACAAAGCTTCGGTATTTGACACCCTGGGAATGAGAACGGGCTGGACACACCTGTCCAAAACTGATGCTAGAGGGGTACCTATAGAGCATCATAGTTTGAAGTGTAGGGCCACTGACCAAGCGACGGTATTTGGCGAGTTGTAAGTGAGAATGTGTTGCCTCTACGGGCATGGGTTACAGATAGGTGTGCTGTGTGAGCAGAACCGTAACATATGGCATACTCCTGCAGGCACACATTCGCCTGCATCCCGTTTACTATACACTGAGCGTACATTTCCAAGGAAACCCGGTGGCAGGTGTTTCCTTCTGGTGGTGTTTTTCAGCTGCTGTGTTTACTGCACTCAGCATATTTCCTCAGTCTCTTTGACAGTATATACTCCAGTCTGTGTAGGTTGTCTCCTGCTCCGCTGTGTTGCAAACTGAGAGTAAAGTTAATATAGGTAGCTTTGTTCCATGGTTTTGGCCATTTTCCCATCCAAACAGCGAAGACAAGTGCAAACAAGCAGTTTGTCTCTGGGCTTAAACAAAACTATACTCAGGTCAAAGAAGATGTGAAAAAGCTGCAAAAAGCTGCATAAAACAACAGCTTGTTTGCTCCCACTGGTGGCTACAGAAGCAGCGCCGTCCTCCGAGCTTTCAGGACTGGTATCTCTTTATATTCCCTGAAAATAGTTTGAGGAGGAGAAAATGTTTTACAGGTTTTACTTCTAGGAAGAGAGAGAAGAGCCTGAGTCATCAAATTGCGGCTGCAGCAAATATTTTTTTCAATAATGTGACATGAGATTAAATGTGCTTCTCTGTCTGTATTCAGAAAATTGGGATGGTTTGTCTAAATCCTTTAAAGCTCAGAGTCTCTTACAACCACAGTTTCTGAGCTCTACATAATCTTGCAGTTGTGGTTCTTGTGCTGCATTTGAACAACTTGAGCAGCTGACCTAGAAAGACGCTAAAACCTGGAGGTTTCTTCAGATTTTTCTGATCTGGTGCAGTCGGATGCTGTCAATCACACAAACCAGTCATGGCAGTGTTGCTACTGCTGTGTTTACAATGAAACATGAACTCTCAGTAAGAAACTAACAATGTAATGGTGGTATAAGTGAACACCTTCATGCATCGATGATTTATATGCAAATCAAGGTGACCTCTGCTCCTTATTTTGAGTTTTATCTCCAGTAGGAAATGGCGTCCTGAGAAGCAGGAGTAAAATTGATTCTCTTTCATATGTTGCACAATAATCCCTCACAGAAAAACAAATTCACTTTGAAGACCACACTTCCATCAAATATTAACATAGATACTCTCATGAATAAGAGCTTGAAAGGCAAACCGGCAAAGACAACAACCCCATTTGTTCTGTGTCTTGTGAGAACAGACAATCCAGTTATTTCTGCTGATTTCACCTTTTAAAAAAGAGATTTTTTTTGTCCCTTACATCAAATCTTTAAGTCTCCACAAACCTATGGTCCACCCCACTGGTATTTTTCACTTATTTTTCTTTTCAGGATTGTGTGGGAGTTTACACAGATTGTCTCCCTTCTTTTCTTCTCTCTGCTCTTTTATTTTACGCATGTCAAAAAATGGGTTTGCCAATCGGATAGATGGAAACATGCTTAGACCAACAAACAGGCCTGTTTGGGAAGCCAACATTACAGATGTGACACAGAAAAAAATGAATGAATGACTGAAGGTTACGGTACCAGATTGACCCTCTCAACATCAAATTGCATACAAGAATAAAGTGCTGAGTTTTGGGACATCAATTACAAGCTCAATAGCACTAATATAAATAAATAAATCACTGATATAAATGAAATATGGATAGTTACATAGCCTACAATTCAAAAACCTCATGTGAACAACATAGCCAACACTGTCATCATAAACAGACACAGAGCACAGGCAGCACCTTTAGGGTTTATCCTTTTTGCTCAAGGGCACTTCTTGGATAGGTGTAATACCCAGCCTCCCTCCAGCTACAAGCCCACATCTGGAATACAGCTGCCAGTCAGAGCCAGGGACCAATCAGTCCTTCTTCAGCCCATCCTGCACAACCAGGAGGATTAGAGCCGAATCAACAAATGTATAATTAAAGAGCCCAGAGGTGTTCATGTATAATGATGTAAAGCATACACACACTATAGTGTACTTACACATTCAAAAATCCCCTCTGAATAAAAGCTGCCGTGTGTCGCTCTGCTGCAGTAAAAGTTTTTGCAGCATATAGTAAATTTAAAACCAAGGACACAGCCAGGGATTTATGGAAAGGCTGAGATTGTATCACCGCACTGTACGATGATAATAAGCCTCCACCAATTCATCACCACAGCCAGAAACCCCTTACCTCAGCTAAAGTCTCCTCAATAGAAAACATACATTTCTGATTCTTGCTCTTGATAAATGAAAACTTCCCCGGCTCAGAAAACACTCGGCTTCCCCGTGGATTTGTGTCTCTTTTCAGAAACATTTGACTGAGTTCATTCATTTGTACTGTAAACTGACATTTCTCATTCAGCAAGACACAAACAGCAATCTTTGCAAAAAAAAAAATGAGATGTGAATGCTGTTATCAGGGATTTGTCTTCATGTCAATGCGTTGCTGCCAAACGAAGGGGGTTGAAAAGTTGTCTGTCCCCGCTTTAAAGAGTCTTTAAAAGGTTTGTAGTTTAATCCTACACAAAGAATTGCAGCTGATAAATTGTTTTTTTATTAAAAAGTAGATCAAAAAAATATTTTATCAAGTAAAGAACCTTCTCAAACACATCATTAGGCTCTTTATGTCATATCTTCTTCAAAATATGGCTAAATACTCAGTCCTCAATATCTAATATTTACCATTTACCAATGTTGATCATAAGTGAATCATGGGCCAGTTAGAAGAAAATGAAAAACATGAAAAACTTCACTTTAAACGTCATCAATACTGTGAAATAACATCACACTGTTTGGTTTTCAAAGCGTTTTTTTAAACCCTTCCATGCTTCAGTTTTCACACTTGTCATGTGAAAACATTGATACATTAAATCCCTGTAGTAATCTCTTTTTGTCTGACAACAAAACCGAATCACAGCCTTTATTGTGAAACGGTGTGTCGGATCAGATTTGCAAAAAGCACTCCAAACAGCTCCGCAATGAAACATATAATAAATGTGTGAATATTGAGGATATTTTTGGTATATCTGTTCTTTAATGTCCTGTCGGAGGAACGGGGACGAGGTCTTTATTATCTTCTTAAATCAACCTCTCATGCTGTTAAAGAAGATAAGGCAAATCCATCTTTGTCTGCCTACCTTCCCCCGAGGGGGATGTGTTTATCTCCTCGCTGCATCTCCGCACAGAAGCCACAGCGGAGCGTGATTATCCTTTTCTTTTTCTGCTCAGCAGTAAAGAAGTGTTGTCACCCCCTTTTTGCTCACTTCACTGCTGATTAGCATTTGTGGAAGAGTTCTTCCTTCTGGAGAGAAGAAGTCGAAGATCACAGCCCTCTTGTTTCAGAAAGGTGGGAATGTTACTCTAACTTATAGCACAAGGACGCCGTGTGATGAAGCGTGGGTTTTCCTTCTTATCACAGGTGTGAAGTAGCATCAAGAGGCGAGGGAGGGGAGCCTTCCTCTGAAGCATGAATGCAGCAGGACTGCGGGGAAATCAAAGCTGCGGAGGTGGAAGCTGAAGGCTAGTGGGCTCGAAAACGCTGAGATTTGATACCAAGAGATGTGAAGTGTTGGAATAACTGAGCTCCTTAACAATGTGCAGAAGGAAGGGTGTGTTACATGAGCCCGATGGCACCATAGATGTATATATACATCAGGACTGGCCTGTAGTCACGTACAAGTGAGCACTATAACATTTACATTTCTCAACCTATATCAATGAGTCGTTTTTATATTCAAGGATTTATGATCTATGTGGAGTAGGAAAAGAAAGTTTTGTGTTCAGTTACTTAAAATCTCGATACTTGGCTATAATCGCTGCTAGACACTCAAATGAGTGTGTATCAACATACATAGCTTAACATTGCATGAACTGAATCACTTACGTGGTGGAAAATAATTCATTTTGCATATTAAGTATATAGACGGACAGCAGAGAAGTATATTATACTAGCAGTACTACCCTGGTTTGAGAAGTTTCTGTGGATGTTTTAATACATGATGAATGATCACATTTCATGAAGTCAGGCAAAAACCTTACATCTCCAATTCTAAGGAATTTAATAATTGAAAGATTACAGGCTCGTCTGTGGACTAAAATAAATGTTTAACCCCTGATACAACACCCTTTATAATGCCACAAATGCAGCATCATCCAACTAAAGCAAAGAAGGTTTTCCTACTTCCAACTCGTCAGCTTTAAAGGCTGAATTATGTTGAATTTGCTAAAAGAAACGGTCTGATATGTCATGTGAAACACATCTTAAACTAGTTGAAGTTACTCTTTGATGACGTAGTCCGAACTAAACAAGGTTCATTTCAAGCACCTGTAGTCCTCGTTAGTGAGAGCTCACATATCAGTGGACTGAGGCTGAAACAGTGAAACCAGACAGTAAAGAAAGACTCATTTAATTTGCACGTGTGAAACTTGTCTCATAAACGGATTTTATCATAATGAATGAGTGGGTTGAAGCTTTGTGTTGCTGTGGTGGGAGATGCCTTCATGTCTCTAGTGACACAACCTGCTAACAAACGTCTCTACATGCTCCTCACTGTTTAGCATAAGGGATGTTTTCATGTGTAGTTTCTTTGGTAAAATGGCCCCGACGACATTTTTACAGTCGTCTCTTTCTGCTGATTCTTGTCTCAGTTTTCCCTGTTGATCTGTTCAACTGATCACCAACAGCAGATTTAGTTTATTTTAATAATACAATGGAAAAGAAAGAGAAAATACCTCCCAAATGACTCATTGTTGTTGTTAAGAACCCAAAACTCAGGTGTTTCCTAATGAGAACAACAGAAAACAATTCAGCTATTTATCAAGTTAATAACGCACAATGACAGAGCAGACACTATTAAGAACACATTGATAAATTTGTCTGAGTGTGCAGTTAGGTAAACATTTATGGCAAAAACTCTCACTTTAAAAGTTTCCCAGTCGGGGTGGGAGATAGGTGGGGATCTTAAGCTTGGTGACATGTAATTACCTGCTTGTGCTCTTCCAGACATGTTTCTTTTTGTTTATATTTGGCGTCGTGCACCTGGAATGCTTGGAGGCCAGAGGAAATTTCAAATGGGAAAAATCCGACCTCCGAGTTGTCTGGAAAACAACAATACTTTTCAATGACGTAGTCCTGACTAAACAAGATTAATTCCAACCACCTGTTAGTCCTCGTTAGTGAGAGTTTGTGGGCAGAAGGCTGCTCAAAGAAACTGAAACAAAAGACAGAACATCTGTAATTTCTTGAAATAACAAAAGTAAAACCAGAAAATCATCTTAATTTATTTTTTTTTAGTTGTCTCAGAACTCAATAAGCATTACTTGTCTGGTTGTTGGTCTTGAATAAAATGATACAAATAATCCAGGTGTTTCCTTAATCTGAATTTAAATCAGCCTCACTTCGGGTTTAATTTAAGCCGTCATTTCACAAAGCTTTGACTATAACTTAGACCTAAGTAATAGTGATAGATGTCTAATTCATTCATTCATTCATTCATTGCACAAAGCTTTGACTATCTTAATAAGGACTAATTTGCTATGATTTCTGGGTAAATTAAAACTAAAAAGCATGGCTGACTGAGAATCTGCTGAGTTTGCCTGGGGGTAGGGTGGCTAACGTTTCTGGTCTAAAACAAGTCTTTATTTTTGTGAAAGTGTCAAACTTGCATTAGACTAAATGACTAAAAATTAAAACTGGCCTGTATAGACAAGTCTAAAAGATCTTTGTACAATCTTTGTGCAACTCTGTTACTTTAGGAAATCTGTTCTTAATTCATGACCAGGATAAATGTGGTAAACCTTTTCCACCTGTCTCAGTCACCTGACTCCCTCATCCACCTGCTCACCTGTTCCTCATTCTCTAATTACCCCTCAGAGTATTTAGACCAGCTCATCTCCACCTGCTCTCTTTTGTTGCCGGAACTTACTAGCTGTGACAAACCGATTCTACCAACAAGTATTGTGTCATTTATTTGACTCAATCCCACATATATAAATAATACACCATCCTGCTGCCTCAAATACTCACTAGAGCACCACATGTGGATTAATCTGCTGCTGAAAATAGTCCCCAACAAATGCACTAATTCCTCCTGTTTGAAAAACTACATTGACCAGCTGTTTTAGGAAATTACTGAGCCTTTTTTAAAAAAATTAAACTTTATTTTGGTGAGACAGTTTCAGCAGTTTTTCAGCGCAACCATTGAGCTTATAGAGCTGAGAGACCAGCAGGGTGGAGAACATATTGAGAGACAAACTAACACATTGTCGTCTTCTCTTGGAATTTATTGACTTAAAGAAAAACTACCTGTCTCAAATGAATCAACTCCTTCTTCACAACAGACATCTTGTCTTGTCATAGCAGGAACAGTACAGGCGGAACTGATAATATTTCCATTCAGCTGTGCCAGAAAGCCAGCATGCACAAAAACGGGACCTTTTCTAACTGTGAATCTCCAAATGGACTTCAGCCATCATGATTGTAATTAATTCCACCTGTGCTTTTCCTGCTGCGAGAGTCAACATGTCTTTTGTTGTGCAGCCGTAGTCTCTGTTTTCTCTCCGTTGTTCCTTCAGGATGGACAAGACTGACATCTCCTCTGTTCAGAGAGCAGATTGACTGAATGTTTTTGCAATCTGCCATTGTTCTGCTCCTGTCTGATTTCAGTTCACACACACACACGTCCACAATGCTCTAGCTAATTGCTGCACGCCAGCAGGCAGTCAGGTGTTGGCAGCTGTGTGCAGCGATGTCTCCATCCAAGGTTTACAAAGCACAGCGAGATTTGCAACGAAATGCATCTTCGTACATCGTTTGTGTTACATTCACCCGTAGTTTCTATAGGCTGTAACAAAAGCTATAGTTGAGTTGTTCCACCACATCGGTCGACTCGCGTTTCCTCCAGTTCATCTCAAAAGCCAGCAGGGTGTGAAGACGTTGTCACACATGAAGCTCCGACCTTCACACATTACTCTCATCCTCTTGATTCCTCACTGATTCTCCAGCATGGACACTTTTCTCTATGGGCTTAATGCACATTTCTTGTCTTGCTGTCTCTGTCTTCTATGTTCTCCTGACAACTTTACCCCAGTTACTGCTCGTCTTTACCAGTGTGCGTTGTTGTTAGAGTTGATTCTCAGGATCAGAATGTGTGTGTGCTCTGTCTTTACTATGCAATTAAAAAGTTTTACATGTATAGTTTGCGTGATCAACGGTGTTTTTGAACAGCTGGAGGTTTGACCCCTTGTTAGGTGCAGGTGGGTGGTATAGGATTGGAAGGGAGAGATGACTGAAGCATAAGTTAAGATATAAAATGAAAATAAAGCACAATCTTTAACGTTAACTATACCATAATCTCCATAAACAGAGATTCATATGCAGAATCTGTAGGCAACGGGATAAGATTTTGGTATCAGAAGTGTTCTGGGTTCTGTTTGTAGTCCGATATTGACCAATCACGTCCATGTGGAGAGCAAAAGAGGCGGAACGCATTGGCTGAATGCAATCTGGGAACCAGCCGACTATCGTTTGATGAGGATTTAGCTTTTTATTGGTTTAAAATTAGCTTGTTAACTGGCTACTTGTGAAAAGATCCAGTCGTACATGTCTTCTCTCATCTCCAACTCCAGTCTTGGGGTCTCAAGTTGCTCATCGGACTGTAAACAATGAGCAAAGGAAGTCTTGTACCGGATATCAGCTGGCTACACCGGAAGCCCAGAAATATAGCCCCTTGCCCCCAGAGGCTTATCTGAGGTCAGACCGCTAAACAAACATTTGGAACAGCTTCCAGGTTATTAAAAAAATCCGTAATACATATACATGAATACATAATATGCTACGACTTAGTTGTGTAAATAGAAGTTTGGACTGATGTAGTTAATAAATGAGGCTGCAAGTGCACTTGAAGTGACAAATAAATGCCTAGAAGTTTATTCAATGGGATTAAATGATTGTATGAGTCACTGAGGATCATTACAGATTCTTATCAACAGATTCAGAGGCATAATTGAAAGGGAAATGTGGAAATCAATAACTTTGAGCTGCTGAGTTGCTGCAAAAACAAAGACATGTTACATTATAGGAATGAGTCACCATGGGCTGATTCAGGCTTATTTCACAACACATTTTATTAATTAGTACACGACTGACTGATTGGCTGCAGCAGGAAGTCAATTAATTCACAGACATCGATGCAGGATGCTCATTAATGTACCAATGTTTCAATAAATACAATATAGAAACAGCAGAAAGATTATTTCCTATGTATATATGATTGTGTTGTTTGTTTTCAGTTAGAGCACTTAAAACAGAACGAAAAGGTAACATGTGACTTCAATGGATGATATCAGGAACCACTAAAATAAAAGTTTGACTTAACGAGGGATGTAAAATATAATGATCACTTAGTATATGCTGTTAATGATTCCTGTCCCGACAGAAGAGGCCTCTTCTCTTCCATCTGCAGGGAACGAGTGGTCGCTGATGGTTCTGCAATTATGCTGAAGGAGTCAAAAGTATGTTGTTCAAATTAAAAGTTCCCATGCTGTTTTTGTATCATATAGGACACTTGAAACATAAAGCAGTACCTTGCCTTCCGGTCACCTCTGTGGAAATGTACCAACTTGTTCTCTTCCCAACTCGTCACATACCACCGCTTTGTAGTGTCCCTTGACATTAGGTTAGAAAAGAACTACATGGTTGGGCTTAAAATTACTACGTTTCTACAGAGAAAATGACACCGAACGTTGTGAACACAGGACATGAATAGCGGTCTCCTGGATGAAAGCCTTTTGTTTGTTGGAGCCATGTGTGCCTTTTCGCTCTTAAACCCTCTGAGAGCTGCCGACCGACTTTACTGTCTTTCAGAGGCTGTAGCAGGTTCAGGAAGGATGGAAAGGAAAGAGGCCAAATAGCGCTCCAAACTTGTGCTAAATTTTGGCCAGGAAAAAACTGTGGTCCATAAACAGTCTTGGAATTACATAAATTGGGTGTCACTGTAAAGCTGAGACTCTGAGGATCCAATGAGCCCAACTGTATTCCTGTGTGATGACGTTAGTCCCCATAGTAGCCATTTCATTGTAGTAAAAGCATTTTTTAAACTTGACCTCACTGTATAAAATGACCTGTGGTGACCTCTAGGATAATCACAGCCTCATGAAACTTTACAGCCACAAACTAAAGACCTTCATTCAGAGGATGGATGACTTTTCTAGGTAGATTGACAATAAGGGGGTTTCTGAGCAGTTTCCTGAACAGAATTGTTCGCCATCCAAACGCCGAAAAATGCAATTTTTGCTGAAATCTCCAAATGTCAAAAGTTTTTGATACCAAATCACACCAACTTAAAAAGACAAAAAGGGACTATTGTTGGTCTCAGAGGGTTAAACAACGTCACCACACTCACAGCGCACTTTCTCGGAGCATTTGCTGTTGCTGCGGATGGGTTTACATTGTAGTTAATGGAAAGCCTGGTACTTTTCATACTGGCGCTAAAGGGTGTCTTGTGCGGCGGCATCTTAGCGCTGACGGTCGTGACAAAGCCTTGGTATTTGACGCCCTGGGAATGAGAACGGGCTGGATGTACAGCATGAAGTTGTTACATCTTCATCTTTGTAATTTTTCATCTGTATTCCCCACAGAATAAACCACAAACCACATCTGTGTCAGTCACAAACACGAAACTGTGAGATTCTGGAGCAGCAGCTACGATGTTTTCATTAATGAACAAAGTGTCTAAAAATGAGAAGCTTGACCCAAAAAGAAGCTGCTTTATAATCCTCAGCGTGAGTGATATTTTGAGGAGAATCCACACATCACATACAAACTCTCATGGGAGCTTTATTTTTAAGAAGTGAAGAATAATGCATGTCTAGCATCTTTTTACTGTCTCACTACCTTAATCCTCAGCGAGTCTTTATCTGGATGTCAAAACAACAAACAAACAAGAAAAATCAATGTTAGTTTACCCAGCTCGCCGTGTAGAAACAAAGATTCTCAATGCTGCCTCCTCTTCTTTCTGTCTCCAGCAGGTGTGATTTGTGCTTGTGAATATCAGAACAGCTGATTGTTTTCTTTCCTCAGGCAGGGGAGGATCTTTACTTTATTCACATGCCGGGCCAGGTGAGTGCCTGTCAGTGCTTTCTGAGCCTCCTGAGGTTTCTCTTCAGACAGTGTGTTAATGGCGAGCAGCCATGCTGGGGGGGGGGGTAGAGAGGCCAACCCGGGCTGAACTACATGGAATATTAATGCCTTGTGTCGCACCGCCTCTTCTTTCCTTGAAGCTGCTTTAGAAAAAAACAGCCATTGTCACAGTATTCTGAGAGTTATTAAAGGTTTGACTTTGGATGTTTGATGTCAGTTTCGTAGCAGATGGATAAAGGCGTCTGGATGAAGATCCAGATGTGAGGTGGCAGCTGACGGACAGGAGTCCCGGTCAGATCTCCTGCCCACAATTACCGACCTGTCCGTGTGACAGTGCTGCCGGCCAGGACTGTGACCTCCAATCTGAGAGGCTCAGGGCCCCGGTGCCTCCCTTTCTTATTTATTTATTTATTTTCTACACAAGTCCCCTCAGATTACCTCACACTTTGATTCCTGCCAGAGCAGAACGGGGCTGCTGCTCTCTGAATCAGCAGCCAGGCAGAAAATGTGAGGAGAGGCGAGCGGGGCTGCATAATTGACTTTGGATTGAAGCGGAGGATTCAGTTGGAGGAGGTGTATCTGATCGGTCTGTCTCCCTTCATTCCACACCTGATAAACAGTGACAAACATGAATAACGCAGCTGCCACTTAGTTTGATGATGTTATAATTTATCCGCAGTTATTTTTGGGTAGTCGGTCTCAGGACTTAGACGGTGGATCCAAAGATGGCAGCAAAGTTTTCTTTTTTTTTTTCTTAGCCTTAATTTAAAAAAAGAATCCCTGGAGGAGCTAACCCATATTCACAAATATCTGCAATAGAAGAAACAATACAAAGTAGAAAAGATAATTCACCATCACGGGGCCGATTCACCCATTTTACACAAAGTCATCACATTAGTGATATCCAGGTTTTGCAGTATTTGCCTCCACCCAATACAATATACATTTAATTGGTGGGGCCGCAGAGGTGTTGGGCTACATGTACAAGATAATCTTCAAACTACACTTAAAGCTGAAGAAGGCGATATTGGGGCATATATGATTAAATAAAGTTATTTTTATAAAACGGTCGCTATATGGTGACAGTAGTACATGAAACAGGTAACCTGAAAAAAAATCATGTGCCTCTGTGTCCTCCGGTGCTCCTAATGGCATCTGCAAGATTTCACTTACCGGAGGAAAACAAGCAGTCAGAGCTGATCTGAGGTCCGCTGTCCATCTGCTGTCTATGAGAGCCGGCTGTCAATCACTCGCAAACTCCGACCAAACGGTCAAACTAGGCAGCGCTGATCAAATATGAATCAATATTCTGTTACGTTAATGCCTATTTCTCGCCTCAAATGTTTTCAGAATCATCTTGTAGTGTACTGTTTAGCTGTAAAATGAGAAAGTTTGTGACGCCGCCGCCATTGTGAAATCTGGTGAAGGAACACCAAGTACCGGTCACATGACCGGAGCACAGCCAATAGGAACGCTCTCTCAATGAAATGACCTGTAATTAATCAAAGTCTCCCGTCAGGGGCTAGATTTTCCAAAGCCTGAAAACAGAGGCATGAGGAGGTGCAGAAGTCTAGTGATCTCTCAGAACACTTGAATTACAATATGCTGAAAGGTTATTATGGAATTTTTGCTCAATGAAGCCAAAAATATACTGCCTACTGCCACTTTAATCAACACTGTTACTGACTGAATCAATAGCTTTTAGCAGTGGAGCTCAGCTGTGATATAGAGATATAGAGACCGTCAAATCAACAGAAACAATCATGATGTAACAACAGGTGGTTGATGAGCCATTAAACTTATGACATTAACAGGAGCAGGGCCACGCCTCTAATCACCTGTGAAGCCTACTTTTACCTGATCAACACATCCTGACCTGTTTTTTTTTTATTGGGGAGGTGGATGAGTCCAACAACACAAGGCTTTCATCCAGGAGACCGCTGTTTGTGTACCGTGCGTTACGATTCACTTTCACATTTCACATCTTCACTCTACAAACGCAGTAATTTTAAGCCCAAACATGTTGTTTTTTTCCTAAACCTAAAGTGTTTTTTTCACATTAAACTCTGTGAAATTACAGTTGAGTTCGACAAAGCACACTTGGTGATTGTTGGAAAGAGCAACGACGACGGTTTAGGTTTTATCTTGTTTCTGTCCGGTGTGAATGAAGTGTTTTACGATATACTCGGCTTCATACAGCTGATCTCAACATAAGCAAAACTACACGTGGATGATGGCGCAAGCTGAACAGAGAGGGGAGCGGAGGTCTGCGCTCTCCGAGTGCCATTCTAGTTTGATTTATGGATCAAAATGTAACAATGCTTATGTAAAAATTCAATAAAATACAAAAAAAATAAATCTTAAAATCAGAGTCAAACAGTTAAATTGTGAAAAACTCTCCATCACATCACAGATCCACATCTAGGTTCAACTTTCACTCAACACTTTCAGTTTTACCTCCAAAATAAAGCGGTCTGAAGTCTGACTGCTTGTTTCTTGTCACGTTAGTTTTATCGAGGCCGCCATATTATTCCCAGAACTCAGCAATTACTTTGGTGGGTACAATGTTAGCATAACTAATAGAAATGATGGCCCAAAACTACAACGAATAAAGCCCTACATTACAGTATAATAAACCTGGATTATGCTTCAAGTCTTTGCATGCTTGACCCCAAAAAATCCAATCAGTCAGACCAGTGAGTTGTGCTCTCAAATACGAAGCCTCAGGTGGTTTTCTAAATTCTAGCATGATGAATACATTTGAATAGTGCCGTTTGCGGTGATCCTTTGCTGGTTAAGTGATGATTAGCTATCAATCCACCATTCTGACTCCGCAAACCTATTTCTGCCCCCTTCCTGCTTATCATTCATGCCTCCTCTGTACAGAAGAGAGGCGGCCTCGGTGGCAGCAAAGGCCCCTAAATGGACTCCAATGCATCTTCATCTCACTGCTTCACACTCCAGAAAATAGGCTAATCGTCGCCCCACCGCTCAACCCACTAATCTCCAAAAACTCACATTTACTGCAGAATTCTGGCACCTGTCTTATCTGGGGAGAGAGAGAGAGGGGGATCCTCTCAGTGTAGAAGTTACCTTTGGCCTTGAATTTAGAGTAGAACCGGCATTAGTGCAAGAGAAGTGCTGGAAAACAACAAGGCAGAGGTGAGTGTTTTCTCCGAGGGCTGCTTCTTCTTCTCTAATTGAAAGGTCAGATCCCGAAATCAAAGTTCATTCACGCCTACAGACACATACTGTACGTGTCATATGTCAAAAATAAAAAGGCTACATAAACCAGCCACGTGTAAGATGCTCTAACAATCCCCGTACTGAGCGACTGAGCCAATATCTTCAATATCTCCTAATAGTTTTAACAGTTACACCCACCTGACCCCGCTAATGGCTCAAACCCTCATTGTCACTGTGAACAGAGGAGATTCCTGCAGCCACCGCTCCCTCAAGTGGCAATAAGAAGTCACTCCTCATGAGCAATATTACCATGTTGACTCATTTTCTTTTTCCTTTTAGGCCGAGCTGGTTGACGGGAGCTCTGGCGGCTCACTGAAGCCCCCATGTGGCCTGAATCAATGGTGTCACTGACTGACTGAGGTCTCCGGTCTCGACTGCAGCTCAGAGATAAGAAATGATCCATTACATGAACGAACACACATTCTGGAAAAGCCCAGTAAGGGGTCAAACTAAAAAAAATCAAGTTTCACTGCAACACCAACAGTTTAGATATTAGGAGCTTTTGTTTGAAATAAATATGCCATTTTCTTCCTTTGTATAAATGTGAAAGAAACACTACTTGAGGAGCAGCTAATTTCAACAAAAAAGAAATGAGTGTTTAAGAGCAACATGAACAAACATATAGGATTACAAATAGAGATGTGAGGCTGATCTTTATTGTATATTTATTGTCATAATCACCAATAAACTACCAGCCAGTGCTGTAGTCAAGACCACTTAAACCGAGACCAAGTCATCAAGTCAAGTCAAACTTCATTTATATACAGTAGCTCGTTTAAAAACTAGGGATGCACCGATACCGATAGTGGATTGGATATCGGGCCGATACTGACTCAAATAGCTGGATCAGGTATCAGTGACAATAGGTCCGATCTATTCAATTTAGTTCTATGTTTATATTCCATATACATTATATACTGGGATTTGAATTCACGTTTAAGTTTTGACAATTTTTTTGCAAGACTTTGAGGGGTTGAGAGTGAGTCAAGACCAAACCAGTGCGAGTCCCACACTGCAAACCATAGGCACCGAACCAAATGAAGATTCCTCTTCATTCACCTCTTTTATTGCCATATATACACAACAAATAACAGTTAGTGATATCCCCTTGTGGTCTGGACCGGTGACCGGTAACTTTCTGCCTACTGAACTCAGACAGAGTCTCTAGCTTCTTTTAAATCTTGTCTTTCTTTCAGAAATGTTTGATATACATTTATATTTATAGTTTTTATTCCAGTTTATCTGATTTTATTAATGTTATTGTCTTTACTTCCTCTGTGCTCAAGTCCTCAGGCCTTAATCTCATTTTATCTGCCTTGTTTGATTTTATTTTCTTTTGTGAAGCACTTTGCAACATTCAGTAAAGTGCTATAAATAAAGTTTATTATTTTTATTATAAGGCAGAGTAAAATGAGTTTGATTCCAAGACAAAACCTTCAAAAAGTGTTCTTGAGACGGGTCTGGAGTACTACAACACTGCTACCAGCTATGATACTGTACAGGACACATCTCCCATCAACCTGAGTCAGCAGGAACACCTGAACAACCCCTGCTGTGAGCGAGAGTGGAACTATATGGAAAGATAAAGGATCTTCAGAGTTATTACAGTCCATCCTAGACAATAAACTTTTAAACTTTTGAGAGTAACACTGACATGGTGCACAGGAAAAGCCAGCAGCGTCTCTTTTTTTGGTCTCAGGAAAACTCTTAGTTTGACAGGACCCTGATGTTTTATCCATCTTTTATTGAGTCCCTGCTCTCTTTTATCTGCTGCTATCAATCTCTAACACAAAAATGTACTCAATAAGAGCAAAATAACCGGCACTGTACAGGAAACTCTGCAGGATCTTTACAACAAATTGATTTATAAGAAAGCCATCCTGTCTGACAGTTTCAGATCTGGATCCCTCTTCCGTCTTCCACCATCGCTAAAACCAATAAATTCATTAAAAAACTCTCCTTTATACCCTCTGTCATCTCCCTCCTAAACTCTAGAGGAAAAGGTGTTTTATTTATTGTTTTTATCAGGGCTGTCAATCGATGAAAATATTCAATCACGATTAATCACGATTGTCCTTAATCACGATTAATCGCACATTTTTTATCTGTTCAAAATGTACCTTAAAGGGAGATTTGTCAAGTATTTAATACTCTTATTAACATGGGAGTGGGCAAATATGCTGCCTTATGCAAATGCATGTTTATATTTATTATTGGAAATCAATTAACAACATAAAACAATGACAGATATTGTCCAGAAACCTTCACAGGTACTGCTTTTAGCATAAGAAATATGCTCAAATCATAACATGGCAAACTCAAACCATTTTCAATCACATATCTTGAGGTCAGAGGTCAAGGGACCCCTTTGAAAATGGCCATGACAGTTTTTCCTCACTAAAATCTAGTGTAAGTTTGGAGCATTATTTAGCCTCCTTCACGACAAGCAAGAATGACGTGGTTGGTACCAATGGATTCATTAGGTTTTATAGTTTCATATGATACCAGTATCTTCAATCTAGCTTTAAAACGGAGCCCACTACAACCTAAAAATTGCCCTAGTCCTAGTTTTTATATAATTTTAATTCAGTATTTTTACTGTGTATTTGTTTTTTTGGCCTTGTATTTAAATGTATCCTGAGGGGGGCAAGTCTGGACCAAACTTTATGGAAATCTGTCCAATAGTAGATCACCTTGTCTTGTAGAGCTACTCAACTATTAAAATAATCACCAATTATTTTGATAATCAATAATAAGTTTGAGTAATTTTTTAAGAATAAAAGTCTAAATTCTCTGATTACTCCATTCTGATTGGTCAATCACGGCGTTCTGTAATTTCTTTATAACAGACCGTTGCTATGTAGAGAAGACCATTGCTATGGGCGCAGTTCTGATGTCGGACTCTGGCGGACCGGTTTTGTGTCAAAATATTGATTTCTTCAGTAAGTAGCCGTGTAATAAGTGGGATAATGTACAGCTAGCAGGTCATTGTTGTAAAAGAAAGAATCTCCTTCAGGGTGATGAGAGACATCTGGGTTTCTTTCACAATAATGACCGGCTCACTGTACATTATCCCTTACATATATCTATTAAAATAATTAATAGAGTTAAATAAAATCAGAATTTAAAATCCATTCAATTAAAAATATGTGGAACATGACAGCTGGTGTTGATAGAGCTTTATGTTTTTATGAAAATGTTGTGAACCACTGATTCACACGTCTAGACTGATCTGTAAACTACAGACTGTGTGGCATCACTTTATTCTGTTTAATGAAAAAGCAAAACTGAGATTCACAGCTCATCTTTGCATACTGCGATGCAGAAAATATACATTGCTGTTTCTTCAATGAAACCACACGAGCCAAATAAAAATGTCTAACTCATTTAAATAAAAACAACTCAGGATGCTCTCAGTTAAAGTCTGTTTGTCCGTCAGTCAGGCTTCAGCTGATTTTCAGCCTCTTCGTCTCCACATCGTGCGTCGTCGCCTCCTCCTGGTCTCTTTTGGCTGCTCGGCCCATGTCGGGCGTCGTCTGCTCGCTGTTCAGCTCAGAGCTGCTTCCTCTCGGATTCCTCAGTTCCCTCCTCTCCCGTCTCTCCTCCATCTCGCCGATCTCCTCGGCGAAGAGGGTTTTAAGTGCGGGAATGAGCCTGGGGAGGATTTTAAAGTCCCCAAAGCGAATCTGAGCCGAGAGGAAATGGAGAAAATGGTCAACCAACTTATTTTTTATAACTCCTAAAAAGAGTGAAGTTCATAAATACTGTCTTGCAACTAACATGTGTTCAGCCTTTCATCTAAAAGGAAGGAATCTTTATGTACTTCAGGAATCAGCAACTAAACCAATATAAAGCTGTTCAGGCAGACGTACTGCCTGCAGTCTCATATTAACACTCTTCTTGTCGGAGTTTCTTTATAATTGAGGCTCAAAACTTTTCTGGTTGCTACTTCCTTTTATTAAATCATATTTAGACTTATAGTTTTCATTAATTTCTGCCTCGGTAGAACAGTTAATTCATGCCCCCTGCTGGCCATTTCTCGTCCCTTATCTCCTCCTAACTTCAACTCAGGATTGTTTCGTCAAATTAAAGTACTGTATATTCTTTTGGATGATTTGTATTGTACAGTACGCTAGTTTATTCTTACATACATACATTTACAGATCAGAAATCTGAATATTGGATAAAGCCTGGTTCAAAATTGTAGTTTAATTTTGTTGACACATTCAAATCAAAGTTACAGAAGATATCTGTTTTTATCACTCCATAATTCAAAAAACAGACATAAAAAAAAAACATTTTTGCCATGTTTTTCAGAATAAAATGTGAAATAAATTAAGCTATGAATGATATATGAACAAACTCCTCTGTAAAAACCTTAAAAATATAGACGGGAATGAAACGGCCTTTAAAGATATGTAGTTTAACAGGGTAAAAAGAAAATGTTAACTAATAGATATCACCATGAAACTTCCCCAGTTGTTTACGACCTTAATTATTTTCAGACGTTTTATGTTTAAATATGCAAATGAGGTATTATCTAATGCTAACTTTAGATGAATTTAGGAGAAATCTACAGACACAAATAAACAAAGTAGTAAAATAAACGCCTAAATGTGTATTTTGGATACTTTCTTTCCACTAGTCTGAAACAAGACGTGTTACGGAAGCCCATAATCTCAAAAATGACCAGAGCATGAAAAACTGTTGCTTTAAATTCACTATCATTTACAATTGGCAAGTTTCCAGATTCAGATCAGGAATTATTTGATTAAAGAATCAGTGAAACAAGAATAACAATCTCACCATCTGAAAGCAACTTTTGATATTTCACAGTTTGATACTGGTGCCACAGTCACATTACATTCTCTAATAAAAGCCATTTAGATATATCTAAAGTAGAACCACTAAAAAACTTTCTTCAAATGCATTCAGATGCAATCGTATAGACCAGAAAAAAAGAAGTTAATTCAATGCAGCAGCAGATAGCTGTCAAGTTCCGGGTGATATACATCGAATCAGCGGCGGTGAAGATAACATCGTTGTTCTACAGATACTTACTCTCATGTGGTCGAATGATATCCCCACTCTGTCGGTGAAGTCTTCACTGAAGAGAGGGATCTTGGCGTAACGCTGGCTGAAGTGGTTCAGCATGATGAAGTCGGCGTTCATCCTCATGCCGATACCGATGGCCTGGGAGGTCGTGCTGTCAGAAAAAACATGAAGCATAAAGTCAGAGATTCACTGCTTTCTCTCTGAAGAGGGAAACATTTGTTTTCTATGGACATAAAAGATGTTTTTTGTGAAGACACTCTCACTCTGGCACCATAAAAAAGGTGCAAAAATCAATGTCAATATCTGTGGAGAGTAAAGAAATTTAACAATGCACTCAGAAATAAGTGCAACTTCAAAGTGCATTTCTTTTCGTTGTCTGATAGAACTTTAACTGCCACCTTTTTTACTTTTATTAATTTTCATAAACTGCGTTAAAGCAGTTTGTTTTATTTTTCCCCCACCTATGTCTTTTCTCTACCGCTTCCTCCTCCAGCCCGTCTTCCAGCGTGGCCTCGTGGATCAGTAAGGTTGCATTCTTCCCTGCAAACCAAAAAGAAAAAAAGTGGAATCAGAGGCCTGAAGCACTTCCAGCCTCTTCCCTTCCCACAGGAAATCAATCAGGTAGTCGGCGTAATCAACAACCGCCACGCCCTGTTTGTCCGCTGAGCCGAGCCATCTATAATGAACAGGCGTGGGATACTCTCGCTGTCTCTGGGAGGCTCTGCTTGGACAGAATCCAGTCAAGCAATTTAAGAAGAGCCAATGAAGTGTGATCCCTCAGGAACCTTTAGAAAGAGGCTGCCAGCTACGAGAGTGATCGAGAGCATTAAGAACACAGCTGATACATTATTCAGATACAGTTAGATGACCTTATATGAAGCTCTGAGAGCGTACGCTCAATTTGCTCTTACATACAGTACGTCCTTGTAGACACACTTGTTAATCACTCTGAGTGGTACCATACTGTACTAACCAGTGTGTACGAACGCATCGCAGGGCATGGTGTCGCCAGAGAACGCCAGCTTCCAGCCGGACTGGTGAGTGATGCTGCAGGCGTAGGCGTTCTTACAGTGATGCACCGTGCACGTCTGGAACTGAGACACAAACAAAAATAATAAGTACATTTAAAAAAAACAAACAAATGTGAAGCCATTATTAATATTAGAGCTGTCCAACTTAATGTGATAATAACATGTTAACGCAAATTGCGATTTTTAGGTTGTAGCAGGCTCAGTTTTAAAGCTAGAGTGAAGATAGCTTGACGAGAAGGAGGCTAAATAACGCTACAAACTTGGCCATTTTCAAAGGGGTCTCTTGACCTCTGACCTCAAGATACGTGAATGAAAATGGGTTCTATGGGTACCCACGAGTCTCCTCTTTACAGACATGCCCACATTATGATAATCACATGCAGTTTGGGGCAAGTCATATTCAAGTCAGCACACTGACACACTGACACACTGACAGCTGTTGTTGCCTGTTGGGCTGCAGTTTGCCATGTTATGATTTGAGCATATTTTTAATGCTAAATGCAGTACCTGTGAGGGTTTCCGGACAATATTTGTCATTGTTTTGTGTTGTTAATTGATTTCCATTAACAAATATATAAATACATTTGCATAAAGCAAGCATATTTGTCCACTCCCATGTTGATAAGAGTATTAAATACTTGACAAATCTGCCTTTAAGGTACATTTTGAACTGATAAGAAATGTGTGATTAATTTGCAATTAAGCACGATTAACTATTTTAATCAATTGACAGCCCTAATTAATATTGAAGGATGTGATATCAAAACACCTTTTCCAGATCATTCTTCTTCAGCAGCGCTTGGATGAAGGACTTTGTCCTCTGCTTGGGCTCCTCAGCATCGTCAACCAGGACTTTGTTAGGGATGAGGCTGAAACACAAAACCCATGATATTAAACACATCGAGCCACAAAAATAAAAAATATATACAGCCACGTTAGCGACCCAGTGAGTCTGTAATGCTCACGACTAACTTTGCTATTAAAAGGAAAAAATGGTGTTGGCTCAATTAAAGGATTTATCTCCGTACTAGGGGTGGGCGATATGGCCCTAAACTCATATCACGATATTTCAGGGTACTTCTGCGATGATAATATTCTTGACGATATGACAAAATACGGAAAATATATTTTATTATTAATTGCAACAAAATAAGCATGAACGCCTTCAAGTATTTAGTGAGTTGTTTGTTTTATAGGAGGTGCAGGGAGGAGAGTTGGTTGGTGTCGAAAGCTGCCTCCAGATCAGCTAATAGCAGAATTTAATAGCCATGTTTCCACCAGTAGAGGGCACTCGCTATGCATATTTATAACACAATATGTAGAATTGAAATAATTTGCACTAATGTGACAACATATGGATGTGAATCCATCAACATGTTTTTGGGGTTTAGTTACTTTTTAAGACGTCTCTATGTTCACATACTTGATATGGTTGAGGATCTCCTCGCAGTAATCGTGGTACTGGCCGAGCCAAGTCATGATCTGGTACGGAGCCACCAAGGAGATGGGGCTGAATGGCTTCCCTAACGTTGTCTAATGAGACACAAAACATTTACGAATAATTATGAGTCATTTTCAAACATTAAATGACCAAAAAGGAAACAATCTTTTCCTTTCCATACCAGCGCTCTTTCCCTCTGATACAGCAACATCAGCAGCCCCTAAGACAAAACAGAGGAGGTTATTCTGTAGCAGCTCACTTTTCACTGAAAATGATTTCATGTATTAAACCACACCATGGTTCTCATGAACAACTGCTTACTGTGTGGTGGTCAGCGTGCATGTGAGAGATGAAGACGGTGGAGATCTTGGACAGAGCGTCGTCCACGGCGTCCCCGTAGTGTCTGCAGAGCTGACCGAAGGTTCCTTCTCCACAGTCCAACAGCATCGACTGACTCGGGCTACGTGCAGACAAACGGAGGACGGACATCATTACTGGACAAAGGCTTCATTCACCAACTGTGAATAAGAATTGCTTTTTTCTTAAAACCCACACAGAGATTCTGACGTTCACCATTGTTTCCTGTTGAGGGATTTGTTCTTGGGTCAGAAAAGAATCTACACACACTCAAGAGCAGATTTAAGCACATTTGAGCGCTGATATAATTTGCAAAATAACAAGTTATTGCATTTTCTTCAATTTTAAAGTTGTATAATATAGGATTTAAATTAATTAATATTTGTATCAATTATATTTTTCTAATAATTTCATTTTATACAAAGCATTATGGTCTTTTAAAATAAATAAATATTAGCACTTCAACACTGAACGAGTAATAGTATCCAATGCATCTTTTTTTATTATTTTATATCCATTACTGACACTACTAAATGTGACCGCTTGTTTGGCATTCACTTCCTGCAGAAGTACCTCCACTTCTTAACTAATGAAGGTTTTTTTAACGTTTTGGAGTCAGACAGTGCTCCATCCTCTTTAGACTTTTATTTCGGGCATTCTCATTCTCTCAACTTTTCTTTCCAATTTCTGTGTGCACACGGCCCTGCAGTCTCATGCACCCTTATGTAGACTGGTGGGGTGATTAGGGTTAGGATCAACTAGCACACATTTTCAACTCACAAGGACAATGGGATTCATCATTAAAAGAACACAGGTACGAACAGTTCTGTGGTTTAAGAACATGTCATGAATTGACTTTTCTTAGGGACCTTTCTCAAGAACAAATTTAAGAAAAACTTTTTTTTGACAGAAGTATTTCCAGGTGCAGTCCAACTATATACACATCGCTATAGTATAACCTGAGATCCGTACCTCATATTAACTAAAGTGCCACTGACGTTTCTGATCTTCATGGGAAGAGCTGATCCGGTTCCCAAGAAAACCACCTCTGGGTGTTTATCTCCGTTCCCTGCAGTGGAAAACAGAACCGTATTTTCTACAATGACTTCTTTCACATCACTGAAGGACCATCCACTTAAAAGTAAGAAACATTTTGTTGGGCTATAAACGATAAAAAAACATCCCTCTGGGGTTTAGAGGGGAGAAACTCACCAGAAAGCTCTGCAGCAGCGTCAGTGGAGCAAATCTTCCTGCACTCTTCCAGAAAGTTTGGGACCTCAGACGCCTCTTTCACAAACTCCTCCGTGTTGCAGGAGGGGATGGCGTCTCTAACGAAGGAAATACAGAGTCAAGAAGACACACACCACTGCCCGCAACAACACTGGCGGGGGGATTCTTTCCACATCTGACCTTGATGCGCCTCTACAGAACTTGACAGAAAACGGCAAAGAAAAAAACACTGACACTTGTAAGACGAGGTTGAAAAAGAAGAAAGAAGAAGCGGGCAGGCCGAGTGCAATGGTCCATTCCAGATTGTTTTCTGTGACAAGGCAGCGCTTCGAGCTGCAGAGTAATGTCGGCTAAATTGGGGGGATTGAAGGACAGACTAACCTTTGCCACTCCATTACGGGTCTGAGCTGGAACTTGAGCAGACACTCGGCTCTGACGTTGGGGACGTGCAGGGCAGCCTGAGCCTCCTGGGAATAAAGAAACAAGCTTTTACGGCCCACACTTGATTTATCACTTTGTGAACTCTGCTTTAAAAGCCATTGTTACTAAGAGCCACTGCAGTCAATACTGTCATAAAAAAACAGTACATAAAAACGATAATGGAGCAAATGTGAATGATTATAAAATAATTCATAGCATAATATATGATATTATGTGCGTAAAATGACAGCAGGTTTTGCCGAGGGGGAAAACAAGCTACATACCAAAAATGTGAAATAAATGATCACTGGGATTAACTCTACTGATTATTTTCCAATTAATGTCATGATAAAATGTTAGGAAACTGTGACGAATGCCCATTAGAGTCCATGGTGACATTTACAAATATCTTGTTTTTGGTTAACCAACAGTCCAAAACCCAAAGATATTTATTATTAGAGCTGCAACAATTAATCTACTAATTGATTAGTCGATCGACAAAATAATAATCGTCAACTTTTTTGATAATCTATCAATCGTTAAAGTAATTTTTCATGCAAAAATGGCAGAAAATACTGTTTTCAGCCTCTTTGGAGTATATTTCCTGCTATATCATATTAAACTGAATATCTTTGGACAAAACAAGACATTGAAAGACATCACCTTGGACATTTTTCACTATTTTCTGACATTTTCTAGACCAAACAATTAATCTATTAATCTAGAAAATAATTGGCAATTGATAATTAATCAATAATGAAAACAATCATTAGTTGCAGCCCTATTTCTTTACAAAAGGTATGAAACAGAAAAAAAGCAGTAAATCCAAACAATGGAGAAGCTGAATGTTGTTAAATGACAAACAATCGATGATGATAATTGTTGTCAATTGACGAATCAAATAATTGACAATGAGTTTCAGCTTTAAGAATTAGAAACTTATCCCTAATTGTGCAGTACATAAAGAATGAGGTGGACATAATAGGAAGAAAGAGAGCATAAACTTGGTTCATAAACCTTTCTTTTCTATCATTTAGTAAAATGACTAAGTGACATATTTTATGGATATTTCATATTATATTCAATGCATAACAATAACAGTACAAAACAACTGATAAACTGTACAATTAACCCAAATAGTGAACACAATAACTACAGGAAGTTTGTGTAAATGAGCGATTTGGATGAATTTGGAGCAGATTATTTCCTGTGATTATTACAGAGATTTGAATTAAAGAGATGAGTTTTCTGGTTATTTTAGGAACTTTTAACACAATTATCTGTCTATATTATGTATTGTTTTTATTTTTAACAATCATACAGGCTTAATAGGCTTCTTTTTTGACAAATTCTGTGTTATTTTCTCCATGACGATTGGCCATTGTTTTATTAGCTCTTTGGTTGTTTTAACTGAGTACTTCTCTAATGCAGGACGAGGCTGTTTAGCAAACGGAAGGCTCTTGTGTTCAGGCCTTCACCGTGCCCTTATCCTGTTTATATCTTTAATAATGATCCAAACTTTAAAAATAATTATTTAATTTAGTTTTCAATGAATGAAATGCTGCGATATAGGCCAACTGTTGTCTTACACCCCTTAAAATCAAAAAGCCCTGTCGACCCCCCCGTGAAGCTTTGGCGACCCCTAGTGGGGGTCAGCAACAGTGATTTAATTTTAACCTGTATTATCAGACTCCTCACCTTGTAAATATATTGAATTTAAAGAAATAAAAAATGGTTTTGTGGTACCTTTGTTGTGTAAGACTTGAGTTGTGGGAAGATGTTTGGGTGAATCATGTTCAGCTGAGCTTGAATCTTGTGACTTCTGACGTTGTGGACCGTAGAGACTTGTTCATTCAGGATCAGGTGTTCTGTTGTGGACGGAAACCTGCAGAAACACACAGAAAACTCTCAGCTTAACTGAATGTTAAAAAAAAGCAGTAATCTCTATGGATACTGGTTTCAAAAGTGAGAGAAAACAAACCTCTCCATCCATTTTTTGTATTGATCGGATGTCAGAACAGCCTCTGGAGTCATGTGGACCACCAGCGCAGCAGAGTCCTCTGTCCCTCCTGTCTGGTATCTACAGGGGACGATACACGCAATTTAAATACAGTACGTTTTATTTCAGATAAATAAACGAGCATTAATGAGTTCTTAAAATGTACATCACAGAAAATCAAACCTTCTCAGCTGCTGATTGGTGCAAATAGCGTCGACAAAGTCCTCAGACGGACACTCGACGATAATAAAGACTGGTCCCGGGTCAGTGGGAGTACAAACCTGCTCCGGCCGGATCTACAAGACAGAGAAATCCAGTTCAGAGCTGCAGCCTGATAAAAGGGGGTTCATATCAAGAAGGTGCGGCTTTATACGGCACCTCTTTGCCTTCGTATGTGACACTTCTCCCGTCCTTCAAAGCGCCGATGAGTGGACCGATGGCTGCTGTGCCTCTGTGGGAAAAAGGTTTCGTGATTAGAGTTTCTGAACTGCAGCTTTATTACAAGATATTTAAAATGATGAAACTAATTAATGTAGTGCTGAAAGAAGCACATGCTGGTTCCAGCTTCTCCCATGTAAGATTATCCTGCTTTTCCTGTTTTATCTCATTGTAAATTTTATATTTTGGGAGTTTTAATCCATCACTTTGGGCTCTGGGATTTCACCAAGGGCTGAAGAAGTTGATTTTAAAATGATGAATGTGTCTTCCTACATCAAAGGTTTAACTTAGATTTGAATATTTGCACTTTCTATAACTCAGACATTTTAACATTGAACATATTTTTTCTCTTGCAGATAAACTTTTGGGATGCTTTTCAATATTGGATAAATTATAATGATCAAATTATTCAGAATCTAACATTTGAAAATATAACGTTTGGTCTCCAACTGGAGGACAAGAAAACAGAGTTTGGGAATAATAACTTAATTATTTTGGCAAAATATTTTCTTAAAAACTATTCCTATATATGTTGCATATCTAAACAAGATAATACTATACAAGAAATATATGAAATGTTTTAAAATTCAAAGAGCCCTATATCTTTATAAATAAAATAAATATAAATATGTACCTTAATTCCTGATTGACTTGTTTTTTTTTCATTATTATTTATTTTTGTCTTTTAATTTCCTTTTTATTATTATTATATTATTATTATTGTTATCGCTCGCTTAGTTGTTCTATTATTGTGAACTGTATTCTCTTGAATATGACATGTGCCTTTTTGAAAAAAATATTAGTAAAAGCTCTGGGCTCTGGGACATTGTGATTCTATGAACTAATAGATAAATCAATCTTATCTATAATAAAGAATCTTATAATAATATAACCATATTATAATAATAATAATAACAAAACTAATACAACTAACAATAACTAGACATTGTGCACAGCTGTATGAATCATTGTCAGTTCAAGGGCTTTGCATTGACAGTTTGAGTCAATCAATAAAATCAGTGAAAATGCACCACGTCAGATTGTATATTATCCTTACTAACAGAACAACTGGCCCATTTGTATTAAAACTCCACTCACACAGGCAAACCGAGCTCCTTGGCTTCAGCCACTAAGAAGTTCCCTTTCTTGGGGTGAAGCTGTTAAAGTAAAGAAGAAGATGTCAGACACAAAGTTCCTTCATGGTGAACATCACATACAGGATGACATGTCTACAGTCTCTTACCTTACATATGAAGGAAACCACCAGAGAGGTATCTCTATTTGCTGTTCGTCTCTCGCCTACAAGATATTAGAAACAAACATCACCCGTTGTGTCATTGAAAACACATCGATATCTGAATGTAGCCCCTTCATTTGCACTCTGCATTACATTGTGGGACACTCAACATTTAAGTGATTTTAGACTTATCATTTAGACCTCAGTTTGATTTTTTTTTTTAGCAACTATTGGATAGAAATTTGGTTTAAACGTTCATGTTTCCCCTCTGGATGAATTGTTATAACTTTGAAAAGTTGAAAATGATTCTGTGAACTCTTCAAACTACCAGATAATTTTCACAAAACCGTGATTAAGACCAAGCTTCAGGATTTTTCCTGGACTTACCTGTACTGCCTGGATCGTCTCTCCTGGGAGAGGGAGGACTACGAGAGGGGCTACTGTTCCTGCCTGATCTGGGGGAGAGCTTTCTGTCGTCTCCCCTCACCTGGGCTGTGAGTGAAAACACAAAAAGAGTCAGCTGTCAACCAAAAACACTATAAGAAGTCTAAGTGAAAATCAAGAGCATGAATATTTGAACTCACCAAATATTGGCACTTGATAAACTGTCATCGTATTGTCTGTGTACGTCTCTTCAGTGTACGGTCGAACCGCTAGGAGTACATGACACAGTAAAACGTCACACAATGCTGATATCACACAGAAATAATAATGCTAATTCAGTTCAGTATATTCAACGTACACAACTTGATCTCTTCCAGTGGTCCAGAAAATGACTTGATGGCGTTCAGATAGTTCTCCTTTGATTAAAAAAGGCACAGAATAAGCAGAAGAAGAAGAAGAGACAGTATATGTGAAGTGAATACATTCTGCAGACATACAAACAGTGAAGACTGTATTTTTGAGACTCTCACCAGCTGTGGAGGTCCAGAGAGGACACACTCTGGGACACCAGTGTCCTTCAACGTTAATATCATCCCTGCATGAGGAAACAACACAAAAAAAACTGCAATCTCCAATAACCAGAATCAGAAAAATTGTTGCTCTCTACAGTTGCTCTTATATACAAGTAGGGCTGCACGATTATGGCCAAAATGATAATCACGATTGTTTTGATCAAAATTGAGATCACGATTATTACTCACGATTATTCATTTATTTTAGTGACATCATATTTGTATTGCACTTTCACATTTAAATAAACAGAGCGGTGCTTTTGCTATCATTAGGGCTGGCTGCACAATGTTTGAAAAAACTGACATTGCAATATTTTTAAAATTAAATGCATCAATCTGGTGCACTTTGAGAGCAAAATTAGCAACATTAAGAGGCTAGATAAACAATTTGATGCTCTAAATTTAAATCATAAACACATTGGTTGTACAGATAATATCTATCCCCAAAAGTGAAGCCATAACATCTCGATCGCCGGCTGGTGGCTGGATGTTTGTTTAGGAAGCGCTTGATTTGATATGCAGCAGAGTTTTTTATGAGCAGAACGCGCATTTTAAAACGTCAAAATCGCAGTTGATCATGTTCATTTAATTGTGGAAAGCCAAAAACGTGATAGCGATTAATATTCGATTAATTGTGCAGCCCTATAAACAAGCATAAATAAATACAAGAAATATAGAAATAAAGAAGTATGTAAAATGTAAATTATGTCCATAATGCTACAATATATAACACAATATGCATATAAATAAATAAGAAAAATAAGAAAAACAAAACTATGAGAGAGCTGAGAGTGAACCAGAACAATAAAGTTGTGTGTCAGACAGCTAAACATTGAATATCCTTAGAGCCAAGGGGAGCTGTAGTTCCCAGGTTATCACTGACCTGATAAACCTCCCACATTCTCCCAGCTCAGTCTGGTCAGGAAGATGTTGTCCAATCGAGCAGCTTTCAGTCTGTCAGAGGAAAAACACAAGAATATGAATTATCTCAGTCATCAGAATAACTATGATGATAAACAACATGTGTTCAAACCAGCTTACTTGTGTTCCTGCATGAGTCTCTGTGTTCCTTCACCACAGTTGAACAGGTATCTGCAGCAGAGAGGAGGGAAGTTATAGTCAGAGTTGTGAATAAATAACTATGTGACAATACTGCTGTTGGCTAACATGTGCTGTCATTTTGGTCCTTTGTAGGCTGCATGATATCTTCAGGTTTAGTTATAATATTATGTCTATAAATGGTCAGGTCGGAAAGAAGTCTCCAAACTACAGCTGCTTTGAGGGCCCAAACATTCATATCTGTGTTGTTGCATATACTGTAACTGTGTCTACACTGGGTAGACAATGTGAAAACTCTAAACTAAATTGTTTATAACTTAGTTTTAATTTGGCTAAACCTCATTTAACTGAGGAACACCTGGAATCATCTTGAAGACACAAAGGTTTAACTCCATCAATTTACTACTGAGCAGTTGTTCAGTGTCTCTCTGAAAATGAGCCATGATGAGGTGGAGAAGTCGAGTTTTCTCTCCCAACACTTTAATTACAATATGCTGAAAGGTTATTATGGGATTTTTGCCCAATGATGCCAAACAATATACTGCCTACTGCCACTTTAAGAGAACACATCTTACTATATTGTTAATGTTTTAATAATGGTGCCACTTTATGCCATCCTTTCTTTAAAAGACAGAACTTTAATGTCCCCTGCAACACTTTGTACCTCAAATACTTGTGTCACATGTTATTTTCAAAGTAAAAGCCTGAGCTACTGAGACTCATTACATATTTGTGCACAGTCATTATACAGTATAGTGCAGTTATTGTCAGTATTTGGTGTGTAAGCGTAAGTGGTCTACTGGGAGCAGTGCTGGTTGTGGAGTCTCACAGCTGCCTACTTAAGCTTTAAGAGACCACATCTTACTATATTGTTAATGTTTTAATAATGGTGCCACTTTATGCCATCCTTTCTTTAAAAGACAGAACTTTTGCAACACTTTGTACCTCAAATAATTGTGTCACATGTGATTTTAGGAGGTGTACACAGCCCTTTTTTTCAAAATAAAAGCCTGTGAGCTACTGAAACTCATTACATATTTGTGAACTGAAATGTATATATTTATGTATACACTACCTGTTGTACTCTGAGAAGACATAGAGTGACGCAGCGTTGTCTCTGCTGCCAGCACCGATCACCTGCAGGTACACCGTGGACGGTCCGTGGACGTCCCGTTTGTTTCTGCTCTCTTTGGTCTTCACCCTCCTCAGAGGCTCCTTATGCTTGGCTTTCCTCAACCCCAGCTGCTGCCTCATCTCCGGGTTATTAGTAGTAGTATTAGTAGCCATAGTTCGGAAGAACTGGGAAACAGTCCGGTGGAGAGGATAATCACAGCTTGTTGTGCGAGCCGCAGGAGCAGCAGAGAGAGATCTGCCTTTAAAAACCAGCAGAGTGAAGGACCTGAGCTTCAAATGGACCCTATTCATACTAAATACGCCACTATAATTACAATAACCAGCGCCGATTAATCAGTTAATGCTCGTTTATACATTTCCACACGCTTTTTTAAAATAATGAGTTACCTAAACGTAGCTGGGAGTACATTCAGCAGGACTTTAAAGGTTGAGGTTGACACATGTGACACTTCTCTTCCGGCATCTAATGATGACGTCAACGAAGTCTCGTCTCTCATTGGTGGGTAGAACTATTTACCAGGTCTGTGGACCAATCACAGCGGCGCTTTGAGAGAGGGAGGCGGGGATAGCACTACCTCTATTAAGCCTGGGTTCAGATTGTGCTGTTATCAGCAAGTCTTTTTTCTATCTTCTGCAGGGGATTTATGTCTATGCATAAATAAAATATAATTAATTTCATCATTTTTTTTTTATAATAAAAGTTGAAATTAAATGAAAAAATGTATTTTCAAACCTTTTTGATTTACATCCCCGGTCAGAGTGTGCATCTATTTAAAGGGACTGTTTGTAACTTTTTACATGTATAAATCTACCGGGTCGGTTTCCCATGCGCGCTCGCACGCATTTGCGAGTGGCTACGCTGTTCAGACTCAGACTCCAACACAAACTACACGGAAGCACCAAAACCTCAAAGTTATATCTAGTGAAGCCCGTCTTGCAAAACAGTGTTGGCCGCGGTCGTAGTACTCAGGGGAGACCGTAGCTTTGGTCTCCAGGTCCGGAGTCTCTGCTGTACTCTGCTCCTCTGCCTGCTTGCCTTCACTCATACACCGCGCTCGTTCTCGCTCCACCTCACGTTCATGCGCGCACACTACACACTGCAGAAGAGTTAGTAGCTCTGAGAATATCTAGTGAATGTACAGTGGACGTTTGTGCAGAAATAAATGCTGCAGCTCCTCCAGACCAACAGAGGTTCTCCGTGTCTTGTGAAGTGACAGGGCTCCGCAGCAAGAAACGTTTTTGTCTCCGACCACGGCCGGAGGGAGACACCGGCACCTGGTCGGAGACGATAACGTTTCTTTTCCTGCTTCAGCCCCCGAGGCTGAAGCAGGAAAGCCATCACTAGGGTCAGCATTGATTCATGGAGAGACCTTCGTCTGGTCAGCTAACATTACTGCCAAGCAGGTGAAATATAGAGTGATATTGTGGTTTTAGCTGACGTGTGTCGCCTCACTGTTTTGAGCGATGCTCGTTCAGGTATATGTAGAGCGAGCAAGCGCGAGCCCGACGCTGACTTTCGTTACAAACAGTCCCTTTAACAATATATGCAAAAATATGAATATATTTTTTATTATTATTTTATAACAAAATCCAGTTATCTTTTCTTCTTGTGAAACAAAATATGACGTCGGCTTGCGTAAGCTAGTGCAACGAATATCAACCAATTATATAATAATATGACATCCAGCCTTTGGGAGTTTGCGATGTTAAATGTGTGGATTACCTCTTTTAGGTGGAAGAAGTACTCAGGTATTGTAATTAAGTAAAAGTAGCAATAATACAGTGTAAACAGTAGTCCTCAATTCAAACTCTTACTTAAGTAAAAGTTTAAAAGTATTACCATCAAAATATACATAAAGTACCAAAAGTAAAAGTACTCATTATTCAGAATAATATGTATTATTGGATTATAAAAATTGATGCATTATTATATTCATCACTTTAATGTTGCAGCTGATAAAGGTGGAGCTAATTTGAATCACTTCATATCACGCTGGGTAGCTTAATCTATAATAATAAATCATCATTTATTAGTTTTATTTCATATTAATAATCTGAATCTACAAAGGTGTATTTAAGGTGCAATGAGCCATGTGACAATAATGTAAGTGTCCACATACTTTTGGCCTAGTACACACTTTTTTATCCCTCTGGCTGTGTAGTAACACACTGAGTCATCAGAAATTTAGTCAAATGCTTTGTCATACAGCAGCCCAGAGTTTATCAAATTAATAAGACTGAATATGTATTTTTGTCTTTACTTATTGTTCTAGATGGAATAACCAGATGTGCATCAGGACCACACGCAGCATCAGATTAAGAATACACAGATATAAAACCCCCATATACTCATGTTCAACCCATTCAAAGAAAAGAGAAGACACATTTCCTTTCTCCCTCTTTATTCGTATATCAGCATATAGTCCACTGCACAGTGAGGACAGCAGCCACTCAGACTGGACTGCAGGTCTAACATGATTCTGACCACCGACACGTTTTAACGGCTTTATACCCAGAGAAGCAAAGTTCCATTAAGATACCAAACACAATGCTTTCAGTTACGTACATGGAAGAGGTGGGACAATTCACAAAGAGCATGATTCCAGTATGTTGAAGAATCTCCAAATCAAATACTCCACATGATTTTGGTTCTATAAATACAAGTTATTTTTATTTTTTTTTCTTAAATCACTGAACTAACCACTGAGATGTGTCCTCATTAAGATGAGTCAAGACCATATGATTTGATTGCTTCAGCTGCTATTATACTTACATGACGTCGTGCGTCTGTGTGTGTGTGTGTTTTGTGAACAAGAGAGAAACAGAAGTGTTGATATATTATACAGACATGACTGAAATGAACACCACTTTTATTGCAGATGGTGTTTTTTTTTTCTTTTTAGGCTTTACAATTCTCTTTTTTTTAACACTGCAATAAGGGGACCAAGCAAATTTACACAAGGATTTCTTTTGTTTACTTTGTTGTCTTTTTTTTTCTTTATGCATTTATTGTTGCAGACTGGTGTATATTTAATGGATGTATTCCTGTCTTGTCCCGCTATCAGTCCATATACATCGGTGAGCTGGGAGACGCCGGCATCTGATCCATGAGCCTGCACACGTAACTAGCGACATCGACTGAGCGCTCCTCGTACATCTGAATGAACGGATCTTTCTGGAGTGGACAAAAGAAAAAAGTCGAGTTATACGTCAATACAAACGTGTGATATTACGTTCACTAAAAGTGTTTGTTTTTGCCGCTGACAGGCTCAGATTGTTATTATAAGTGTCTGACAACTTTATGGAAAGGACCCTACAGAGAAATAAAACCTATTTCTCATCTTTCTCTTGATCTGGTCTGTTTGTTATTGTGTCCAAGTCCCACTCAAGGAGAAGCTTCGTTGTGAAATCTGAATATCTGTATACTCTGGCTCAAGTAAATACGGGTGGCCATCGAATTCAAAGACCTCATCTACATTGTGGAAATCATCTAAATATTCAGCCATGACATTGAAAGTCTTTTAGATAACACTAAGCTACTCTTTCTGCACTCCAACACAACAAACTCTCACGTTTCCACCATGGATGTATTCCACTACTCCACCGTTGTCTTCCGGCAACACGTCAACTCGTCGGATTTCAGATCGAGACTTCTCTTTGAGCGAGACTCTTTCAATAATGTCAGACACTTATAATAACAATCAGAGCCTGTCATGGCAAAAACAAGCACTTTTAGTGGACGTCTACAGAGTTCCCTCTCAATACTGGACCAATTTCAGAAATTGTTGTCCGCATTAGTCCCTTAGACACAGGCTGAAAAATACCAAAGTTTAAAACATGTAAAGCCTTCATTTGGTACTTTATGAGTGTAAACAGAGAGGCCAGTAGCCTTCATGATGAACTCACCAGTAGCTCTTTGTACTTTGGCCTTTTGGACTCGTCCTTTGTAAGGCTTGAGAAAGGATGAAAAGTAAAAAGTGTTAAAAGGAGAAGGATGCAGTGCAGCCATTTGTCCACCAGGGGGACAGAAGAGCAAGCAGCAGCTGAACACCTCTACTACAGCCAACTACTAACAGGTTTGATTTCAAGACATTAGAGCATCCTAAACATTCAACACCGTCTTTTTCCATTTTTAGAACTGTAACATATTGCTGATGCGTTCCCAGCAGTGTTTCCTTACCACACGTTGACAAAGGAGATGAATTTGGGAGAGAAGCGCCTCTCCTCCGAGTTGCTGAGCTGCGGCGGGTCTCCTCTCACCACCTGGGTCAACTGGTCAAACACACTGTTCCACTTTGGGTAAGGGAACCTCCCAGTGGCCAGCTCATACTGAAACACAGACGAGAACAGGGTCAGGGCAAACTGGTGTTTTAAAACTACAAATCAGGTGTGAAATAACATTAGAAGGAAATAAATACACCTTTTCCAAAGTCAAATTCAAGCACCTTTCAAGGTGCATTTTCAAGCTTTTCCAGCACCTTACAGCTGTGGTAAATGACATACGGTGCATACTGTATAGAAAGTACACTGATTATTTCACTTCTTCATCTCATCTTATTGTGCTATAAACAACCAAAATTATGTTTCGTGACAAATTAAAAGGAAAACACGACAACGTTTTATGTTTTAAAATGAGTCAGCGGTTTGTAAGTAGACTTGGCATCCTATAATAACCTGACAGAGCCAGTATAAAACAATCAATCACTAGACAAATAACTGAAAATGTGCAGCGGGTAGGCAGTCAATCGGCTTCTTGAGCCTTTTTCAATAAACTCGCTACAAAATATTGTGCAAATCAGAACAAATCAACTGGAGTTGACGTAGTAAGAGCCCTTCATCTCCTTTCAGCAGTGACCACCTCCACTAACATCATAAAAGAATAATATAAAAAACATTAACCATCTGGGGAAAAAGAGCAGAGCTGCTATTTCTCACAGTTAATGCATAAATTATTCATTCATCACTGAATGTGTAGTGTCCCACTTTCATGGGAGAAACTATGTGATGTCCAACTGTATTCATCAAAGCATACACGATGGGTACAAAAATCACATACTACGAAATGTAAATACTGAACAATAGGACTTCGATGCTTTTTATTAACTTGGTATAATTTCTATTATGTGTGAGACTCACCAGTGTGATCCCCAAACTCCAGACGTCTGAGCGGACGTCGTAGCCTTGCCTGGACGCGCTGGGGTCTATTCGCTCTGGCTGAGAATCAGACAGGAAACAGATTCAAATTTGACTTTAGTAAAGATTTTTTTTACATATCCTGAAAACCCATGTGTGCTTTCTGGTGTGACCAGGATGATACAGTTTGTGCAGGAAAGAGAAGAAATTTCAGGAAATATTACCACCAATATGTGCTTGTGGCAAAAAGACGCTTTAAATCAAGTCAGCAAAGTACATTATTACTGAAATGGAGCTTCAGAAAGCGCTTCAGTTTGACAGTTTTTCAGTTCAACTCTGTGCTTTACTGATACAAACATTAGTGGGATAAGAAGAGAACAATTGAAAAATATGCTCACAAGAACATTTGATACCAAGAAAGTAGAAGTAATATTTGAGTGAATAAGCCTATAAATCTCCAGTCACTCTACATTACATTATGACTCATCTAAAATGTCACATAAACATCGACCGTCAAACTCCCACAGTGAGCACACACAGGACCCCCACTGACTGACTTTTACATCCCTGCACAACTGTACACTTTAAAAACAGCCACTTTAATAACATATTTTTATATATTCTTATATTGTTTCATATTTTATTGTAAATTTTATCTTTATTTTATATTACCTCTTTATACTTTTGCACTGTTTATTGTTATGCACCAAGTCAAATTCTTCATATGAGCAAACCTACTTGGCAATAAACCGTTTCCGATTCTGATTTACTAACTATTTATATATTAACGTACACAATAACATTACTGCAGGACTTATAAACTAGAGTAATATAGATGTAATAAATAAGGATAGTGATTAATGAGATTGTCGTGTTTCGGCTCCAGTCTTGAAGGGCTGCTATAAGTTTTACTAACCACAAGATGTCACTGTGCATGTTGAAATCTTCTCAGCATCAACAGAAAGAAAGCTCCTCAAGGCTTCATCTGCCATCACTAGAAAACTCTTAAACACTTTACACAGTACAAAGCTGCAGGTAAACAGCTTGTGTGAATCTTTCAGGATCTCATATTTCTATATTCAGTACATAGTTGTGCTGATTTCAGGATCTCATCCAGTCCGCTGCGCGCTAATAAAGACGATGTGTGTGTGTATAAGATTATGGAGGTTATATATTTGAAAAGGTTTTATCAACTAATTGCAATAATGTAAACACACAAAGGCATTTATTCATGCTGAACTTGCGCAAATAATCACTTTTTGCTAAAAAGTTTTCTGTATTCCTCAGTGACTGTAAGAATAACAACTTCAAATTATACAAAAAATAAAAATTTTACATAGATAAAATTGTACTCAATAACACTGTAAACCTGGTATTTTGTGTGAGTTTTCAACAAATTAGACAATAATGCTTGAAACAGCTTTGACTATCTAGGCTCTCAATTTTTAGAAGCTGTGAATCGATTCAGAATTAAAGCTGCAACTATTAATCGATAAGTTGTCAACTATTTAATTAATCGCAAACTATTTTGATAAACGATTAAATGGTTTGAATAATCTTTTAAGAAAAGAAATTCAAAATTCTCTGATTCCAGCTACTTAAATGTGAATATTTTCTGGTTTCTTTACTCCTCTATGACAGTAAACTGAATATCTTTGAGTTGTGGACAAAACAAGACATTTGAGGATGTCATCTTGGGCTTTGGGAAACACTGGTCGACATTTTTCACCATTTTATAACCAAACAACTAATCGATTAATCAAGAAAATAATGGACGGATTAATCAACAATGAAAATAATTGTTAGTCTTAGCCCTATTCAGAATCTTAGAAGATAGGAATCTAGATTCTTACACTTACCGATTTTACTACTTATCATGCATAAGAGGAGTTTTATGATGTGGAAAGTGTTTCATTTTAAAGCCCATGTGGGAACCTGAAATGTTTTTTTTTTAGTTCCAGACTGCTTAATAAGAAGGAAAACAGGTGTTCGTGCCCAAACTAGGTCAAAACAAAGCCACTGCTCAACAAACTCGCCCCTAAGAATACCAAGACAGCTCATCACCTCTGGACATGTTTTCACCTGCACAACAAGATGCCATCAGCTCTCCAGCTCACACATGAGCAGCATGATCCCTCAATGCTGCATCACAAGATCACTTCTATCATTCACAACCTCCCCTCCTGTTCAAACCACAGAACAGACGTGGTGATGAAGTGTGTCCGAGCCTCTGCTGTGCAGAGAGGAGGAAGCACCTCGCTGGCCCATTTACAGGCCTGATTTAGATGCTGATGTCACCCAGCAGAGTGGGACAGTCTGTGCTGCTGCAGCAACGATGGGTTTTTATTATGGAGCAGCAGCTGACTTGCTGCAGAGAGCCCGCGCACATCTGCCAAGTACACTGCAAGTGTTTAGTCTCCACGAGCAAATACATTAGAGAGGAAACGTTTAATCATCAATTAATATATTTCTAAGTTCCAGCTTCTCCAATGTGAGGATTTCTGTCTCTTATCACTACAAACTGAATTTCTTTGTTTGTTTTTTAATGCGGTTAAAACTAAATAATCAACTAGAAGGTGACGCTTTGGGCTCTGGATGCTCTGATGAGCATTTGTCCTCATTTTATAGACTAAATAATTATTTTTTTACTCAAAATAATGAAAGTAATTCTTAGTTGCAGCTCTAAACTGCCAAATTTTATCATAACCATGACTAGAACTGCAACGATTAGTTGTCTAGTTGATCGACAGAAAAATAATCGCCAACTATTTTGATAATGGAATAATCGCTAGAGTAATATTTCATGCAAAAATGTCAGAAAATGCTGTTTTCAGCCTCTCAAATATGGAGATTTCCTGCTCTTCTCTGTTTTATATCATATTAAAGTGCATATCTTTGGGTTCTGGACAGAACAAGACATTTTAAAGACATCATTTTGGACTTTGAGACTCTAAACGTTTAATCGATTTATCTAGAAAATAGTCGGTAGATTAATCGATAGTGAAATTAATCGTTGGTTGCAGCCCTTACAGCCAAATATCATCATAACCATGACCACCAAGAGTTGTGAATAAAAGCTACTGATTCTGTAAAATCTAAATTCCTCATGCATCCAACTAGGGCTGTCTTCAACCAAAGAAATTCTCAGTTGACTAACACTACAATTTTGTCGACTAATCGATTAGTTGATTTAAATCGATAGATTTGTGAAACGGAGTTTCTCCACAAAGAGTCACACAAAAGTACCACCTTAAATCTTGTGTTTAGCAGAGATGTGCTCATAAGTTTCTTACAAATAAGTCATTCAGCATGAAAAAAGCATAAAAAACGACTGATCGAGTAAAGAAATCTTAGTCGACTAAGACCTCAATGACCAATGAGTTGACTAATCGATGACGAGGGAGCAGCCCTACTTCCAACACGTGAATGTTGCCCGAGGTAAAGAGCACGTCGTCTACTTTCGTAGCCACATATCCAAACAATAAGTCAGGCTCCCCCAGCTCTTTTGAGGTCAGTTTTTCTACGTCATTAAACCTGCTGCAACCAGCAGCGCCGTGATCGAACACCTGGAGAGAAACAAGAAACTGGAGCCGAGATTCCTGCAGTCTGAGCTCACAGCTGTGGGAAGCTCCACGTCATGAATGAAGCTCCTGGCCTCGGCCTTTCACTGGCCAGTGTGTGTGTGTGTGTTTGTGTGTGTGAGAGGTGGTGTCGCTGGGTCGTGATAGTGCCTAACCAAATTTAGAATGGAAACTGCTGTGGAGAGACCGGGAGGGGGCTGAGAGGAGGAAGGGGGGATGTAACCCCACGACAGAAAATAACCTGGAGTGATGACGCCACGCTGAGATCACCTCACTGAACTGCCAGACATTTGCTGCTCTTCAATTATGCACTCGTGTATTTACACACAACAAACACACACACACAGAGGATGCTCACCAAACACACGGTCTCATTAACAAGCAGTAGAGATAGTGAGAACAAAACGATTATTTAATTAGCATTCAGCTTCTAAAATGTGAGGATTTGCTGCTTTTCATCATTTTAAATAATTGTAATTGAATATCTTTGGATGAATTGTGATGACACTTAATCGATGAATCTATTAATACTTGTCTTTTTATTAAAGGGGAACTCCACCTATTCTATCCATCAAGATTTGTCATTATTACACATCAAGTTTATCTGTCGTGGAAACTCAGCCTGTGGAAATAGATGCATAAATGTACTTCTGTGGCTGTGAAGGAACTTCCTAAAACGTGAAAGAAAATAACCCTGATGATGTCAGAGTGATGTCATCAGGGTTATGTCACTTCAGGCTTGGACATTTCCAATTTTTTTTAAACAGAAAACCTGAGTTACAAACTTACATTAATCATTACGTACTATATATTAAATATATTATTGATGTTTATATTTTAGCCCTATATTTTAACTTGCACTATTTTATGTCTCATTTTGATTTTACTTGTGTTATTTTCCTGTTTTATGTACATATTTAATGAGCCGAGTTGACTTGATGTCCCCTTTTCTAACAGGTCTTAGTCAAGGATGACTCATCAAGATTTATCTATCAAAATATAACCGCTGTCTGGTGTCAGCAGACGAGTCAGACGCCCTGATTCATATCCCTATCCTATTTGTTGCAGAAGGAACATTTAAGAGAGTCTCACTGTCCCTTTGCACTACGAGATCTTTAAGATGAGTTCCACAATTGAGTTTTTTTGTTTTCGTTTTAGTCCTGTTGGTGTAAACACAAAGTCTTACAATCTACCACAGACACTTTTTGATTGATTTCAGCATCTCAGCTCTTATCTCTCATGACGTCCACTACACCAACAGCTCGGTGTTACTTACTGCCATGTACGGTCTGCAGCCGGCATCTCTGGTTTTGGCGATGGAGTCCACCAGCTGACCGCTGATGCCAAAGTCACACAGCTTTATGTTGCCGTTCCTGTCCAGGAGGATGTTTGACGGCTTAATGTCTGATGGGAGGGTGAAGGGAAACGGGTGGTTAAACAGACGCCCCCAGAAGGTTGTACATAATTAGGATGATAAGATTAAGTTTCGTCTTACCTCTGTGTATTATTTTCAAGTTTTCTTTTAAGTGGTTAAGTGCCTTCACAGTCTGCAAAACACAGAGATGGTTTTAGCAGCAGGAGTCGAAAATCAGGCTTTGTTATTTTTGAAAAGTGGGACTCAAGAACTTACAGCTAATGTTATTTTCCCTAATATTTCCTCTGGAATCACGTCGTCTAATGAGCAGTATACAAATTTGTAAAATTTGTCTAACGAGGTAGCCATAAGTTCCATACAAATCCAACAGTCGCCCTAAAAACACAAGGAAGTCAATCATGAGTTGAGAGAAATTAAAGTATATCACTTTATTCCTGAGAATAATGAATGTGAGTGAATGTCACCTCTCTGAACAGAGCACCATAAAACTGCACGATGTAAGGACAGTCACTACTCCTCATGACCACGTCCAGGTCCATCAGCAGCTGCTTCTGCTCCTTCTCATCAACCGTTGACCGAATTCTCTGTGAAAAAAAACACGCAGAACAATCAAACACATGAACTCTGCACCTGGATGTCTACATATCGCAAAAAGGTAAATCACCTTGACCGCCATGATCTGGTTACTCGGCTTGTGCACCATCTTGTTGACGGAGCCGTAGGCCCCTCGGCCGATCTCGCCCAGATCCTTGAGATCCTCGGCGGTGAAGTCCCAGTGCTGCTCCGGGGAGATCTTCAACTTCCCTGATGACTCAATACTGTGTGTTCGCAGCCTCTCTCTGCCACAAAACCACAAGTGAGTGTAAAGAGACACAGACTAAATGTCATAACCCTAGATTTATCTGACAACAGACGAAGGTTTTTTACTCACATGTGCGGGTTTTGAAAGGGCGGCCCGGCCGTGTTCAGTGTGAATCTAGTCGTGGGTTTGATCGGAGGGTTGGCAAAGTTCAGCTTCAGAGCTTTGCGTTTACCTGAACGGGAGAAAAGAAGAAACGGTAACGTGATAAGATCTTAAAGGAAGCAGCACATGTTGAGGATTGAGACCAAAAGCAAACTCAGCCCACGTGAAAGGTCAGAATGTTAAACACAAACCATAAAATGAGATAACAGAGGGAGTGAGGAGACGAGAAATAAAGTCATACAAATTTACTCAAATCCTTTGAGTCATGCTTTCCATAAAACAAGTGGCAACTTCTGCATCACCATATATGGATGTTTTACTACATTAATTCCAAATTGGTTGTCATAGTTCCAAGAATATACTCACCTATGAGCCTGGGATAAATCTGGTGATTTCTTTATGTTTTACTATTGTTAACAAATCCCATAAAAAGACCAAAACCAACCCTGAAGGTAAAGCTGCAACGACTAATCGATTAGTTGTCAAATATTAAATTAATCGCAAACCATTTTGATGATTAATAAGAGTATTTTCTTTCTTTTAAGAGAAAAAAAGTCAAAATTCTCTGATTCCAGCTTCTTAAATGTGAATATTTTCTGGTTTCTTTACTCCTCTACGACAGTAAACTGAATATCTTTGAGTTGTGAATATCTTTTGAGTCCGGTGACACCTCACAGTGTCACTGGGTGACACGTTCCTTCATCACCATGAACACACACTGTAGTTTATTATGGCTCAATCCAACATACACCGTCCTGCTGCCACTAATACTCACTAGAGCACCACATGTGGATTAATCCGCTGCTGAAAATAGTCACCAACAAATGCACTATTTCCTCCTGTTTGATTCCTAAAAATAGTCTCAGTAATTTCCTAAAACAGCTGTTCACTGTAGTTTTGTTATCAAATTATAAATTTGTGGGGTGTTTTTTATTTTATTTTAGTTTATTTCAGTCAGTTTTCAACTTTTACAACCCAAATACACATATAAAAGATATTAAAAACAATAAGTAATTACTTTTTAATAGTGACAAACCAAAGCAACTTTATGTTGACTGAAAAGGTGTAGGCTTATTACACTTAACCTTTTTATATTCATTATTTTGTACACTTCTCATGACATTTATACACTGAAAATGAAAGAAACAAAATAAAATATACATATATTAAATATACCCCAAATGTCCCAAACAAAAGTTCATATACACATTAGTGTTCATACCTGTTTCACATTTGATAATCATCTTATTTTTAAATATTTTCTAAATCAATTTAGTGTATTTCACATTTTCATTGTCAAAACTATTCCACAAATGAATAATAATACATTTAGATTTATGTCTTCAGTAGGAACCGGTGGGTCACAGAGAGACAAACACATCAGTAATTTTGGTCTTTTTATGGGATTTATAAGAAAAATGTAGAATAACACCTCTAACATGTATTGCTACTATACTTTATATTACTCACCATTTCTAGAATTAATAGCTGCTGTTCTTTACTTTTTTAATACTTACTATATAACCTGCTCTCTGATTTGCAATATGATGATTATGACAGTTCATCTCAGTGTATAAGTTGTCAAATCACCCAAACCTGTCTTATTCTGGTGTCACCTGTTCAGCAGCATCCTAATTCAGCTCATCATCATCTAAAGATTTCAGTACAACTAAAATAAAACCAGTTTCTTACAGTCATATCTCTGAATATTTGATGCAGAAACAGAAACGTTACGTAGCATGCTGCTAAAATCCCAAACACCCACATTCACAGAGCACACACACCAACCCACACATGGACATAACATAAAGAGAAAACACTAATATGTGACATGCTCCTCAAGGCCAACTGCTTTGATTTCACCTTGAATCGTAGGACAGCGCTCCACGCTCGCTCCACCCAAAATACCACAAGAATGCGTGCGCCTGAATTCCAATCAGCACGAATGCGAAAACATCACTTGAAACTGTGGAGTGTGTGTACCTTGTCTCAACAAGCAAGTGCTATGCTGAGGTGCACCCATGCCAATAAAAAAAAAAAAAAAAAAAGACAAACCGGTTGAAGGTAATGTGACAACACTACAGGCACTACTTTTGCTTGTTAGTTGCACTCTGAAAACCAGTGAGGTAGAGCTTCCATTATAGGAATTAATTGGGGGATTTTATTAATTAATTAATGAGAACAGGGTGTTTCTTTAGTTGGGAGGACTCTTCTATCACACTGAGGAAGGACAGACGGGTGAATTCAGTTCAGAGGATCTTTAAATATCAATGGAAGCTCTGAATTTTAGGCTTGTGCCGATGAGAACAAATACAACTTACCTGCTATTGTTTTTGACAAGAAGTTGCTTAATCAGCAGGACACTAAACTGCACTTTTTAGGCAGCATATTAAAGGATAACTGCAGTATTTTTCAACCTGTTTCAACCATGTGTCTAACTGACTAATAGGGACAACAATTTCTGAAATCGGTCCAGTATTGAGGGATAACGCTGTAACCGGCAGCGGCTAAACGAGCTGCGAGGGCAAGTGAGCAGCGTCAATGTCACTAAAGGTGTTTGTTCCTACCACTGGCAGGCTCGGATTGTTATTCTGACAACATTAGGGAAAGGACCCTAAAGAGATATACTGAAATTGGTCGAGTATTGAGGGAGAGCGCTGTAGACGGTAGCTTCACAGGCTGCAACATGGTGCAAGCTGGCATAAATCCACACTGCTACGTTTTCGACGATCTCGGTCCAGAGCTTGTTAGGGCCGTTTCAGAATTAATCTCCGTCCATATACTACCACCATGACTATTCACGCATGCCGGTGTAAACAGGAAGCAGCGCTGGACACGGGAATTGATGCAAAGCGTGCAAATATTAGTTTGCCTCTTGTGCACGGAGGCAATAGTAGCAATATAAAATGCAGAATTTAACTGCACAACAGCTGCTAGCATAGACAACAAGGTCAGCAACGCTTCGTTATCCATGTTGAAACTAACCGCTGGTGGTTAAAGGTTTATGTAATAGGGATGTGACGAATCAGGGAAGGACACGTCATGATTGATAAGATCCAATCAAGAAGCGAATGTGAGTGTCTGCGTCATCGTTTTCAAAAGGTCTGTCCAGTTCAGACTAAATCGCAACTCCGGAGTTTTAAAATAATTAAAACGCCCTTGGCAGTGTAGCAGCTGCTGGTTGCAGCACTCGCCCTCTATACTGGATCAATTTCAGAAATTGCTGTCCCCATTAGTCAGTTAGACATGTAGAAATAGGGTCCAGGTTGAAAAATGCTGAAGTTACCCTTTAATTCTGCAGTAGGTAGTTGATGTGAAAAACATAGTGATGTATTAAACCTCTTTGTAAAACTAATTAAAAAATCCATAAATGCAGGTGTGCGACAAGCTGCAGCTTTATCCCGTTATCATTGAAAGCACTCATCTTTTAGCTACCGGCACAAGCCTACTTGAACCCATCAGAAGTCTTGACTTGGATTAGTTGAGAACAGCAGGACAGACTCCCCCATACCAGACTGTCAGGCGGAAACAAAGGGATGAGAACTGTTGGTGCTGAAGCAAAAGAGGTTTGGCTTACTTGGGGGAGCTCCAGACAGGTTTATCTGAAACCCTAGAGGTGAGAAGACAGCTTTTATTTTCTTCATATTTCACCTTCACTTTGCCAGCTTGTTGGCTGCTTTGTTAGTTAGACCTAATGTTACCACCCTCTTCCAAAAATCACCTCCTGCTGCAATAAAAAAAAAAGGCGTCCGTTTCACCCAACAAACAGGAATCCTGCAGTTTCAGGGTCGACAAATAATCACAGAAATTGGCCTTGCTTTGCTAACATGTCAAGCATATCTATCACAGGTCAAATGCATCATCTGGAATGCATTAGCATGCATTTATGAAACAACTACGAGCACTTGGTGAGGTATGGTTGTGTGTCAGTCAGAGTAACAGCAAATGAAGGAGGGCAAAAATGAACTGCAGATGAAACAAAAAATAAAAGGATCTAAAAGTGAGTTATGAATTACCATCATGAAAAAACACATTACAGTTTATTAAACATTTTCTTGGGACAGCTCACCATCATTCAGCATCATGTCAGGAGTTAGGAATCATTAGTTAGCAGCAGTAAGGTAAAAGGTGAAATGTGGTCAGGGAAATGTGAATAAAAGCACAGGATTACACAACAGGGCTAAGTACCAGATAGCTGATAAACTGTGATTATAGAATCAAATAAATCAAAGCCTATACTGTTAGGATTAATTAAAGTAGCATCTCCTTCTTTATAAAGAGGGAATATCAAATAAATAAACATGCAGCTCAGTTATAAGTCTAATTGTGTTGATTAATTAAACCATCAGGTGAAAGTTAAATCAAGAAATAAATCAACCAAAGTGCTACTATATGAACTATATTTAACATCAACATTCAGGACTGAACTAGTAGCTACAAACTTGATCAGAACTGTAGTTGTTTTCATGTATTTTGCTTGCATCATCTTTTATTAAGACTGAGCACTTTAATTGGATTACTACTCAAACTGCTTATTCTGCTCTATGAAGTCAATGGAGTGTGTAGCTACCTGTTTCACTCTGACATCTCCAGCAGGTGTTGGACTCTGAAAGTTAAAATGAGACATTGTTTTATGGAGAAATACAGCATTGTAAAGAGCATTTGGTTCAGTTGTGTATAGGGAATGAAGAGACTGCTTTAGATATTTCTGTAGACAAGCCCTTTAAAAGCAGAGCAGCTTCAGGTTTCACTGAGCATATACATGTACTCAGTGCATGATAATGTTGTAAAAGAATGGATGGAAGCCCATTAAACTTTACAATCAATTCAATTTGGTTTTCCATATTGCCATCTACATACATCCAACTTAACATGACATTGCATAATTTATTAAATGATGAAGCTATTTCGATAAATTCGGCATATTTAACACTAACATAGGTTGTCATTTATAAAGAAGTGCAATCCACTGTATTTGTGTGGAAGACACATGAAGCCTAATTTAGGGATAACATACGTCATTCAAGATTTAAGAGTTGCCATTTGCACCTAAAATAAGTGCATTGGAATTCTGAGCAGTTAACACCGAGTCAGCTTTCAGAAAAGAAAAAATGTAGAAAAGGCACAAGGTAATTACAGTACAAAATGAGTAGCACATTCAACTCAACACAATAAATAAATGAATTATTAAAATATAAAACGCCCTCAGTGTAGTAAATAAATAAACTAAACTATCCTCTGCATAGGAACAATACTATGATAATGAATGTCATGAATGTCAAGGGAGCTGCAATTCAAATGCATGATGACACACTGATTACATATATGCCGAATTGTACAACTTTACTGTTTGTAAGATTTAAAAAAGAAAAAAATTACAATTGGCTTTTATAACATATGTAGATATAGTCGCGAATTTATAATTGTCCATTTTTTAAACGGAGTTTGGTGGAAATTTTCGAACAGAATATATAATGTGACTGCAAAATGTCAAAAATGGTTAACACAAGGATGTTAAATGCATTTCATATGGAATAAGAAAATAATGCATTTGAAGCCTAAATTTAGGAATAACATACGTCATGAATGTCAAGGGAGATGCAATTCAAATGCATGATGACACACTGATTATATATATGCCGAATTGTACAACTTTACTGTTTGTATGATTTAAAATAGGAACAAATTACAATTTGCTTCTATAACATATGCACATGTAGTCGTGAATTTATAATTGTACATTTTTTGAATGGAGTCTGGCGAGATTTTTGCAAAATGTCAAAAATGGTAACAAGGATGTTAAATGCATTTCATATGGAATAAGAAAATAAATCCTATTAGTGACAATCAGTGCTTTTTTCTCTTAGGTAAGAGAATATGTTTTTCAGTCAATGATGACACACTGATTACATATATGCAGAATTGTACAACTTTACTGTTAAATGTCAAAATGGTAACAAGGATGCATTTCATATGGAAAAAGAAAATAATGCATTTTCCTATTAATAACAATCAGTGCTTTTTTCTCTAAGGGAAAACGCTGGTATAATATGTTTTTCAGTGCTGGGAGTAGCCTGAGCCTCCCACGGCTAGCCCTGCTAACATTAACCTTCACTGCAGCAGAACGAGAAGCACATCTCTTTCTCTTCACTCACCCTGCATGCTGCTCATCGTAGTGATGTGCTGAGTCTGGGTCTGGTGGTGGAGGTGTGGTGCAGATCCTGCGTTGTTGCTGCTGCTGCTGCTGCTGCTGCTGTTGTGGCTGCTCGATGTTGTTGAGTTGTTAGGGCTGTGAGTCGCCATTGTTGTGTGTTTGAATTCCATCAGCAGCAACCGGAGCTGCAATGCAGATAGATAGAAACACGGAGAGAGCAGCTTCACCCTTCACTCCCTGCTGCCACGGCAACTACTCACTCACTGACGGGGACTTCAGGGCGGAAAACACGACGGTAGATTAGTTTAAAATACGTTAAATTACTCAGGTTTTAAACGTTAAGAGCGTTAAATGTAGTAAGGGTTAACAAAAACACAAACAGCCAGCTAGGCTAGGCTAACTAAGCTGTGCTAGCAGGACTAGCCGAGAAGCTTTAAGACCCGCAATCAGCTGACCAAGTGACACTGACATGTCAACACCCACAGCGGCTCCACAGCGAACCACAAGCTAACAGCAGGTAGCCAGGACGAAGCAGGATGTGACGTTGTTTGTGTTTCAAAATAAAAGGGCAAGTCAAGGCAGCTTTATTTGTAGAGCACATTTCAGCAACAGGGCAATTTAAAGTGCTTTACATAAACATTCAAGAACATTGCGAGAAAGTGCAAAAGAAGCAGCATATTTGCCCACTCCCATGTTAATAAGAGTATTAAATACTTGACAAATCTCCCTTTAAGGTACATTTTGAACAGAAAAACAAATGTGCGATTAATCACGATTTACTATGGAAAATCATGCAATTAATTGTGATTAAATATTTTAATCAATTGAAAGCCCTAACAGTTACTAATTGCTTTTTACATAAAAAAACAACATATAATATGCTAACATGATATGATCTATCGCAGTACTATATTATTAACCCTCCTATTATCTTTGGGGTCAATTTGACCCCATTCAATTTTTAACGTCTCTAAATAAATGATTGACATCATTTTTTTTGCTTCATATTTAATGACTTTTCCTAATTTAATGGGGACAACTGGGTAAACATAAAATTAACATGATGATATGTTTTCAATGTCCTGTACACATGCTGTACGCATCGGTGTTCTTTGGGGTCAATTTGACCCCAGGCTGTTTTAGCTGTATAAAACATATCAGAAATATCAACATTTTACACACATTTGTTTTGGATGATATTGAGGTCACTATAACATGCAACTTTATAATCTTCAAAAAGCTTTAGGGCCCTAACCTAACATAACCATAACTGTAGTAGTGCGAGAACCACTGATAGTTCACACGACATGGGGGAGGGGAAACATTATTCTCGCGAGAACTTTGATATTTCCCCACACTTTGGGGGCGGCAAAATATGGTTCCGTGAAGATATTGATTTTATTTAAAGGGCTATTTAGGTAGTCAACAAACAAACATAAAGTATCTGACACATAAACTTGGGTAACAATTTTAATTATAATCATTTTCTGAAGGTTTAAATTGCTGGGGTCAAATTGACCCCAAGGATAAAAGATGTTAGTAAATTTGAAGGTAACAGGAGGGTTAAGACATAATCAAAACAGTTATAAAAACATTAAAGATTAGAAAATAAAAACAATAGTAGATAGTAGAAAAGACTCAAGATTTAACAATTTATACATTCTAAAGCTGAACCAGGTTGATGACAAACATCAAGAGTGAGTGGAAAATTCACAAGTGAGAAAGCCTCGTTGTTTTTCAGGACATCTGTGATGGAGACAATTGGGCCTTCCTCATGGAGCGTAGGGCTTTCTCTCTCAGGTGCTTCTCCAGGTCATCTAAGCTGTCATCTACTTCACTGTCTGATTCCTAAACGAAAAACAGCATGAAACACACGCCTCTCAACTTGCCACCTTTCTTGACTCTCCATCCTCCATAGATAGATAGTAACTTTATTGATCCCGAGGGAAATTCAAGTTTCCAGCATCACAGTTCCATAATGCAAAACATGTTAGTAAAAAGGTAGTCAAATAATTAATTTAAATGACCTTATATACTGCTGTGTATAATCATATATATTATTTGTTGATTATATTTTGTATTAACTATCTGAATCTGCAAAGTAACTACTAACTAATGTAGGGAAGTAAATAGTACAATATTTCCCTCTGAAATGTAAGGCAAGGCAAGGCAAGGCAGCTTTATTTGTTGGATGATGGCTAAGCGGTCATCCATGATGGAGAATGACTCCCACCCCATGCAGGACACCATCTCAGCACTGGAGAGCTCCTTCAGTGACAGGCTGCTCCACCCAAAGTGTGTGAAGGAGCACTATCGAAGCTCCTTCCTTCCTGCAGCTGTTAGACTCCACAACCAGCACTGCTCCCAGTAGACCACATACACACCAAAAACTGACATTAACCTGATATTTTCAGGTGGAATTTCATTTTATTCTCACTGTGCAATATCATTTTCCACTTGTGCAATTTTGTTAATAGTCTGTTTATTGACAATACTGTATATACTGCTCCTATTTTTATACTTCCTTCTATTTAAATGGTTCATATTTTGTTACACTTTGTTTAGCTCTTTTTTTTTACTGTGTTAGCTGATGCATCTTGTTTTTTGCACTATCCCCTTTGCTGCTGTACACTGCAAATGTCCCCACTGCGGGACTAATACAGGACTATCTTATCTTATCTTATCTTATCTTATACTGCTGTGTATAATCATATATATTATTTGTTGATTATATTTTGGATTAACTATCTGAATCTGCAAAGTAACTACTAACTAATGTTGTCAAATAAATGTAGGGAAGTAAATAGTACAATATTTCCCTCTGAAATGTAGTCGAGTAGAAGTATTAAGTAGCATGAAATGGAAGTACTCGAGCATAGTACAAGTACCCCAAAATTGTACTTATAGTAGCCTACTTGAGTAAATGTACTTTGTTTCATTCCACCACTGATCATATTTACTACACAAAGGCAATTCAAAGTGCTTTACATATTTAAAGCAAGATAAAAGAGCACACATTGCATTAGATAAAAACAAATAAAAGCATAAGTTAAAAGAAAAAAATTAAAAGGATACTAAAAACAATCAAAAGACAGTAAAGTGCAGCATTTGATCAATTAAAAAAAGCGTCTGAGAACAGTTTGGTCTTGAGTCTAGATTTTAAAGTGGCCACTGTTGGTGCATCTTTGATCTCATCTGGAAGTTTGTTCCACAGTTCAGCAGCAAAGCAGCTAAAAAAAATAATAAAGAAGAAGGGAAAAAAATATAATAAAAAAAACATTTCTCACGTTTAGGACTATAATGATTGTCCGATAATCATTTTTATTACAAGCCATGAACAAAACTTTAATTGACAGTCAATAATGATTTTATTTTGTAGGGGAACATCGGAAGTCAAGTGTCTGTCTTGTGGGTACCTTGACGTCACTGCGGTCTTAGATCATGTATGCTCGATTTGCTGTACGGGACATCCAGGCCAGAAAACCATCCAAGATTTAATCCAACGTAGTTAAATAAAACAGACCGGTAGGGGTCTTTTTGTCACATGAGAAGATACTTATGTTAGAGGACATATAAAAACACAATATTACGATTATAGGACTTTATCCCTGGGTGTAGTACTGACAGTTATACAACCTATAATTACACAAATAAAAGAACATCCTCCTAAAATGATCGTCTGTGGGCTTTTACTGTAGATGACGTATAAAAGGGGGTGTATGGTGTCATATTTTGCTTATTTGGGAGTTAAAGACATTAAACAATTTGTGAATTGTGGTTAAATGTCTAAGCATGCAGGTAAACACGCAGAAGTCGAGATAAATATCAAACGAACCCCTCACAGTGTTATCACACCAGAAGGACTGGGTCAGCGCGTTTGATTTCGTATACCTTTACATCCCGTAGGCCCGGGCGGGGAAGTGAAAGGTTACAAACAACAATGGTGGAAGTTTCATGTCTTTCTGTCATTTGGAGAGTCTGCAACTTTTTCATGTCTTTATTCTTCTCTCTTGCAACATATGTACAGGTGAGTGGTTTAATTTATCATACAAGTCTTTATGTATATCCTCTTAAATCATGATAATTAACCAGAAATGTATCTACTTTAGATCAATGATCCAGATGCAGGATTATGGATGGTATAAGATTACAATTATTTTTGCATATATTATTTTTGTCTTTTTTGTGATTTTGTTATATTTACACTATGTTTCTGTTGCAGGTTGGTTATGCTGTTCCTGCGGTTCTGTGTGCATTTATTGGCTTTAAACCCCATGTGACAGGTAGACAGATTAGTTTGGATCTGTTGTGGTAGTTTTTTTAATAGATGCTTTATCTTTAATTTAGAATGAAATCCTTAATAAATGACCTTGAACTCTGTTACTTTCTGAGAGTATCCAGTTTGTACTTTCCTGTGTTTTCCACACTTTTTTTCAGTGCTGATAGCACCATCAAGTGGCTGTATCTTGACTGTACAGCTTAACCTCTAAAACATCAGTGCCAGAAACTGTAGAGCTGATTTGTACATTGATTTGTTCTTTTGCAGAGACTTTGTCCTGGAGGCGTGTTGCTCATCTCCATTTGATGGTTTCCAGCGCTCTTGTTGCCATGTTGGGATGGAGACTTTATAAAGAGAGAATCACAGAGATCTTCCAACAGGAGGAGGGCAGGTAGACATGTTGTCTTACTGTTGGACTGTTTGTGTGTGTTTGGATATGCATGTTCATACAGATTTGTATGTGTGCATAAGAATATATACAACTTTCTTTTTCTGATTAGAGATCTCACTATTACATTTACAACAGTTAAATCATGATGAATTAGGGTTAACAAACCCAGTACAGACATAAATAATGAATTTAATCAATACAAATAAATTATATATATATATATATATATATATTAAACTGCCCATAAAATTCAGGTAAATAATAAATTAATAATAACGTGCAATTAATTATTTTTTTCCTCCTTTAGAGAATTTTCGGGCCTCATGTTGACGGTTGTTTGGCTTCTCCTGTGTCGCCACTCTGGAAGGTAAAATTAAGACGCAACCAGATGTATTTTTTTATTGAAATTTTATTGATCTAATGCACTTCTATAAAATGTTTTATATCTATTATGTGTTCTTTCCTAATCTTTACTCCACTCTTCACTGTCAGGGCTCCAGTCGGGATGCTCAGAGTCTCAACAGCTGTTGCCATCACAGTCTTCCCCTTTGTGGCCTGGCTTTACTACTACATCAATAAGGAGCTGAGATCAAACTGGCCTTCACATTGTAAAACTGCTATTTAGATCAACTTCCTGCCTCTTTTTTGGCTGATTACGTATTCCTTTTGTTATGTTCTTTGACTGAAAATCCTGGACCAAGAATGCTGCTTAAGTAATACATTGTAGTATCATTAAATACAAAACATATGACAGCTAAGGTGCATTAAAATGGTGTCACTTAAAGTGGCAGTAGGCAGTATATTTTTGACATCATTGGGCAAAAATTCCACAATAACCTTTCATCATATTGTAATTCAAGTGTTCTGAGAGAAAACTAGACTTCTGCACCTCCTCATGGCTCTGTTTTCAGGCTTTAGAAAAATCTAGCCCGTGACGGAAGACTTGACCAATCACAGGTCATTTCATTGAGAGAGCGTTCCTATTGGCCGTGCTCCGGTCATGTACCGGAACTTGGCGTTCCTTCACCAGATTTCCCAATGGCGGCGGCGTCACAAACTTTCCCAATTTACAGCTAAACCGTGCACCACAAGTCAAGATGATTCTGATAACATTTGAGGTGAGAAATAGGCATTAACGTAACATAATATTGATTCATATTTGATCAGTGCTGCCTAGTTTGACCGTTTGGTCGGAGTTCGCGAGTGATTGACAGCCGGCTCTCATAGACGGCAGCTGGACAGCAGACCTCAGATCAGCTCTTACCACCTGGTTTCCTCCGGTCTGTGAAATCTTGCAGATGCTGTTAGGAGCACTGGAGAACATAGAGGCACATGATTTTTTTTTCAGGTTACCTGTTTCATGTACTACTGTCACGATATAGCGACCGTTTTTTAATCATATTTGCTCCAATCTCGCCTACTTCAGCTTTAAGGGAATAACATTTATCATCCAATGTTTACGTACAAACTGTGTCATTAAGATCAGTTTATTTTTGTTGTATTTTATTTTTTATAATTTTGTATCAAAGTCTATATGTTTGTTTGTTTTTTTGTCAAATGAAGTATAAAACAAAGTGAATCAAAAAAGTTTATTTTTGTTTTATTTTTTAACATGATGTTCCCGCCCTCCAGAGGGCAGCAGAGAACACGTGACTGAAAGCATGATAGAGGAAGCTGTAACAAACGTCACCTCCTGTGTTTAATAACAGATACCTGACACTGATCTGAGAGCAGCCTTTTAGTTGTGAATCCTCCATTTCAACATGCGTTTTAACACCAACATGAATGTGCAGAACTGACTCGAGAACAGCAGATTGTATGCTTTATATTTCTCCTCCGCTAGTTGTCACGTTTTGTAAACTTTCCACCGCTTCCTGCAGCGGCTCTAGTCAACGTCCAGACATGATGGCACTGAGTGCTTTGTACCACAGCCAACAGGGATGCCGGTTGTTTCACAGTCACCTTAAACTCTTACAAACATGTACCCGGACTGTCAGACTCGCACACAGCGTCTCACGGAGAGAAACCGGACTGTCACAGCGGAGAGATCACTGCTTCCCGGTAGGTCAAAGATGGCTTTTTCAATAGCAGGTGTAACAACCAGACTCCATTCAGGAATCTGGCAATTTAACGTCCGCAAGCTGAAATAGCTGTCTGGATTGACAAAACACTTAAAGGTCCCATATTATAAAAAAAGTGAGATTTTCATGTTTTGTTATTATAAAGCAGGCTGAAGAACTATATAAATACTGTGACAGTATCAAAACTCAATCCACAGGGAAATAATTACAGCCCGTATTCAGAAACTTTGCATTTGAAACAAGCCGTCTGGATTTCTGTCCATTCGTGATGTCACGAATATACAATATTTAGACCCTTTATGCAGATTTAAATGTAAACATTCTAAATGTGTCCCAGTTTATTTCCTGGTTGCAGTTTATGTGAATGTCATCAGCTGACAGGAGGTACACATGGACCCAAGCTGTTGCCTAGCAACGCAATTCTGATGCAATTCCGTGGCAATTCCGTTCAAATGCGCTAAAACGGAGCGTTTCAGACAGAGGGTAAATACAGGTATATTCAATCAGACAGTATGAGGAAAATAAAGGATTTTTTGAACATTACAGCATGTAAACATGTTCTAGTAGAAACACAAAATACATGTATGAACCTGAAAATGAGCACGATATGGGACCTTTAATAATTTAGAAAACATCTCCAGTTACTCCACCTGTCTCCCATTAAATTAGTAAATATTTGAATGGAGTTTGGCATAGATGTTTTTGAGTTTTATAATTAACCACTAAAGGCTTAGATATGAAGGATTTTTAACATGTAGCTTTTTCCTGGGATATGTGCAATAACATATGCTGATCACTCTGTCCAATTATTATCTGATGCTGTGCAATAATTATATAATATATTATATATAGTATATATTATATATAATATAAAATACAATACTATATTATATATATACATATTTTTAATATTTATATTGCACTATCTCTTTTTTTTATTCGCAGCTAAAATGCGACTTCCCTAAGCACTTAAATCAAAAGAGTGTCGAGATATTAGACAAACATGTCTTAAAGCTATCAAAATACGAGCCGAAATAGCTGTCTGGATTGAATAAACACTTAATAATTTAGAAAACAACTCCAGTTACGCCACCTGTCTCCTACATGTAACACCACGTTAAATTAGTAAATATTTGAATGGAGTTTGGCATATGTTTTTGAGATTTATAATTAGCCACTAAAGGCTTAGATATGAAGGCTTTTTAACATGTAGCTTTTTCCTGGGATATGTGCAATAACATGTTGATCACTCTGCAATTATTATCTGATGCTGTGCAATAATTATATAATTATCTGACTGACACTTTGTGCAATAATCTGGCAAAAACTGTCATCTCATCAATAAACATTGTATTTTTATATTTTATATTATATTATCTTTTATATTTTTTAATATTTATATTGCCCTATCTCTTTTTATTATTATTATTGTATTATCTTTTCAGTAGGACCTATGGGATTGTCACAATCTAATTTCGTTGCACTACACAATGACATCAAAGGGCTTGAATCTTGAATCTTGAATCTTGAATCTTGAACAGGTGAATCAGTGGTACACCTGCAGAGCAGCTCAACAGCTGTATCAACACTCCTCCAGGACATTTTCCTCCATACCTCCACCACCTTCATCAGGGGGCAAGAAGAATAAGAAGTCTGGGGTAAGTGGCAAACAACCCATCAATGTGACATGACTACATTAACTGACTAATAATGAGTTGTGGTTTATGGCTCAAATAGAGTATTCACGTGTCATTACAAAGTTTGGAAAAGTTTTAAGGCATTGTCCAATTTAAAGGCTGCAGTTACTAGAGACCATATTATTTGTCATGATGCAGTAACTTCTTTATGTTGTACAGTAACTGTCTTTGGTGCCTTTTTGGGTTCAGGGTATTATTCAGATTTGTGTGATCATACATTAAGATAGATAGATAGATAGATAGGTAGATAGATAGTAACTTTATTGATCCCGAGGGAAATTCAAGATAAATTGATCAATTTTGAGGTAAATATTGAGGTAATTTGGCAGTAATTCCAAAGAAATTTCAAATAAGTTACTTGCTAATTATCACCTAATTACCATGACATTTGCGGACCTGTAAAATGAAGTTTTACCTAAACTGGATGTTATGAGTTTTTTTTTGCTAAATAAAACAAGAAAATGTAAAATCAGTGGCATATTAACCCTTTAACACCATTTGCCTCATATTTGATACACGAGTTTCTGAGACCTCTACATCATCAAAAAGATCAATAATTACCTGAAAAAACTGGGGCCTCACCAGAGAGTTCTACAAAAATATGTGTTTAATATTATATAAGTTGTATCAACTTCTGCACATTTATTGCCTGTGATGTAAATGATTTGATGTATTTTGTGTTTATTGTTTATATTGTGCTGTGAGACAAAGACAAATGTCTAATTTATGCATTTCTTTTTTATTTAATAAATTTTTTTTTGCATTTTTACCAGAGAATTAGGACCATATATAAAAAAATAAGAAGGGGAAAAAACGTGAGAAACCTGTATGAGACTATATTGATTGTCCGAGCGTTTTTGCAAATATTTCATGTTGTTTGCAATAAAAATGTCATAAGTAGACCAGTTAGAAATGATCGGCCATTATTCAAAAGGTGGAAGGTTCGATCCCCAGCTCCCCCGTCCACATGTCGACGTGTCTTTGAGCAAGAAACTGAACCCTGAACTGATTCTGATTCGTGCATGTGGAGGTAAAACGTAAGCCTCTTAAAGCGACTTACATTTAGACAACACTGACATCATCAAATGGAAAGGTGAGACTTTATAAACACTTCCATAGCAGAGTAGAGAGAGTGTCTTCGCATTATTTTTAGTTTTTCTAAACCCTCCACCACACCACGCAGTCAGGTTTCTCTCTGACTACAGAGAGAATATTTACAGTTTATTCTAACACCTTGAATAAGCTCATTATGATCTGTCTTTTCACAGAAAAATGATCAGAGTTTGTTAGAGAGGAGAATCTCTGAACATCTGCTTCAGGCAGTTGGGGAAGAACAGAGCATACAGATTGATTACCAGAGTTTAGCATATATAAACCCAAGAAGCCGTTTACTTGAAATGAAAAGATTCCTCTATGATTTAGTTTTCTCATTGTCTCCTCTTTAAAGCCTGTGACATGGAAGTCTTTAGCAATAACTTTTGCTATTGGAGGCACTCTGCTCGGAGGGATGAAATATTTAAAGAAAGAAAAGGAAGAATGTAAGTATTTTACCACTTCAATATACAGTGCACATTGATTTTTATTAGGTGTTTAAAATCCATTTTGCCACTTCCCCCGTCCACGGCAGTACATTACTTTGCTCCCGCGCTGGTACTCCTGCCTGTTTCTCTAAACTCCATCTACTGTAGGTAATAAACTCACTATGGAGAAGTACCTCATACGACTCCACTTCCGGAAGACCCAACCTATCCCTTTTAATATGTAAAACAAGTTAATAAATGATTGGTTTAGGACCAAGCTCATTTTTATGTTAAATCGAGTGATGAAGATGCTGACAAATAATGAGCCCTGGTCTAAATCTTTAACTGTGAACTGTTGAACTTTGCAGTGATTGAAAAGGAGCGGACCAAATCGATCGGCCGACCGGCGCTGGGCGGTCCGTTCTCGCTCATCGATCACAACAACAAGCCCTCCAAGAGCGAGGACTATCTCGGCCAGTGGGTCCTCCTCTATTTTGGGTTTACTCACTGCCCCGACATCTGCCCGGATGAAATAGAGAAGATGATTGAAGTGGTGGATGAAATAGGTAATAAAACCTGTTTTCATCAGGAATTATGTTACACAATAGAGATTTAATGTCTGGTATTCCTCAAACATCATGTTCTTGTTTTGTTTGCCACAGATAAAATAAAGTCTCTTCCAAACCTGACGCCTATCCTCATCACCATTGATCCTGACAGGGACACAGTAGAGGCCATGGCTGCATACGTGAAAGGTACAGACACACATTTTCTGTTTTGTATATATGGAGGAAGTGATGGTTCAACAATAAGGGGAATTGAGATCCCCATATTTTCCGGAAATTCTTGCAAAAATCGACATTCTTTTCCTGAGAAAAATACCTGTTTGTGTGCTAAAGACTATCATATGTACTGAAACAAAGACACCTTCTCCAAACCTCATTAACACCGTTATGCAACTGTGGTTAAATGCTACAGTCCAACTGTAAAATACTGTTGTTACAGTAGTAAAACTGGATCATATTTTCAGCTACAACAGGTTTCTTCTGATTACTTTTCACGCAAAAATAACAACTTACAGTCCAGCACTCTGACAAAATTGCCTTCAGAGTAAGTGTGAACGACGCAAAGTGCACAATCTGTAAAACGCAGGTGGTTTATTTCACCCCACCATCCCCAAATCAAACAGCAGATGGAGCATCAAGTGCAGAAGATTTCCCAAAAGTTAAAACTATAAATGTTCGGTAACGGTGCCTGAAAACGGCAGCAGAAATCTCTGCATGTGATGGACTGTTCCTCTTTGCCGCAGCACGCATTAATGACCTCAGATCAGCACTATAGAAGTGAGGATCAGATTTTTTTAAGAAGCATCAAACAACTTGGCATTGTATGTTTCCACCTCAAAGATGGAGCATTTTTAAGAAGAAGAATTGCTGTCATATTACAAATATTGAACATAATCTGATGTCTATGATAAAGTAAAATAAACATCATTTTGTGTTTCATTATTTGCATTTCTATATTAGAAACTTTCTATACACAAACTGTATAAACTGAACAAATACAAAACACCATTATGTCTAATTATCCTCAAATATGTCTTTTGTCTAATGAATCTTGATTATTTAACCACAGGTCAAACAACACTATTTATCTGTATACTGTACTTTATCATCTATATTAACACATGAATAGATAACTCGCTTTTTACTGTGTAAAGTCTAATAGATACATTATTTATATTTCAGAGTTTTCCCCAAAGCTGATTGGTCTGACGGGACCAACGGCTCAGATTGAGCAGGTTTCCAGAGCCTACAGAGTCTATTACAGTCAGGGACCAAAGGACGAAGACAACGACTACATTGTGAGTTATAACTCTGTTATTACTAAATATCCTAACAATGCAAGGATAATAAATACAATATTTTTGTCCACGAAGTCTGATTTCCACCTCTTGTTGTCTTCAGGTCGATCACACCATCATCATGTACCTCGTGGGACCCGACGGAGAGTTTGCGGAGTATTTTGGACAAAACAAAAGAAGTGTGGAGATCTCCAGCACAACAGCATCACACATGAGGAAGTATAAGAAGGGAAAGTGAGCAGCAGCCCATTAAAAAGCACACTGGACTAACAGAGTCTTTCCCCAGGTGTTAACTTAAATCACTACTGCCAGGGTTAAGGTTTATATTGGCAACCCTGTATTTATTTTGAACCTTCTGATGTACAAAGTTAACGTGTCTGCAGTAACATTCCTTTCAATGAGTGGTGTGCCGAGGAAAACAGGTCTGACGTCTGATACTGTTTTCTGTAATACTGTTCATTCTGCTGCTGAATGGACATCATTTGGAAAAGCTTGCAACAAGTGCCTCCTGCTTGATAAAATGTGAACACCTCAGCTCTAATGAGCTCAATATCTGATGCAAAGAATGAGGAAATAATGTGGTTTGATTTTGTGATAAAAATACCAAATACAACTATGGGTTTGATTTTTTTGTGATAGGCAATAAGTCGTTTTATTGTTTTTGCAATATAAGTATTTTTAAAAATGTGGTACCATTACGTCCAAATGCATTATTGAGAAACCATTGATCAGGATTAAGTGAAAGCCTACAGCATGTGTAGGATTTGAAAATGTGACTCTGGAGACTCCCAGTGGTCGTACAGTAGAGGAGAAGACACAACAGCACACTGCACCAGTTTTCACCAGGATTGTTTAATTTGTCTAAAAACGTATAATAATTTTACTGATGTTTGGTATCACTGTATGTCTAATGCATTATAAACATACTTATAATGCATTGTAATCTGCTTATTATTAACACATAAGTATGTTTATAATGCATTTTAGACATGGGATTGCTGCCAAACTTTTATCTTTGGAGAGATAGTAGTGACAGCATGTTGCAGAATAAGACCTAGGAAGAGCAATTTCTGAAGAATGTGTGTGTTATTGCTGTAAATCAGGAAACAAAAGATTGTTAGTGTATATATATATATATATTAAAAAAATAAACACTGCTTCAATGAAAGGAAACAAGCTAGAGTCAGAGGGTCTGAACCGTTTTCATTGGGAGGCAGCTGTTGAAACTGTTCAGACAGGTATCTATAGATAGATAGATAAATTACTTTATTAATCCCAATACAAAATTGGGATTAATATATGCCGGGGAAACTGTTATCATGGGCAAGACGTATAATTAGCCAAACATCACAAGAGATATGGAAAATTAAAGTCCGTAGGCAGACATTTGGTGCCCTAAAACTATAACTTCAGTTTATTAACACTGAGTTGCAGCAGGACGATCTGAACATGATGATATTAAATGTACATTATAGTGTTTAACCCTCATATTGCCACTGAAACTGTCCAAGTGTCCATATTTAAGAGTTTATCAGTAGTTTCTCCATCAATTAAGGATCAAATATCCAAAACATATAATCCCGTGTGTTCACATTTTGAGAGAAATGAGGCTGGTGGAAACATTTTGATGTTAGTTAAAGAGTGACATTATCAACTCTAGCTTTCTAATTAGGCGGTTTCAATTTTGGAATTCTTGTATTTTCCATCTTCAACAAAATACATGGGAAGATTTCCACCAAGAGCAGCAGGTTTCAGCTAGTGACAGCGATGAAATGTTTTCTCTTTATCTTTTTGTGATGATTTATACACTAATTTCTCATGTTCCTGCAAAAATCTCCTGATGGACTGAATATTTAATTAAAAAATGCTGCTCTTTTAAACTCATTAGTGTTGTCAGGAAGACTGAGCTCACCCATAATGAGTAATTTCTCTCAGACAGAGGTTAACCACTGATTGATAATATCATTAAAAACCACACTGTTTGCAGGATGAGGCTGACGACTTCCAGTAATAGTTTAATGGGAAAAAAAATGTATGCTATCATATTAATATTTAAGAGCTATGTTCAGAGCAACATTACATTTATTCTAATCTGAACTTGCCACCAGCCAGTATTGATTTATTAATATCTTTTCTGGCTGCACACCTGTCGTGTTCCTGCTTTAGAAATCGGATTAGAAAAGCAAACACAGCAGTTGTTCAGCTCTCAGCGGCCAGACACCGCCGACGCCGTCACATGGAGCGCTCAAAATGGAACTAATTGATTTCTGGATTGATATGGGGCTTTTTTAAACCCCATCAGTGTCTCTCCTGAGACTTTATCCTGTTTGTTTCAAAAGCATTTCACTAGAAAAAGGCTCGTTTCAGACCAGATAAATACATTAAAGCAGCTGAAACACATTTTAAATTCAGATTAGTTCTTGACTTTTGATCCAAAAAGTTAGATTCAGATTCCTTTATGGTCCAGTAGATTTGCATAAAATGGAAATACAATACTTGCTTCCATTACAGTATGTTCACATGCAATTAGTTTACAACAGTGACTTACATGTACTGCCCTAATAGAGAAGAAAGGTAAAGACATACAAGGCACCACCAGCTCCCGTTCATTTTTTCTATTTCTATTTTATTGTCAATGGATGCACATCACACACCTCTCAGTCACAGCTTAGTTTTACTTGTGAACATAAACTGCAACAGCAGTGAGAGCAAGAAGTAAACTGCATTTGGATTGACGGCGCCATTGATCTGCGAGGCCTCCAGGCTCCGCTGACGTCTCCCACAATCAGCCCCGCTCGTTGGCCGATCAATAGTGCTGTCAATCCAAATGTAGTTTAGTTCTCGCTTTCATGGTTGTTGCAGTAGTAGGTTCATAGATGACACAGATCGGTGAAGAAGCTGGATTTAAAGCTTCAGTAGGCAGTATATTTTTGGCATCATTGGGCAAAAAATCCATAATAACCTTTCAGCATATTGTAATTCTGTATCATGATTCAAAGAAACCTGACATAAAGTTTTCCATCTTTTTGGTTGTGTTTTGGAGACTTTATCCTGTCTGTGGTTTGTAGTAGCTTTACCCCCCAGGCCAGCCCTTGTCTCTCCCGTTGACCCCCTAATCCTGTGCAGATGCACCCGTCGTCAGATCTATTTTCCCCGCAGGGTGAGGCGTCGGCCCCTCTCCCAAACTACCAGCTGATGCGGGATTTTCTCCCTGCTTCTTCTCTTTCTTGTCCCCTGACCCTTGAATTCACATCTCGTGGCCTCCTCGCTGTCAAACGTCCACAGAAACATTTGTTGTCGTGTCGAGTTGTGACAGAGGGGTCGGCATACTGTAAGTCTGCCTTACCCGGGCCGCGCTCGTATACCCAGAGCCAATTATAATCGCAGCTGTTGCCAGACCTTCAAGTGACATTAAGAGGCTATTAAATCAGCACCAATTAGACTCTCTGTGATGCACTGCAAGACAAAATGCCTATCTCTTTCCCCACTAGAATACCACATCCTTTCCTCGGCTCTGAGGAGGAATTGAAAAAGTTTTTTATGTGCAAAAACAAATAATACTTGACTTCTTTACTTTGTTTCAATGTAGCTGTTGGAAAAAGTGCTTTTTAAGTGAAGTAACAAGCAACAGTGAATTAAAGTACATATGAATAAATGCCAAATAACTAACAGAGGAAGGGCGCAGACATCAGTACTGAAGGAATGTGTGGATTAGGGCTGCAATTATTTTCATTGTTGATTAATCTGTAGATTATTTTCTTAATTAATCGTTTAGTTGTGTGGTCTATAAAATATCATAACATGGTGAAAAATATGGATCGGTGTTTCCCAAAGCCCAAGATGACGTCCTCAAATGTCTTGTTTTGTCCACAACTCAAAGATATTCAGTTTACTGTCATAGAAGAGTAAAGAAACCAGAAAATATTCACATTTAAGAAGCTGGAATCAGAGAATTTTGACTTAAAAAAAAAGAAAATTGATTAATCGATTATCAAAATAGTTGGTTGATTAATTTAATAGTTGACAACTAATTGATTAATTGTTGCAGCTCTAGTGTGGATGATCTGCATGGATGTTCAAGATAAATAAATCTTCTTGAAACGTTAGGCCGGAAATGCAAAGGTGTTGGGGAAATGGGGTTTCCGAAGCTATTCAATCATCTGACAAACCGTTCTGAAGAAGCATACTGGCAGCTTTAGACTCTCTTTCTGCTAAAAGCCAACATCTTTAAACTTCACGCCGTTTTTTTTTATTCATAAAAATGTTCGGCCACCAAGGGAAGGCAGCACACAAAAGAACCAATCACAAATATGAGACCTTAAGCAGACTTTACAGACATTATTATGTATCAAAAACTAAAGACAAACACCATCAGAAAGCTCTTTAACAGAGCCAGGCGTCCGTCTGGAATGTGCTAAATGTCGCCCGGCTGCCCCCAACACAAAACCCAAACAGTCGTGTGTAATCAGCTCGGCTCTCCCGACAGCCAATGCCAGAATTTCAGCGATGCCCTAACAGACCTAATCTTCCCTGATCCCAGAAAATGAGTCCTGCCGTGTTGGGACTGTAAGCCCTCTAAGCTGCCGTCCTTAGAAATTCATTGCTTTTTAATGGACAGCCTGAAGGGTTACAATTGAAACCATTTAAAAAGTGACACAATACAGCTATACATAGACAGTTCCAAATGCAAAATGGACATACTTGACTTTTTCAAGGTGGAGTAGAAGCCAGATTTCCAAATATAGGAGAACAAGGCGCCATGAAACAGGCCCGAGCATGGCTTATAAAAGCTGGTAAAGTCTCGTTGGGGGGTGAGGGATGTCTGTGCTGTTCTTCTGAATCTATTCGCGACAGTAAAGAGCGGGAATCTTCTTTTTGGTCTGCAGCGCTCTGGTAAGTACGACGCCGCTTCTAATTTCTTTAATTCTGTCCAACATGTGTTCAGTTTGAATTATTTCTCAGTGCATTTGTTTGTCCCCTTCATGCAGCTAGTTAAAATGAGCGATGTCGAGATGGAAATATATGGGGTGGCTGCCCCATACCTCCGCAAATCGGAGCGGGAGAGAATCGCAGCTCAAAACATGCCGTTTGATGCCAAAACAGCCATCTTTGTGCCTGATCCGAGGCAGGAGTATGTGAAGGGGAAAATCCGGAGCCAAGACGGCTCCAATGTCACCGTGGAGACTGAGAATGGAAAGGTAAAGAAGTCAGGGAAACATTTGTAGGCATTTACTTACATTCTCGTATCTCGTATGTTTTTATCTGACATTCAATTCCTTCTTCAGATGGTCACAGTGCACCTGGACGACATCCGCCCCATGAACCCTCCTAAGTTTGACAAGCTGGAGGACATGGCCATGCTGACACACCTGCACGAACCAGCTGTGCTCTTTAACCTCAAGGAGCGCTACGCCGCCTGGATGATCTACGTAAGTATTAAGATTTGACGTGGAAATTACACCTCACGTTGTTCAGCTTGATTCATAATTTCTTTTTTCGTGATGGTTTTCCTCTTCTCATTTATTCTCAGACCTACTCTGGGCTCTTCTGTGTGACTGTGAACCCCTATAAGTGGCTTCCAGTCTACAACCCAGAGGTGGTGGCCGGGTACCGGGGGAAGAAAAGGCAGGAGGCCCCCCCACACATCTTCTCCATCTCTGACAGCGCTTACCAGTACATGCTCACAGGTCCAGTCTCACCATTAATACCAGTAACTCCAGTTGGTTCACTTTTATTCATGTGCACTTTGTAATGATAGAATATCCTCAGAAGAAAACTTAAAGTTCTCAATCAGCTTCTTACAATGACTGATGGGCTTTTACATGAAGACAATATTTAACAGTCTTCGTTATTATTTCACATAAGATTTCTGTATTTGTGTTTTTTTATGAAGAGATTTATTAAGGTGAGACACCCCAGGCAAAAATATGTTTTTTCATGCACTGGTCGATTTTTAGATTTTGGGCAATTCTGCTTCCATATCGTGTCTTCTTTCAGACTAGTGGAAAGAAAACATCCAAATACACATTTAGGTGTTTATTTTACTACTTTGTCTATTTGTGTCTGAAGATTTTTCCTAAATTCACCAAAAGATACCATTAGATAATACCTCATTTGCATATTTAAACATAACATTTCTGAAAACTTGTAATGCAAAAAATAATTGTCTATGTAAATAATCAACTGAGGAAGTTTCATGGTGATATCTATTAGTTTAAAGAAAACATAAAAACCAGACTAAGTTTGACAAAAATTAGACTACCTTGATGACATTACTAGAATGTGACTAAAACTAAATCAAAGTTTTATTAAAAAACAAAATCAAAGATACAGTTGAACTATGTTGACCCGGTTTCTTTCCCTTTATCAGATCGAGAGAACCAGTCTATCCTGATCACGTAAGTGTGACTTTATGAGCTGTTAAACAAAAACTCCTCCACACACTTTAACTTCCCATCACTCATCTCATGTTATCTTCTGTCAGTGGAGAATCTGGTGCCGGGAAGACGGTCAACACAAAGAGAGTCATCCAGTATTTTGCAACTATTGCATCAATGGGAGACGTGAGCAAGAAAGAGCAGCTTCCCAGCAAGATGAAGGTTCAGTCCACTTATCTCACAATCTGACAATGTATTGATTAGATATGAATGAATGAATTCATTTACTGATGCTTTGAGTTCACAGGGGAATCTTGAGGATCAAATCATCCAGGCCAACCCTCTACTGGAAGCTTTCGGGAACGCCAAGACTGTGAGGAACGACAACTCCTCTCGATTTGTAGGTTCATCCTTGACTCGTATGGAGTTACTGGAGGATCAAGACAGTTTTATCTTTTCCATAATAATACATAATGATTTATTGTTGATTATATTTTGTGTATTTTGTAATCTGAATCTGCAACTTGAAAGGATAAGTATTTGAATAATTATAGTGGAGTAAAAAGTACAATATTTCCCTCTGAATTTAGTGAAGTACTAGGTATAAAGTAGCTCAAGTAATGTACAAGTACCTCAAAATTGTATTTGAGTAGTTGAGTACTTGCTTACTTTCCACCTCTGGTTCTCAGTCTCCAAATATCAGAGCAACTGTCAGTTGTAATATATTGAAACTTTTGTGTCAAACTTAAATAATAATTTAATAACTTTTCCAGGGAAAATTCATCCGCATCCACTTTGGAACAAAGGGGAAGTTGGCATCAGCTGATATTGAAACGTGTAAGTTTGCTTACATCCGTGTCATTGATATTCCACTGGAATACAGTATTTATATATATTATATATTATATTATATTATTATAATATATTATATATATGAATATATATATAAATAGATATATTATAGATATATTATATATTATATTATATATTATATTATATATATTATATTATATTATTATAATATATTTATAAATATATATAAATATATATATAAATATATATATATATATGTTATCTCTGTTTGTACTTCATTTAGACCTTTTGGAAAAATCCAGAGTGACGTTCCAGCTGCTGGCAGAGAGGAGCTATCACATCTTCTATCAGATCTTGTCAAACAAGAAGCCTGATTTAATTGGTAAATGGACGTTTAACTGGTTGTGAATCTGATGCTGCTCTTCCACAGCTACTGTAGCTGCTGACCTGCTGCGGAGAGAAATCAATACTTTTAGTATCTCATTTCAGAAATGATGCTGATAACCACCAACCCATACGACTACCCTTTTATCAGCCAGGGTGAAATCACTGTGCTGAGCATCAACGACACCGAGGAGCTGATGGCCACCGATGTGAGTGCTCCTCGGTCAAATATAGATCTATAATATATTTATATGCAGAAACATGAAACAAAAGCTGGACAATGTGTTGAAATCACAAAATCGTTAATCAATCAAGTTATTGTCTTAGTGGCATGCAATGCATCAGACAAGACTTTTAAACTCTGGACAGCAACATGTTAAAACCATAACAGGATATCATCATATAGTATCATAACGATCAAATTTCACTAAAAGTTGATAAATGACAATATTGTTTTATGGTCAGGGGTGAATTTGATATATTAGATACAACTTTATGAGGAGTGAGATGCCAGATTTAGCTTGTATCTGTTGTACCAGTGGTTCTCAAACTTTCTTCAATAATTTACCCCCTTTTCAGCAAAGTACCCCCTAACCAGCACCAAACATTTATGGTAGAGAAAAAGTTGACATTTTACAGCAGTTAACGATTGCATTAAAAATAAAAATATTGAATATAAAATGTGGTTTATAGAACTTACATTTACATTTTTTACTGAACTTATTGTAGTATAATTGTTTTAGGAATTATGCATGACTGATATTTTGTAAATTAACCTTTTTAAAAAATCTTGTGTACCTAAAGTACCCCTTGGGAGACTCCATTTACCTCCATTTGAGAAACACTAGTATAGACTGTATATAAGAAATGGACGTACTCTCCATGACGTCACCCATTGGTTTGTGGACTGCCGTTTGAATAAAACGCTTTTAGGCGACCAAATATGTTACAATTAACTTTCATGAACTGAAAACACACTGTAAAAGGGTTAAAGTTGTAAGACGTAAACACGGACAACTCCCAGACCGGACAACGCCGTTGTAGCGACCCGTCAATCACAAGGTAGCCACGCCTTAAAGCATCCCCTGCTTTATGGTCTATTTGACTCTAAATGGGACCATAATTTACTAAATGAACATCATGCTGTATTGAAGAAGACATGAAACTAGTGATTGAGACCATAAACTCATGTTTACAATGTTTACTGAGGTAATAAATCAAGTGAGAAGTAGGCTCATTTTCTCATAGAAAATATACAACCAGACTTATTTTTTGCAACCAGAGGAGTCGCCCCCTGTTGGCTGTTAGAAAGAATGCAAGTTTAAGGCACTTCTGCATTCACTTCATTTTTCAGACCCCGAAGTTGCCCACTGGTATATACATTACACTTAAATATGTACAGTATGTGGTCATATCTTATTATTATTTATTATTATGAATATTTTTAACATTTTTAAATTGTATTTATTTATAGTTTTTCAGATCACCAACCCTTTGTACTTAATATACTCATTATTATTATTATTATTAGTATTTTTAATATAATTTCAGGTGGAGAGAGGGTTTGTTGATACTTTCAGTAGTGTTTGGGGTGCACAGGTCTTGATCATTTTGCAATAATGACCCGCTCACTGTATATTATCTTGCTTATAACATAGCTACTTATTAAAGAAATCAATAATTTTACACAATATATTGATTTAGAAATGATTTTATTGATTTACAAATAATTGTATTACTATAAAAAAAGTCCTCTAGCTGTGTACGAAGATCAGAACTACATGTAACGTATAATAAATACAGATAATGTGGAATTAGAAACAAAAATCGAGACTTAACAACACTAATCACAAAGCTTCAACATGTGCGTCTGTTCCTCAGAGTGCCATCGACATCCTGGGGTTCAACTCGGAGGAAAAGGTCGGCATCTACAAGCTGACTGGCGCTGTGATGCATTATGGGAACATGAAGTTCAAGCAGAAGCAACGGGAGGAGCAGGCAGAGCCCGATGGCACCGAGGGTGAGATGTCTGAGCTAGACCAAATTAGGCTTCAGTATGACAACATCACAGCTTACAACATACCCATTTTAAGCTGCTTCACGTGTGTGATTTCTGCCCACAGTGGCAGATAAAGTGGCCTACCTGATGGGTCTGAACTCCGCTGATCTGCTGAAAGCGCTGTGTTATCCCCGAGTGAAGGTTGGGAATGAGTATGTCACCAAAGGTCAGACTCCTCAGCAGGTACAGTCTGTTTCTACATCTGAAAATGTTCAATCTGAATATAAATTGAATTACAAGATTATGTTTGGTTATAGGCAGTGGTGGGATGTAACTAAGTACATTTACTCAAGTACTGTACTTAACTTTAATGTCCTCACTAAGAGAAAAGCAATGGAACAAATTTTCTCTTTGCATTTTTTATGTCCTTGGGGCAATAATAACAGAAATCAATGTTAACAGACCCCACAGTTTTTTTATATAGGCCTCTATCAAACGATGAGATGTTGCTTCATGGTAAATATAAAATACAAACCGTGTAATAATAATAATAATAATAATATATTAGATTTATATAGCGCTTTTTAGTGATCTCAAAGACGCTTAATGTACTGTTGTTATGCCAGTAATAGGTTAGTTTACCAACATATGTCAATTTGTTACCGTGGAATTAGTAGTATTACCAGTACTAGTATTATTTCCATGTATTTATTCCAGATATTTACCATATTTACAGAAGGATATTGTGAAATTATCCCAGAAATGGTGAAAAATCACACTGATATAATTTGTTTTATTAAATATACAATGGAATAACTTTAAATATATAATATTAACAAATGATATTAAGAGCAGTGAATGTTCAATAAGTTTTCTTATTTCATAAAAATTGTAAATTTATCATCTTAAAATGACCAATTTTACCGCTAAATGACAATTCAGTTGTTTGGTAGAGCATGTTTTTAGACGGTAAAAAAATCATACAATTTTGTATAAAATTATAAAATTAATTAATTAGCATGTTTAAATTATAGAATATGATGTATTGCTGTAGATTAAACTGTATACAAAAGAGTTAAAATTAGCCCAACTTAAACATGTATAGCAGGAAATGAAACATACACAACTATCCCTTTAAGTGAGGTTTGAATGCAGGACTTTTACTTGTAGTGGAGTTTTTTCACATTAGTGTGTCATTAGTACTTTTATTACAGTAAATGATCTGAATACTTCGTCCCCCACTGTTTGAAGGTGAACAATGCTATGGGCGCCCTCTCTAAGGCCGTGTATGAGAAGCTGTTCCTGTGGATGGTCACGAGGATCAACCAGCAGCTCGACACCAAACTTCCAAGACAGCATTTTATTGGCGTCCTGGATATCGCAGGGTTTGAGATTTTCGAGGTAAACGGGATTCACACCTACAAGAAATAAAACAAATCTTTCTTAAAAATCTCTATATAAATGTAATCGCTGTTGTTTAATCCAGATGAACAGCCTGGAGCAGCTGTGCATCAACTTTACAAACGAGAAGCTGCAACAGTTTTTCAACCACCACATGTTTGTGTTGGAGCAAGAGGAATACAAGAAGGAAGGGATCACGTGGGAGTTCATTGACTTCGGCATGGACTTGGCAGCCTGCATTGAGCTCATTGAAAAGGTGCATCATCTTTTTATGAACCCAGATATTTACGTCAACAGTAGATGCACGTATTCCAACACTAATCAGCTTTTTTTCCTGCAGCCAATGGGTATATTTTCTATTCTCGAAGAGGAGTGCATGTTTCCGAAGGCGACAGACGGCTCCTTCAAGAACAAGCTGTACGACCAACACCTGGGAAAGAACAGCATCTTCCAGAAGCCCAAGCCCTGCAAAGGAAAGGTCGAGGCCCACTTCTCACTCATGCATTATGCCGGCACCGTAGACTACAACATCAGCGGCTGGCTGGAGAAGAACAAAGACCCGCTCAATGACACCGTGGTGCAGCTTTACCAGAAAGCTTCCCTGAAGCTGCTCTCTCAGCTCTTTGCCACATATTCCACTGCTGACGGTCAGTTCACCTTTAATGACACGTTATAATGAGATTATGAATTCAACCATAGAGTTTACTACATAGGTTGTTTGTTCTCATGTTTCTGTATCTGCAGATGGAAGTAAGAGAAGTGCCAAGAAAAAGGGATCTTCTTTCCAGACGGTTTCTGCACTTTTCAGGGTAATAATCAATAATTAAATCATAATTGATGGATTATTTTCAGTGTGGTAAGATGGTATGAGTTACTCTAATTGTATTAAGGCAGGGACCGAGCATACCCCCCCTACACCCAGATAATGTTGAAGAGACCAGAACATTTTTGCAAATTTTATTATTGCATTCATTTGGATAATTTTCCATTATTAGATAATTAATTTGAAATTGTGTATTCATGTAAAAACAGTTCCCAGAGTTTGTGTACATGAAAAGCAGGTTTCTAAGAGTTTTCTCTACACCGCCATGAATGAATTCTGATAGGAAAAAAAATATTATTAGTAGTATTTCTTCACTTTTCTTGGCCTAAATCAAGGAATTTAAATTTAAAAGTTTAAAAAATATGTATCTGCCTTTTAACATCCAACCATAAGTAAATTTAAGTTGTATACACTATAAATGTAAACTGACTTCAGGCTCAGAAATACAGATGACACGACCTCTGTCTCCCTAGTTGTACCTACAACTCTGAAGCATTCAGAAACATTTTAAGACATAAAACACAACATGAACAACGTTTTTCTCACTCCATGGTGTGTTAGAGGACACAGAGGAACCTTTTCACATATTAAGCTGCTGCTGAATAAACAGTGACCTGTTGGAATAACTGAGCAGCAATGACTCAGCTTGTTTTTGTAATACAATATTATTTTGTTTGTCTCGTCCATGCACCAGTCCTGGCTACTACCTGACATGTAACTTATACCAATTTGTATGAATGAAAAAACCCAAACATCTCAAGAGATGGGCATGCACGGTGGTGCAGTGGTTAGCACTGTCGCCTCACAGCAGATTTGAATCCCGCTTTGGGCCCTTCTGTGTGGAGTTTGCATGTTCTCCCCGTGTTAGCGTGGGTTTTCTCCGGTTTCCTCCCACAGTCCAAAGACATGTAGGTTAATTGTTAACTCTAAATTGCCCATAGGTATGAATGTGAGTGTGAATGGTTGTCTGTCTCTATGTGTCAGCCCTGTGATAGTATAATGGATGGATGGATGGATGGATGGATGGATGGATCTCAAGAAATCATATTCTGTTCATCTTCTGCAGGAAAACCTGAATAAACTGATGTCCAACCTCCGGTCCACAAATCCACACTTTGTCAGATGCCTTATCCCGAATGAAACCAAGACACCAGGTAAGAAGATATCATATTCATTCTAAAGTAAAAGAGAGCAGATTGATACCACTCTCAGACGTCTTTGCCTCAAACAAAGGAGATATAACGTGTTAATCAATGAGCTTTAAAAGGCGCTTGTTGGTGGATTTCGTTACCTTAGTTACAGAGCCAGGCTAGCTGTTTCCCCTTGTTTCCAGTCTTTATGCTAAGCTAAGCTAACGAGCTGCTGGCTCCAGCTACATATTCACCATACAGATGTGAAAGTAGTATTGATTTCTAACTCTTGTAAAGAAAGCCAATATGCACGTAATCCCCAAAATGTTAAACTGTTCCTTTAAGATGCACAGAAGGATGTAAAACCAAACTAAAAGGGGCGGTGGGGCATTCAAAACAGACAAAACTAGGAGGGCACTCAGAGAGCGCTGACTTCCACCAAGTTTCATGAAAATCTGTAATCCTGCTGAAAAACAAACAAACCGAAAACGTAATGTCCTTGGCGGAGGTAATGAACAAGATTGTAGTTACCTTAACTTTAGCTAAACATGTGTTGAACTATTCCTTTAACCCAACATGTATATTCCACGTAGGGTCCATGGATCACCATCTGGTCCTTCACCAGCTGCGCTGTAACGGTGTGCTGGAAGGGATCCGGATCTGCAGGAAGGGATTCCCCAGCAGGATCCTCTATGGAGATTTCAAGCAGAGGTAACACACCACACACTGTTCAGTACAGTACTGAGGTACTTGTACTTAACTTGAGTATTTCCATGTTATGCTACTTTATACTTCTACTCCACCACATCTCAGAAGTAAATATTATACTTTTTAATGCACTACATTTATTTGACAGCTACTTTTTACATAAATATTCTTATATGATATGATGTAGTACTATACTGCTAATCTACCCAGTAGTATACAAAGTACCTTAAAGCTGAAGTAGGCGAGATTGGAGCAAATATGATTAAAAAAGTTATTTTTATAAAACGGCCGCTATATCCTGACAGTAGTGCATGAAACAGGTGACCTGAAAAAAATCATGTGCCTCGGTGTCCAAGAACGCCAAGTTCTGGTCACATGACCGGAGCACAGCCAATAGGAACGCTCTCTCTCTCTGAAATTACCTGTGATTGGTCAAAGTCTCCCGTCACGGGCTAGATTTTCTGAAGCCTGAAAACCGAGCCATGATGAGGTGCAGAAGTCTAGTTATCTTTCAGAATACTTGAATTACAATATGCTGAAAGGTTATTATGGAATTTTCTCCCAATGATGCCAAAAATATACTCCCTACTGCTGCTTTAAATTGGCTCCACATTGACGAACTACAACATTAAAATACTCTTACCTGTTTTTGTTGGTGATAAAAACAGAATAATGTAATATTCTTTAATAACGTAACACTGTGAAAGGAGACATTCTGCATAATGAGTACTTACTTTTGACACTTTAAATACATTTTGATGATAATACTTCTGTACTTCTCTGTACTACTTCTTTGAAGTCAGGACTTTTACTTGTAACGCAGTAATTTTAGACTATGGTATTTCTACTTTTACTTGAGTAAAAGATCTGAGATCATGACAAAACACACAAACTGACCTCCGTTTGAACCTCATCTCTCTCTGTTTGACAGGTACAGGATTCTGAACGCCAGTGCGATCCCGGAGGGACAGTTTATTGACAGCAAGAAGGCTTCAGAGAAGCTGCTCTCCTCCATTGATGTGGACCACGCTCAGTATAGATTTGGATACACAAAGGTATGTTTATCACAAACATCTGACATTGTTTTATTTCTGTTTATGTGTACTTATTGTTACAGACAGTAACAGCCACTTCCAATATGGTATCTCACTGAGTCCAGCTACTTACAGTAAAACAGTAAAAATATATGAATTAATTCATCAGCTCCTAAACCACCTTAAAGAATTGTATCAGTCTGACCTTTAGTGGACTTTTTATCTAACTAATGGCTGGATTTTGGCACCTTCTACATTTATAGTGTCAATTTCATTCTAAAAGAATCAGGAAAAAAATTTCCCAAACGATCTTAAATTAATTTCCATTTAAATGTTGTATCTTGACAACATGCAGGTGTTTTTCAAAGCGGGCCTTCTGGGTCTCCTGGAGGAGATGAGGGATGAACGGCTGGCTGTGCTGATGACTCGTCTCCAGGCCGTTTCCAGGGGTTACGTCACCAGGCTGCGGCTCAAGGAGATGATGAAGAAAAGGTCCACTGACAAATCAAGTTCTTTCATATACTTCTGACTTTAGTTTGATGAATACATGTGGAATTCAGGGAATAACATGAAAGCACAGTATGTATTTTTAGCCCTGCTAGCAGCTAGGAATGGCAATGGCGGTCGGTCCACCACTTCTGTCCAGACTGAAATATCTCAACAACTATTCGATGGATTGTCATGAAATTTTGTACAGACATTCATGTTCTCAAGAGGATGGATGTGACTGACTTTGGTGATCATCTGACTTTTCCTCTAGTGCCATCCGCAGGTCATTTCTTTGGTTTATAACCAAATACTTAATGACATTCTCATCAGCCTCAGCTCTACTTTGAGTTTACTGATCAGCATTAGAAACCTCATTCAGTCATTCATCACAGTCACAGTTGAGTTCTCTCTTTAGGCTTTTAAAAAAAGTCTTTATTGTTTTGCTTTTTCGCTCCATAGAGAGTCCATTTTCATCATCCAGTACAACATACGCTCCTTCATGAATGTGAAGAACTGGCCTTGGATGAGGCTCTACTTCAAGATAAAGCCTCTGTTACGAAGCGCAGAGGCCGAGAAAGAGATGCAGAACATGAAAGAGGAGTTTGCACGACTCAAAGAGGAGTTTGCAAAGTCTGAGGCCAGGAGGAAGGAGCTGGAGGAGAAAATGGTCATGCTCGTCCAGGAGAAGAACGACCTTTACCTTCAAATCCAAGCAGTATGTAAACAACAGAGTGGTTTGTTTGTATTGATTTCATTCTGTCAGATAAAGAGATCAGGAGAACAAAAATACCTTTTCTCTGTTTCTGAAATACAGCAACTACATAATCAATAGTAATGTAAGATAAGAGGAAGTGTCATTGATCTCTGCAGTCCAACACAGCCAGGAGCAAAATTAATAACAACACAAAACAGTTTAAAAAGAATGAAATTAACAAGAAGAATAACCATCATCCCACTTTTACTGAATTGTTATAATTTCCCATTGTGCCCCTGCTCCTCAGGAGAGGGAGAACCTGTGCGATGCCGAGGAGCGGTGCGAGGGCTTGATAAAGAGCAAGATCCACCTGGAGGCCAAAGCCAAAGAGTTCTCCGAGAGGTTGGAGGAAGAGGAGGAGATCAATGCCGAAATCGCCACGAAGAAGAGGAAGCTGGAGGACGAATGTTCGGAGCTCAAAAGAGACATCGACGACCTGGAACTCACCATCGTCAAAGTGGAGAAGGAGAAATACGCCACAGAAAATAAGGTACCTTTGATGATTTCATCCCTTTTGAACAGGTTTTAGTTAAAGCAGCGGTGGAGGAAGTATCCAGGTCCGTTACTTAAGTAAACTGTAAAAATACTCCACTACGAGTAGAAGTCCTGCGTTCAAAACCTGCTTATTAAATGCTCCTCAGGTTAAGAACTTGGTAGAGGAGCTCACTACTCTTGAGGAGAAACTGCTGAAGGCTTCGAAGGAGATCAGAGGTTTGCAGGAGGTGCACCAGCGGACGTTAGATGACCTCCAGGCCGAGGAGGATAAAGGGAACTCTCTGACGAAGACCAAAATCAAACTGGAGCAACAGGTTGATGACGTAAGTCTGGACAACGAAATAATCCTCTTTTAATGGCATAATGTCCCTGGTTTGGTGTCTTTGTTTTACTGGTTGACGTACTGGTTGAACGTCTCTTGCAGCTGGAGGGCTCACTGGAGCAGGAGAAGAAGGTGAATGCAGACCTGGAGAGATCCAGAAGAAAACTGGAGGGGGATCTGAAGCTGTCCCTGGAAACCATCATGGACCTGGAGAATGAAAGACAGCAAATGGAAGAGAGACTGAAAAAGTGAGTGGTTGTTTGATGATTCAGTCCTGCATACTGTAGGCTATATCCTAAAACACAAAGTGAATACAGTTAAGTTTAATAATTACCGACGAAGATTTATGTATGTGAGGGTGATACACTTGCTTTCTGTCTGAGAGTTAGATTGATCCCCCTCCACAACTAGCATCCAGTTAAACACGTTTTAAACACAACTTGACTGGGTGGCGTAGGCATACAACCGTGGTGCAGTAATTCTAGTTTGATCTGTACAAAAAAAAGAAAAGTAAAAACATCAACGCTCCATTTTATGGGGGGTTTACGTGCCGAACTCTCCAGTGGTTGCCTGATAACCTCACGGTCATAACAAGACGTCAGCAAATAGTCTGGCACGTAACCCCCCTAAAACGTTTTTCGTAAGGATCAAACAAAGAGGATATAACAGTTTAACAGACTAACAGTTTGGGAAACATGCTTATTCGCTTTCTTGTAGACTAGTTCCAATCAAACTAGTCTACAAGAAAGCGAATAAGCATATTTCCCAAACTGTTAGACTATACCTTTAAACTTATTTGTGAAAAAACACACTAAAAACCTGCATTTTCAGCAATTTAATAGTAAAAAAGCAGATTAAATTTTTTTCTTTGCTGAATAAACTTTTCAGAAAGGACTTTGAAATCAGCAGCCTGCAGTGCAAAGTCGATGACGAGCAAGTTCTTAACACTCAACTGCAAAAGAAGATTAAAGAGCTTCAGGTATGATTTATAACATTAGTAGAATTATTTCAATACATGTCTTTATCATCCTATGAACCCACATTTTTTACAAGTTAATCCAATTTGACGGTAGGCTCGCGCTGAAGAGCTAGAAGAGGAAATCGAGGCTGAGCGATCGGCTCGAGCCAAAGTGGAGAAGCAGAGGTGCGATCTGTCCAGAGAGCTGGACGAGATCAGCGACAGGCTGGAGGAGGCCGGAGGAGCCACCGCCGCTCAGGCCGAGATGAACAAGAAGCGTGATTCCGAGTTTCATAGGCTGCGTCGTGACCTGGAAGAGTCCACCCTGCAGCACGAATCCATCGCCGCGACTCTACGCAAGAAACAGGCCGACAGCGTCGCCCAACTCAGCGATCAGATAGACAACCTTCAAAGGGTCAAGCAGAAACTGGAGAAAGAGAAAAGTGAGCTGAAGATGGAAATCGATGACATGGTGAGCAACACGGAGAGTGTTCTGAAAAGCAAGGTAAGTGACTGTCTGCAGAGAAGCACGATGTTTTCTTATCTGATCTTTTGCTCGCGATAACCGCTCGTGCTCAATGTTTCAGGCTAATCTGGAGAAACTGTGCAGGAGCTTTGAAGACCAAATGAATGAATATAAAACCAAAGCAGATGAAGCTCAGAGGTCTCTGAGTGATTACACGACACTCAGCGCTCGTCAGCAAACAGAAAATGGTACGTTTCTAAATGTGAAATTATCAAAAAGAGCGATTAAGATGGAGAGATAAGTTAGTTTGTGTCCTCTTTATCCTGAACAGGTGAGCTTACACGCCTGCTGGAGGAGAAAGAGATCACTCTGTCCCAGCTGAGCAGAGCCAAAACTGCAGGGATTCAACAAATCGAAGAGTTGAAGAGACTTTTGGACGAGGAAATGAAGGTCTGAAGGGCACAATTACGTCTGATATACAGTCTGTTACAGCCACAACAATGATTTAAAGCTGCAGTGCAGGGAAGTTGGCAAAGAAGCAGCTTGAAATTTGTGATCTGTCCGTCCGGTCGCATGTCACACTTTCGTTTCCGGAGCAGAACTCGAAAACTATTTAATTTAGGAACTTCAAATTTGGTAGGATGGTTGACAGTGTGGTCTAGTTGTGCCTTTTGGGGGTTAGAAGTCCAGGATGCCAAAAAATGTCAACGTCTTTTGTTAGCCATGCTCATTTTTGCCTTGTTGGACTAGCCCCCCACCATGATGGCTCATGCGTTGGCCTCTGCTGGTCTGCCATGTCCTAGTAGGTTGCCAGGTTTGCATTGCACTAGAAGTCACCCAATCATTCACCATCGTTTCAAAAACAAATGTAACTTGTCATCAATATCTAGAAAAATGCAAATATTTAATAAATAATAAGTCAAGTCCTTTCGAGTCATCTGTCTCAAGTCTAAGTCAAGTCTCAAGTCATGAATACCAAGTCAAAGTCAAGTCTTTTTTTAATGTTAGTCAAGTCTCAAGTCCTAAAATTTGAGACTCAAGTCCTCAGCTAGCTTGCAGTCTTCTTCTTCTTTGCTTTTGTCGGCGCATACAAACGAGCGTCTAACCTGTCAGATTATTGTGTGTTGCGTTCGTTGCCAGCGTTCTCACATGCTACCAAACAAAACGGGGAACCGCTTGTAAAATCATTGTTATAACATTAATAACTCCACCTTTAACTACATCTCGCTAAAGCAGTAATTAATTCAGGCATTGCACCACTCTTGTATTTTTCAGACAAAAAGCGCCCTAGCTCACGGTTTGCAGTCATCTCGCCATGACTGTGAGCTGCTGAGAGAGCAGTACGAGGAGGAGCAGGAGGCCAAAGCTGAGCTGCAGCGCTGCCTTTTCAAAGCCAACAGCGAGGTGATTCAGTGGAGAACTAAATACGAGACGGACGCCATCCAACGCACCGAAGAGCTCGAAGAGGCCAAGTAAGAACTGCACAGCTTATCTTTCTTAGTCACTCACTGCTGATGGGTTTCTTCCTCTTTAACACAATTTCTGTTTGGTTCACAGGAAGAGGCTGGCCCAGAGGCTGCAGGAGTCTGAGGAAATGACAGAGGCAGCAAATGTCAAATGTGCATCTCTGGAGAAAACCAAGCAGCGGCTGCAGGCGGAGGTGGAGGATCTCATGGTTGAGCTGGAAAGGTCAAATGCAGCCAATGCCAGCTTGGACAAGAAACAGAGGAACTTTGACAAGGTTGGTTTGTTTCTCTTCAGAAACATTTGCATCTTGTTGAGGCTGCATTGGTTACACATTTCCTCCTCTATTAGATTCTGGCTGAATGGAAACAAAAAAATGAGGCGAGTCAATCAGATCTGGAAGTGTCCCAGAGAGAGTCTAGAGTGCTCAGTACCGAACTCTTCAAGCTGAAAAACTCATACGAAGAGGCTCTGGATCATCTGGAGACAATGAAAAGAGAGAATAAAAACCTTCAGCGTGGGTTCTGCTGCAAACACATCATCCATATTTGATGGTGTTTGTTTTTGACCCAAGAAGATAATGTTTTTCTTTACGTTTTCAGAGGAGATTACAGAAATCACAGAGCAAGTCGGACAATCTGTTAAAACTATCCATGAGCTGGAGAAAGCTGCAAAGCAAGCTGAGCAGGAGAAGAGAGACACCCAGGCAGCTCTTGAGGAAGTTGAGGTTTGTCTTTGGAACGACATTATACGGACATTTTCATTCAAATAACCACAATCAAGTGTTTGTTTTCTCTCCGTAGTCTTCCCTGGAGCACGAGGAGGCCAAAATCCTGCACCTTCAACTGGAGCTGAATCAGATCAAGTCAGAAGTGGACAGAAAGGTGGCTGAGAAAGACGAAGAAATCGACCAGCTCAAGCGGAATCACCAGAGGACCGTGGACACACTGCAGAACACGCTGGACGCCGAGACGCGCAGCAGAAACGACGCCGTCCGAACGAAGAAAAAGATGGAGGGAGATCTGAACGAGATGGAGATCCAGCTGGGTCACGCCAACCGCCAGGCGGCCGAGGCCACCAAACAAATGAGGAACCTGCAGGCTCAGTTGAAGGTTTGTTAATTGTTTGTTTGCTCATAGAAGTGTTTACATGAAGTGTTAGACCGATATATTTAAAGCTCCAAGCCGTTGCCTTCTGTCCCAGGATGCCCAGGTCCATCTGGATGAAGCGCTCCACTGTCAGGAGGACTTTAGGGAACAGCTAGCGATCACAGAGCGCCGCAACAACCTGATGATGGCGGAGAACGAGGAGATCAGGGCGGCACTGGAGCAATCTGAGAGAAGTCGCAGGCTGGCCGAGCAGGAAGTGATCGACGTCAGTGAGAGGATTCAACTGCTGCACTCTCAGGTTAGGAGACAATATATAGGACGGTACAGGAGGACAAGACTAAACAGGACTGGACAGAACACAAGGGCAGTAAAGGACATGGTATGGTCAGGTAATGCAGGATAGGACAAGGCCGGATATGGGTTTTAGGATGACTTTTAGGATTTGGGGTTTTACAGAAACATGTTTCCTAACTGAATTCTCTTAAATCATCATCTCATCTTATCTTAGGATAGGAATGTAGCTGTTACAGAGCCATCCTAACTTCGAGATTTTACAAGTTAGTTACCTGAATTAGGATGTCATCGATTTTTATAAATTTTGAGGGTAAATATTAAGGTAATTTGGCAGTAATTCCAAAGAAATGTCAAATAGGTTACTTGCTAATTATCACCTAATTACTGTGAAATTGACAGACCTGTAAAATGAAGTGTTACCGAACTTGTCCGTGGATATAAACCACTCACAATTTGAATAAAGGTGTCATGTCTAAATGTTATCTAATGATCAGAACTCCAGCCTCCTCAACACTAAAAAGAAGATGGAGTCTGATTTAGCCCAGCTGCAGTCAGAGATGGAGGACACCGTCCAGGAGGCGAGGAACGCCGATGAGAAGGCCAAAAAAGCCATCATGGATGTAAGTCTCCTGCCTTTCATCCAATTCACCGCAGAGTCGTTTCAACGAGGCCGTGCAGATTAATTTTCACAGTGAGCTCACATTTTCATACAGGCTGCCATGATGGCCGAGGAGCTGAAGAAAGAGCAGGACACCAGCGCTCACCTGGAGAGGATGAAGAAGAACCTGGAGGTGTCGGTGAAAGACCTGCAGCAGCGTCTGGATGAAGCCGAGCAGATGGCTCTGAAGGGAGGAAAGAAAGAGCTTCAGAAACTGGAAAACAGGGTATTAATCAAACTGGGACAAAACCATTCTGTGGAGAGAAAAATCAAATGAAAAGTGATTTAAACTAAAACTGTATTTTTAAGGTGCGTGAGCTGGAAAATGAATTGGATTCAGAACAGAAACGCAGCAGCGAGGCCATGAAAGGTGCGCGCAAATATGAGAGGAGAATTAAAGAGCTCACTTATCAGGTAAAAGGTTTATGCTGTTATATAACTGAGTTTCTTGAATATGCAAAATGAGATGTGAGAGCGACATCTTGAATGTTTTAGGGTGAGGAGGAGAAGAAGAGCGTGGCAAGACTTCAGGATTTGGTCAACAAAGTGCAGCTGAAATTGAAAGTCTATAAGCGTCAGTGTGAGGAGGCGGTGAGTCAAAATACATGAATACTGTGTGAAATGTTTGCTTCATGTGTACCTTTCTTATATTGTTTTCTGTGACACTTCAGGAGGAACAAACCAGCGTCCATTTGGCTAAAGCTCGGAAGGTGCAACATGAACTGGAGGAAGCCGAGGAACGAGCCGACATCGCAGAATCCCAGTTGAATAAATTACGAGCAAAGAGCCGTGATGTTGTCGGTAAAGCGGAATAGAAATCTGCACCGTGCAAATCCACTCTATCAGCTTTGTGATGATGAATGTTTCAGCTCATCCAAGGGTATTTAAAATGGTTTATTTAGTTTAAGAAGTTGAATTTTTGCACCCTACAGTATAAAGGAACACTTAGCATTTGAATTTATCTGAAAAAAATGAAAATCAAATTTGCAGAAACGTGGTTTTCTTTGGACAGTAAGGGGAATTTGGAGTCAGTTTCAACACTAAAATCACGGTAAAAATGTAATAAACTGACCTTCCACTAAGCAAGAATGTCATATAGGCAGCTGATGTGATACGCTAAACAGTGACCACCCACTTTTTTAACGGCTGCGGTTCAGAAGGTGAATTTCCCGTTAATTTACTCCATTGACGTTTCAGAAAATCCTTATATAAAGAGTTTTACGCATGGAACAAAGACAACCAGCTACGAGATGAATCGTGACAATAAAACATTTGATTCGGAGCAAAAAAAAACACATTGGAAAACAGGGCGAAGGTACAAGACTGTGTACGTCATTATTTTAAGAATGAAGGAACTACTAATCCCATAAACCATTGCGAATGGCGACTCACCACCTCTAGAAACTCCTGAAAAACATTTAAGACAGATTCAGCAACTGCACGCTTTATTTCTCACCTCAGATGTTTTCGGAAACACATTTCGGTGAACTATTTTCGTAACATAAGAGAAAGTTTCTAAATGAGCTGCCATGTTGGTCCGGTTTGAAATCCGGGACACCACGGAGCAGCACATACGAGCGCGTACACTCCGGTCACGGGTGCGGTACACATTTCCATGGTAACGGCGAGCTCCACCAATCAGAAACATCGCTGTTACACTTGTTTGTGTTGTTGATTGTGGGTCGTGTAGTACTTCTCTCCATGACATCGCGAATAAAACATGTTTTTCTTAAAGCTAGGTTGCTATCATACAGACTTGCGGCTTCTACAGGAGCATACAGTATATCATCGATTCACAATCTCGTAGCTCATGGTAAGTCTACCATGGATGGTCACGACATTATGGCTAATAATCAAATCCTCATTCAGAATATGAATGGGATTTTCACTTCCAGAACCTCAATGTTGAGCTCTATTACATTAAAAGGGACAGTTGCATTATGGGAAATGTAGGATCCAGTGTTTTGGGATGTTCCCCCATACTAGCAACTAATAGTCTGCATAATGGCGTCCTCTGCTGCTATGATTTTGACTTTTCAGTCAAACAATTCAATTGGTTGCAATCTGCAACCACACCACTAGATGCCACTAATTTCTACGTACTGGGATCTCTAAAGTCATTTGGATTCTTTCTCTCGGGAACATGAATGTCTGAACCAAATTTCATGGAAATCCATCCAATACACTTTGAGATATTTCAGTCTGGACTGACTTGCCTAGACTGACTAGTCAGATTGTTAAATCAATATGTACAGAACAGAGTTTCTTACATACATTATATACAGCATCTGGTCGCCATTCTGTGTTGTTAATCCTGGGATCAGTCAGGACCGAACAAAGTAAACAGTGTCAGCTCGACATGAGCAAGGAATAGTGTCTACTCTGCAGTTATTTGTGCACTGACCTGAACTAAAACCCCAAAGACCTTTCTGAAAGTCTTTGTGCAGTCAAGCACTGTGAAATGCATCTGAACTGGGGGAAATTAATAATATTAATAAATGAATACTCGCCAAAACACCATCACATAACATATTTAATCAATAAAAGAAAAAAAGCTGTTACATCACAGCTTTTTGTGTTAACAAGAAAGAGACAAATTAATATTCAGTTTGGAGTATTTGTTCATTATTAGTCTGTAAATAAATTACCCACCACTAGTCTTGTCTTGGTACCTGCAATAAAAATAGATCGCCAAAAGATGGAGACACTTTATCCACGTTTAACATTACTTTTTAAGTATTGTTTAGTCTCTTGAACCAATAAAAACATAAAATCTTTTATTTGTTAACCTGCATTTATATCCTGAATCCTGTTGTTTATCAACTAACAACAAAAAGGGAAAGCAGAGATATTTGAGATTGTACAATTTAAGAAACTGAAATGTGTGATCTCTGATATGATTGCTAATAAAATATATAGTTGCTTAACAGTAGTTATAACATTTTTAGATATGCGGTTAGTTAGTAATAAGAATACAGACACAACCTGGTCACAATCGCTAAAAATGGAGAAAAATGAATGCATTAAACCAGCATGGTTACACTCAGATGCTATTACCATACTGTTCATTTTAACAAAAAACTGAAGCACACAGCTGACAATGAAAATTTGCTCATTTACACTGCCGTGACCCACCAATTCAGCCGTAAAAATCACATTAGCATCGGCTCACAGCTTCAGCTGAAAACCAAGAGAGGAGATAAAAACTCAGATAAGGACAGGCCTGACATTTAGGCATTGTAGAAAAGCCTGTGAGTTAAAATGGACCACGTCAAAATCCTCCTTTTTCACTCCTGTCATCGGTGCAGTAATCAGCAGCAGCTGGTATGTTCATGACATTTGTAGAAATCCCTGTGAAGCAGGGTTAGAGTTACTGTGGTGCATGTGTGACTTTCAGCAGGGGAGGATTATGTACGAGTGCTGAAGGTAACCTCCAAGTGAAGAGAGAGTACAAAGCGGAGGACGGGTGGTAGTTGAGGAGCAGACAGGTTGTTGCTTGCACTAACAGGACACTAAGTGGACAGGAAGGGACAGACACACACAGTCCACCACTTCCACAACATTTTCAAAGACTGTAGGGTTATTCACTCACACTGGAGAGGCTTGTTTTGGTTGCAAAAATATTCAAATTAGGAAATTACAGATTTCTAGTTGGTAAAAGAAACATAAAAGGCACACATGAGGTTAATTACTGATATAAATGGGATTTTAAGCTTTGATTTTGTTGCTCGGTGGGATTTCTTATTGTCTACATACACTCTGCTTTACTTCTGGTTATTAAGAGATTTGATGTATTTTCAAGATAACAACCTGCTGTTCACACTTGCTCCCCATAATAAAATGAGAGCTCAAGTTACAGACGCTCTCCCATGCTTATTTTAAATGTGGTTACAAAGCTGCCGTCATGTGTTTCTACACATGCACACACCGGAGGCCGTCATGTGTTAACTTGTAAACAAAGCAGACAAACCAGGCAACTTCCCTCAAGGTGGCTGGCTATCACTAACCTTGGCATGAGATACATGGCATGAGATATGTTGCAGACAAATGAGTTATGGTTTTAATAACAATTACAATTTGAATCCAAAAGCAACAGAGTAAAGTAGCATTTGTATTACATTAATGTATGTGCCACCTTGTCCAAAAATATTGAAAATCTTCTTTCTCTAATATCAAGTTCAGTGTCTGCATAGATTACTTTAACTGGTGGTGTGCCACAGGGTTCGATTCTTGGCCCATTTCTGTTCTCTGTGTACAAGTTCATACAAAGCATCTTTATTCATCTTTTTGTTATCTAATCATTATGTTGATGATGCACCACTATTTCTATATAATTTAAATAATACTATAAAAACTATATATTATAATTACTTATTATAATATTATATTATAATTAATACTATAATTTAAATGCTATGACTGAAGGTAAAAGCAAATATTCTTAGTGCAATAAAACAATAAATAGAAGTGGATTAAGCTGGAGAACTGGTTTGGGAAGTCTCCAGTAGTTGAATTAAGTTAACAGCTATGATAATTTGTAGGACAAACCTGACAGATTTTACAAGCCATTTAAGACTACAATTTGAAGAATGGAATAAATGAGACCATTTAAAACAGTTCTGGGAAAATCATTGCAATCATTGCATGTTTTCTTTGTGGCAATTTTGTTTTTCATGAAAAATCGAGAAATTCCATAGGCAGGTTTTGTATTCGTTTACATTTATTACCTCATTTGTTATATTTTTCAGTATAGTTATTCAGTTATTGGGTGATACCACTGGATAACAGAGATTATGTTGATTTAGGGGATATAAAACACTTGGTGATACCATACAACCACTACTAAAATAGCAAAAAAACAATGACATACAAACTAAGGCTGTCACAATGTCGGATTTTCACTACACGATTATCGTGGCGAAAAGAACGATAATGATATTATCGTGATGTCTATCGAAAATTTTAAAACAAATAAATAATGTTATCCGTCTGTAACTTTGTTTATTGTGCCCTTTGTCTCTTTTATGGGAAATGAATTACACTTAGAATACAAGTGTATTGAGGAGAGAGAGTCTGGAATCATAGCTGTACAAAAGCGTGATTTAAGAGGTGCTGGATTATTTACACAATATTATCATGTGTGTATTATTAACATAATATCAATATTTCATTTTTTATACATCACGGTTATTGTCACTACCGGTATATTGCGACCCCTAATACAAAAAGTGTTCTATGGCAAGCTCCAAAGGGTTAAAAGGTAATGAAAGATTCTGAAAGCCTTCACTTATATTTTCAATATACAGCCGTGGCCGGAGGCATTATGTTTTCAGGTTGTCCGTCCATCTGTCTCTACGTGTATATACGTCTGTCCGGTACATTGTTGTGACCACGAGATCTCAGGAACACTTTGAATTTCTTCAAACTTGGCACAAATTTCCACTTGGACTGAAAGATGAAGTGATTCGGTTTTGGTAGTCAAAAGTCACTGTGACCTTACATCCGTCCCATTCTCGTAATATCTCAGGAACGGCTTGAGTGAATTTCTACAAATTTGGCACAGACGTCCACATGGATTCGAGGATGACCTGATTTGCTCAAAGGTCAAGGTCACTATGACCTCAAAAAACGTCATATTTTGGCCATAACTCACAAATTCATATCCTAAATATTGCAATTTCACACAATTATCTAAAATGATGAAGTGATGGCATTTTGGACAGACATGGATGTAAACTGCAACTTGACTGTTTGGCAAAGGCATATAACCATGAGGCAGTAATTCTAGTTTAAATACTGTAATGGCATTTACTGCTTCAGCAGCCTAAATACCCAAATGAAACTATTCAACTTTCACAGCAGCACAAGCAGTCTTTTTTAAATCATTGACTAAACTTTACAAATCTAGTCTACCGATTGGCTGAATGCAGGTGTACTGTTTATGATATGTGCAGTGTCCACCTGTAGAATGTCAAGCTTCCTTCCAGATCAAGCATTACATGTACTTAACCTTGACAACCTTGGAATTGAATTATTTATAATTGGACATTAATAGATAGGACACATATTCAACATATGTAAGCGTTGTAGAATAACATCTTAAATACAAATTCAGTAGAGTCCCCCGATAAGAAACAATCTGATTTGTGCATTAGACAAAAAGTTCATTTTCTCATGACACATTCCAAAATGTCTGGAGTTTAATCCGGTTAATCCAAGCAAGGTGCCTTGGAGGAGAATGAGCAGGTGGTCCTGGATGAACATGAAGGTCATAATGCACCATGGAGACATTAATTTACGTACATTTTCTACCCATAAATACACACAGTGACAAATTTCTGTCTCTAAATCAACGTTATCACACTAAACACAGCAGCTCATTATGCATTAAACATGTAGCCCCACTGAGGAGCAAGACAAACGTTCAGTAGCTAATGACAGTATGGAAGGCATGTAAAAATAGTGCTTGAGGATCATCACCTGTCGCTGCTGACATGTTCCTATTACCACTAGAAGATCCTGTGCCATATTTAAGTTAAGAGCAGAGATCAATAATGCGACTTGATTGACATTTGCCAAGTTTGGAGCATCCGGTTTGCTTCAGCAGCACATTCGTCATGATAAAAGGAGCCTCAGCCTCCCGCTGGTGTTCACTTAGTGTCCTGCTGCACTGACTATTGGCATCATCCATCATTTTCCCCTCTGAAATCTGTCAACATTGGTGGGTTTGATTCAATTCTACTGCGGTGTGTAAACCCGGTAAGTAAGATACAAATTAGATTACAAATATTTTTGAAATGTTTAACTAATTGCCCGTACTCACTTTCTTGCTTTTTTTACCTTCAGATATCAACATGAGCAGTGATGCCGAGATGGCCCACTATGGGCCGGCAGCCATCTTTCTCCGCAAACCTGAGAAGGAAAGAGTCGAGGCTCAGAACCGACCGTTTGATGCTAGAACAGCCTGCTTTGTGCCCGATGCCAAGGAGCTGTACATCAAAGGTCTCATCCAGAGCAAAGAAGGTGGCCAAGTCACCGTGAAGACTGAAGCTGATGAGGTAAATATGTCTGTATACAACTCAATTACTACGCAATAAATAATGTATCATTCAAAACAAGAAAATCATATTGTACAGAAATGGAACCAGTGGCTGCCTGGAAGGTGGGGAAAAAACACTATAGCAAAGGAACAGTGTGCAGGATTTCGGGGATCTAGTAGCAAAAGTGGAATATAATATTCATAACTATGTTTTCAATAGTGTATAATCACATGAAACTAAGAATCATAGCTGTGTTTCCATTCAATTGTCAAGCAAATTTTAAGCAAAAAAGAAATGTGAATTAGGCGCGTTCCCATCAACTGGTTTGGAGCAAATTAACTCAGTTTGTCGGCTACTGCGTAGTTTGGTCAGAAGATGGAGCTATAGGCTGCATGGCTGTAATCTGCCAGTAAACAGATTAGAAGAAGTAGAAGTTGAGATAGAAAAGTGGAAAGATGTTTCAGGAATTTGTTTCAATTGGGCAAGTTGTAATTATTCTTTCATGTTAGCTACTATTGGCTTAGTTTCATACGGTCCGGAAACGAAGACAAGCATTCGTTTGTATTTGATATTATATTCATATATAATTTCAAATAAAGGCAAAAAGATAAAAAAAAGTGTAATGGAAACACGGCTTTTGTGTTTTCTTTAGCTTAGAATGAGCCCTTCATATCTACAGGCAGCGGGTCCTCTTCACGGAGTCCGCCATGTTGCTCCGCCATGTATCTACAGTAGCTCAGAACTCTAGAGAGCTTTTAGCATTTTTACGTTACCTGAAGGCCACCGTAGTTCTCCGAATAAGGATGGCCTCTAAGCGAGGCGAACGGCGTTTTGTGCTTGGTAGCTCAATTTACCGTGGTCTTGGAAAGGACGGAGTGAGTGGAGAGGTATTCAGTTGGTTGCAATCTGCAACCACACCACTAGATGCTGCCAAATACTACACACTGCACCTTTAAAACTGGTTAGTGTAACATAAAGAATATATGTTTTGTGATAAATGGGCCATAACATGAAAAAACACCAGTATTTGGTCCTTTACTTATTTTACAAAACCCACATTTTATTCATTTTTAATGTAAAATTTTATATTCTAGTTTATTCTCATATGCTATTTTTCTTTCCTTGTTGATGAATCCTGTTCATTCTGCAGCAAGAAAATCCTATTTTCTGCAGTCGATATCATTTCATCTTCTCTTCTCACTTTATATTCCAGACTGTAACAGTCAAGGAGGAAGATTGCCATCCTATGAATCCCCCAAAGTACGACAAGATTGAGGACATGGCCATGATGACCCACCTCAATGAGCCCTCTGTGCTGTTTAACCTCAAAGATCGTTATGCAGTGTGGATGATTTATGTACGTAATTAGAGGGACATTTTCACCTCTCTATTTGAGCCTCACTCTCTTACCTGACACACTGTATATTGTCATCTGCAGACCTACTCCGGGCTCTTCTGTGTCACTGTAAACCCCTACAAGTGGCTGCCGGTGTACGACCCAAAGGTGGTGGCGGCCTACAGAGGGAAGAAGCGCATGGAGGCACCGCCACATATTTTCTCCGTCTCTGATAATGCATATCAAAATATGCTAACAGGTAAGAAAGAGTGAGGAGCATTGAGACTTTGACATCGAAGGTCAACATCTGCCCGTGTTTAAACAAACCAGACATATCGGTACTAAATGTGAATATTTTGTGTTTGTAGCATCCCATTGCTCACAATAACAGGGCCTTTAAGCCACTTTGTCACATTAACCTAATGCATCACTTCATCGAGACAAAACTGTCACTGAAGTTGATCTTTAATCATCAACAGATCGTGAAAACCAGTCTGTCCTGATCACGTGAGTCATGCCGCATATTAGTAAAAATGTGTCTTACAATTCAGTCAATAACAAATGTACAGTTTTTTGATTCTGTGTTCACAGTGGAGAATCTGGTGCAGGGAAAACCGTCAACACCAAGCGTGTCATCCAGTACTTTGCGACAATCGCAGTGGCTGGTGGCGACAAGAAAGAGCAGTCATCTAGTAAAATACAGGTAATCCCTCAACAATATATAAGCCTGAATAAAAACACAAAACAACAATTGGATTGTGATGAAGCTGGCTGTGTTTTCCAGGGTACGCTGGAAGATCAAATCATTTCAGCGAACCCTTTGCTGGAGGCCTTTGGGAATGCTAAGACTGTGAGGAATGACAACTCCTCACGATTTGTAAGTATGAGCCAGTTGGGCCAGCGGTCCAAGGACTGCAACCTTGTCTTATTCTTTAAAATTCCCCAAATCTTGATTTAAAACTATCATGGTTTCTTGTGCAATTTCACAGAGGATTTTATATTTCATAGGGTAAATTCATCAGAATTCACTTTGGAACGACAGGAAAACTGGCTTCTGCTGATATTGAAACCTGTAAGTTTGATTTTCCACATTAATAATGTTCATTATATGTATACTTACAACCAGGCGGCAACCTCCGGCTCTGAAAAGTGAAGCCAATGCTGAAGTGCCTTAAACTTGCAGAAGTCAGATTGTATAGAAGTCTCAATCTTTGGTTTCAAGTCTTCTTCAATACAGCATGATGTTCATTTAGTAAATTATGGTCCCATTTAGAGTCAAATAGACCATAAAGCAGGGTATGCTTTAGGACAGTGGTTCCCAACCTGGGGTCCCGGTCACCCTTAGGGGGGTGCCAAAGATCTCAGGTGGTGCACCAGGATTTCTCTGCTCTTAGGATTGTCAATATTAGATTTGCAAAGGTATAGCTGAAATCATGATAACACAATTAATAGATAATTTATACAACAGTCTGTATATAAAACTATTTAAAAATATATATTTTTTGCTACTTAGTGTGCGACATTCTGTTTAAACTCTGTATTTGTGCACAGTTGCATGTAAAGATCAGGCTACACTAATATTATTAGTATTATACCATTTGCAGAATTAGATTCCAGTAACATTTCTAATAACCCCAGAATGCTGAATTGTCCAAAAGTCAAAATTTATTGAAAAAAGATTCACAACATATTTTTATCTCACGAAATGTTCTGCTTCAATCCATATTTTTTGGCGTTTAGCCTTTCAAAAACAACATCTTCACTGCAGTCAATCAACTATTAACTCTTCCGCTTGCCGCTCTCAAAGGGAGGTACGCACCTGTATTAACGGGTGGTCTAGCAACAATCTGACAGCACCATAAATTACATTTATTTAACCAAAATAACAAAAAATCTATTTTGGCTGTAACACTATTAATGTCAATTTAGTCGTTACAAAAATAAACTTTTCTTAGATACAAGTAGGGGGGCTTCAAGGAAAATAGGTTGGGAACCACTGTTTTTAGGCATGGCTATCTTTGATTGATAGGTCGCTACCACGGCGTTTTCCTGTCTGGGATTTGTCCGTGTTTTCATCTTTCAACTTTAACCCTTTCACAGTGTGTTTTTAGTTAATGAAAGTTAATTGTTACATTTTGGTCGCCTAAAAATATCTTATTCAGCTTTCGGTTGTACTTAGCTCCACCCGTAGTGTCACTTCTGGTTGCAAAAAACCAAGATGGCGACGGCCAAAATGCAGAACTCGTGGCTTCAAAACCGTAGTCCACAAACCAATGGGTGACGTCATAGTGACTACGTCCACTTCTTATATAAAGTCTATGAATACAACTGACAATCATCATTTAATATATGATCCAATGTAGATTTGCTGGAGAAGTCGAGAGTGACGTTCCAGTTGTCTGAAGAGAGGAGCTACCACATCTTCTATCAGATAATGACTGGCCACAAATCAGAGCTTATAGGTATGCTGAGAACATTATATCTTTATCAGATTAAGATATTTTGAAGAATAAATAAAGAAAATATGTTTTTGTTTCTTTCTTCAGGAATGCTTCTCATAACAACAAACCCATATGACTTCCCCATGGTCAGTCAGGGGCAGATCACTGTGGCCAGCATCGACGACAAAGAAGAGCTGTTGGCCACTGATGTGAGCTACTGAGCTACTTCTTTATCAGTTTCAGCGGCATACACATGGATTTTATTGCTTTCCACTAACTTTAAATTTAATGTAACAGAATGCCACTGATGTCTTGGGCTTCACCAACGAAGAGAAAATGTCCATCTACAAGCTGACCGGCGCTGTGCTGCATTACGGGAACATGAAGTTCAAGCAGAAGCAGCGGGAGGAGCAGGCGGAGCCCGATGGCACCGAGGGTGACGCTTCTCGCTTTAGTCTTTTTGTTATCAATGAAAACATGCTGACGATATTAATGTGGTGTTTATCTCTCAGTGGCAGACAAAGTGGCTTTCCTCATGGCTTTGAACTCTGCTGACTTGTTGAAAGCCCTCTGCTACCCCAGAGTGAAAGTGGGGAATGAATACGTCACCAAGGGCCAGACAGTCCCCCAGGTACTGTGACTGCTCCAAGACTTAACCTGTTTGCATAAAAAAATATATACATTTTTGTGTTAGTGATTCTTCAAAATCTCCTGATCAGATCACCAATGCAGTTGGTGCTCTGGCCAAGTCCGTCTATGAGAAGATGTTCTTATGGATGGTTATACGAATCAACGAGATGCTGGACACGAAGCAGTCGAGGCAGTTCTTCATCGGGGTGTTGGACATCGCTGGATTTGAAATATTTGATGTGAGTTTGGACACTTAAGCTCTGGTCAGTTGATGGTGATGATTCTCAGTTTTGTGTTGATATGAGTTAATTCTTCTATTTAGTACAACAGCATGGAGCAACTCTGCATTAATTTCACCAACGAGAAGCTGCAACAGTTTTTCAACCACCACATGTTTGTTTTGGAGCAAGAGGAATACAAGAAAGAGGGGATTGACTGGGAGTTCATTGACTTCGGTATGGACTTGGCAGCCTGCATTGAGCTCATTGAAAAGGTAGGATTACTCTACTGCACATCAGGATGTATTTTATGTAATTTCAGGCACCTTATATAATGTATGATACATTCAACAGCCAATGGGCATCTTCTCCATCCTTGAAGAGGAGTGTATGTTCCCCAAGTCCTCAGACACTTCTTTTAAGAACAAACTCTATGACCAGCATCTTGGAAAAAACAATGCTTTCCAAAAGCCAAAGGTGGTCAAAGGGAAGCCGGAGGCTCACTTCACTCTGATGCACTACGCCGGCACTGTGAACTACAACATCACCGGCTGGCTGGAGAAGAACAAAGACCCTCTGAATGAGTCTGTGGTGCAGCTTTACCAGAAGTCATCAATGAAACTGCTGTCTTTCTTGTATGCTTCATTTTCTGGTGATGAAGCAGGTACTACAAAGCTTTGGGATAATTATAAGACCCCTCTATTACCTACTGGGCTTCATACGTTGGCAAATACCAAATAATTCTTCTATCTGTTTGTAGAGTCGGGCGGAGACGCTGGTGGCAAAGGTGCAAAGAAAGGAGCGAAGAAGAAGGGCGGCTCGTTTCAGACTGTGTCTGCTGTTTTCAGGGTACAGAAGTGATAATATTCTGTTTTAGATTTGACTGTCTTGTCCTGCAAAGATCTAATGACGATCGATCTCCTACAGGAAAATCTCGGAAAACTAATGACCAACTTGAGGGGCACCCATCCTCACTTTGTGCGTTGCCTGATTCCAAATGAGATTAAAACACCAGGTACAAATTTAAGAGAAAAACTGTTTATCTCCAGTGGAAAACTCTGTCCAGGTCAAACTGATCACTATAAGCGGATAAACTGCATTCAGGAATGATTCTGTCCCAAGCTTTCTGATTCATATAAGCGGTTGATCACTATAAGTGGTTTCCACTGTACATAGGCCCTTATTGATGCAAATTAAGATTAAGAATATGATGTTGAAATATGCCGTAACACTTAATTTTACAGGTCTGCAAATTTCATGGTAATTAGGTGATAATTAGCAAGTAACCTATTTGGATTTTTTGGGGAATTAGCCCAATATTTACCTCAAAATTTATTGAAAATTACTTTATTATAAACATTATTTAATAATTACCGTATATGCTGAAATAGCATATCATTGTTAAAATAGGGCCCTTAGGCTTGAGATGCAGCTGCTCTTCATCGGAGGTGGAAAACCAAAATTAATAGAAGACACTTCTGATCAGGAACAAATCTCACCATTGTGTGACTTATTGTCTGCACGAATGTAACCTGATAGCTAATGTAATGATTCATTGAGTGTTTTAAGAAATATTTGCTAATAAATTAAATGTATTATTATATTATTAAATGTATTAAATAAATTATTGGGAAATAGCGTAATATAATTATTAAATAATGTTTATGAAAAAGTAATTTTGAGGTAAATATTGGGGTAATTTGGCAGTAAATCCAAACAAATTTCAAACAGGTTACTTGCTAATCATCACCTAATTACCATGAAATTTGCGGACCTGTAAAATGAAGTGTTACCAAATATGCTCCTAGTGTCTGTTGTCAATCAGTTCATGCTGACTTCACTGTAGGCATCATGGACAACCACCTGGTCATCCACCAGCTGCGCTGTAACGGCGTGCTGGAGGGCATCAGGATCTGCACGAAGGGATTCCCCAGCAGGATTATTTATGCTGACTTCAAGCAGAGGTCAGCATTGATTCCTACCTGAAAGAACAACATAAAGATCACTAATACTAAGTACTTCCAGTTTGTGATAATCTATCTTTATCTAAATGTGAATAGGTACAAGATCCTGAACACCAGTGCCATCCCTGAGGGACAGTTCATCGATGGAAAGACAGCTGCTGAGAAGGTTCTTGGTTCGATTGATCTTGATCACACTCAGTACAGATTTGGGGCCACAAAGGTATGTGTTCAAATAAGGCCTCATAAGGTTACCTTCTTAAAGCTTTTGGAAACACTGCGTATAGACTTAAGCCTTATAGAAGCAATGCATTGATTACTTTTAATGCAGGATTACTACACCATATTGTTTCAGGTCTTCTTCAAAGCTGGCTTACTCGGCACTCTGGAGGAGCTGCGAGATGAAAAACTGGTTTCTCTCGTGACCCAGACTCAAGCATTGTGTCTTGGTTATCTCATGAGAAAAGAAATCTCCAAATTAACGGCTCAAAAGTAAGATAAACACCAAGAATTCTCCTCTACAACGATAGAAACTAAACTAATACCACTAAAATCTGTTACTGCATATCTTACAGAGACTGCATCTGGATTCTGCAGTATAACCTGCGCTCGTTCATGAGTGTGAAGCACTGGCCGTGGATGAAGCTGTTCTTTAAAATAAAGCCACTTCTAAAAAGCGCAGAGACCGGAAAGGAGATGGCGACCATGAAAGAGGACTTTGTCAAAGGTAAAGAGGATCTGGTAAAGTCAGAGTCCAAGAGGAAGGAACTTGAAGAGAAAATGGTTTCTCTTTTGCAGGAGAAAAATAACCTCCTTCTGCAAGTACAATCTGTGAGTGTCATCGCAAATAAAAGCCACTGATCGCAGTCAAGTCATCCAAACGATCATACGTTAGTGTCGTTCTCTCTGTGTTGTTTTCTTCCTAGGACTCAGAAAATCTTTGCGATGCAGAGGAGAAATGTGAAAGCTTGATCAAGAGCAAAATCCAGCTGGAGGCAAGACTCAAAGAGGTGACCGAGAGGCTGGAGGATGAGGAGGAAATAAACGCTGAGCTGACCGCCAAGAAGCGGAAGCTCGAAGACGAATGCTCTGAGGTTAAAAAAGACCTCGATGACCTGGAGATAACTCTGGATAAAGTGGAGAAGGAGAAACATGCCACAGAAAACAAGGTTCGTGATTTTGCCCGTACTGTTTGGTTGGTACCTCCATGTATCTCCTTCTTAATGGAGCAGGGTATCTCAAAAACATCTGCAATTTGGTTGTGGTCAGTTTGCCCATTGGCCAACAAACAACAGATGGGTTTCTGGACAGACAGACAGAGCCACCAGGTGGCCTTTTATAAAACTCTTCTCTTTTTTGCTAACAACCTCTAGACCACATCCCATTTCTGGCAGATCTTTCCCTATTTGGATTTGAATGTTTTCATCCAATCCTCGTTTAATTTGGCTCATTTCATATTTTCCATTTTTTTTACAATTAATCCTTCCTGATCAAGCTTGGTATTCTCCAAAAATAATATGTTTTCATCATATTGTGAGTTATAACTTGTGTAAATTTTTATTTTATAATGAATTCTTGCACCAAGCCCTATTTCTTCCAGATCAGGATTAATCTTCTCCAAAAAAGACATTCAATGGAATTTGGTCCCATTTTTTCCCAATTTTGAATGAAACACTTTTTTTAAAACTCCTCTTACACCTTTCATCCAAACTGTATTTAATTTGGTTCATTACATGTTTGGACGATCCCAAAGAAAATTCCATTTTTCTTTTTGCAATAATTGGTTGCCAGTTTGGTATGGGCATGGGCTTCTTTACATAAATTGTTACAATTCGTATACATATTTTTTACACTTGCAATCACGTTTATGTTTTAGAGTGTTCATAAAAACATGAGCAACTTATAAAACAAGATTAATTTGTCTCATTAAAATACATTCAGCTGATTTGTACTTTTAAATAACTAAAATTTTGAATGCAGGACTTTTACTTGTAATGGAGTATATTTTACATTGTGATGTTTTAATATTTCTGCAAACACATTTAGTTGACACATGAACATATATGAGCGTTTCACCTATAGCTGGTGCGACAAGACCATAATTATTTTAATGGCTATAAATGATTGGTAAAAAGTCGTTTTTCGTTTGTTTTTCAATAATTGATGCTTGTTCCAAGCCCTAATATTTCCTGATCAGACTTGGTATTCTCCAGTCTTGGGAGAACTGTGCTCTCAGAGTGTTTTCTAGTTGTGCTTCATGTTTTTGTTCATAATGAATGTGTCATAATGCGTACTAACTATCGCAGGTTAAAAACCTAATGGAGGAGCTGGCCGCTCAGGATGAAAACATCGGCAAACTGACCAAAGAGACGAGAGCCCTTCAGGAGGCTCATCACCGGGCTCTGGATGATCTTCAGGTTGAGGAAGACAAAGTCAACACTCTGACCAAAGCCAAGGCGAAGCTGGAACAGCAAGTGGATGATGTGAGTCGCTGTAGACAAAAATACATCCTGGTGTTACTTGACATCTTAATTAACTTTCTGCAATTTGCTGTCAAGCTGGAGGGTTCACTGGAGCAAGAAAAGAAGATCCGCATGGACCTGGAGAGAGCCAAGAGGAAGCTGGAGGGGGATCTGAAACTAGCTCAAGAATCCCTGATGGACCTGGAAAATGACAAACAACAATCTGAGGAGAAGATTAAGAAGTATAGCACTGATCAGGGACAGCGTGTATGATGAGGATAATATAGTAATAAACTGACATCTTGTATCTTCTTGTCCTTGCAGGAAAGAATTCGAGAACAACCAGCTGCTCAGCAAAATTACAGACGAGCAAATGATTAATAACCAGCTTCAGAAGAAGATGAAGGAGCTCAATGTAATAAAACTAACATTAAAGTCAGACTTATATAACAACCCTCATGGTATGCTTACTGTATTTTTTTGTTTTAAGGCTCATATTGAAGAGCTAGAGGAAGAGGTCGAGGCTGAGCGAGCCGTCCGGGCGAGGATCGAGAAGCAGAGGTGTGATCTGTCCAGGGAGCTGGAGGAGATCAGCGAGAGGCTGGAGGAGGCCGGAGGAGCCACCTCCGCTCAGATTGTGATGAACAAGAAACGCGAAGCCGAAATCCTCAAACTGCGGCGCGACCTTGAGGAGTCCACGCTGCACCACGAGGCCACGACCGCCGCGCTGCGCAGGAAGCAGGCGGACAGCATGGCCGAGCTGGGAGAGCAGATCGACAACCTCCAGAGAATCAAACAGAAACTGGAAAAGGAAAAGAGTGAGATGAGGATGGAGATCGATGATTTGTCCGGTAATATGGTAACAGTTGCAAAAACTAAGGTGAGATTTTTTTAAATGTGGGATATTGAGGGCATTAGCAGAACAAATGAATGCAGAACTGACTTAGCTTTTACACACTTTCAGGTTCATCTGGAGAAGACGTGTCGCTCACTTGAAGATCAGCTTATGGAGCTAAAGACCAAGAGTGATGAAAACATGCGACAAATGTATGATCTCACCAATCAGAGGGCTCGTTTTCAAACTGAGAATGGTAATTATGTCCCTCCTCTTGTTAAAATTCATAAATAAGAGTTTTAAAAAGGGATGGAGGAAGTATTTCGATCCTCTACTAAAGTAAAAGTACTAATACCACACTGTGAAAATACTCTGTTACAAGTAAAAGTCCTGCATTGACAATGTTACTTCAGTAAAAGTATGTAAGTGTAATCAGGAAAATGTAGTTATTGTATTAAAACTTTGACTATATTCTACTATTCTATCATTAGATTATTATTATTACTAATGCATTAAAGTAGAAGTACCTCAAATTTGTACTCAAGTACAGTACTTGAGTAAACGTAATTAGTTACTTTCCACCAGTGTTTTTATTTGAAACATATTTTCTTGTTTGACTTGCCGTAGCTGTATATTCTCGACAAATAGAAGAGAGAGAGAGTCTCATCTCCCAGCTGACGAGAGGAAAACATGGATTCACGACGCAGATTGACGAGTTAAAGAGACGGATCGAGGAGGAAACAAAGGTACTCGAAGGTTTGAAAACACTGTTGTGCTTTACTTGGCTTTATATCTTCATGATGTTTTTTATTGTCTGTCCTCCTCGACAGGCTAAAAATGCTTTGGCTCACAGTTTAAAGTCGGCCAATCACGACTGTGATCTCCTACGGGAGCAGTTTGAAGAGGAGCAGGAGGCCAAAGCTGAGCTGCAGCGCAATTTGTCCAAAGCCAACAGCGAGGTCGCTCTGTGGAGGAACAAATATGAGACTGATGCCATCCAACGCACCGAGGAGCTGGAGGAAGCAAAGTAATCATATACACGGAGATTAAATCAATGCATCAGTCTAATGTTGGCTTTAATATTAGACATCAGACAGGCCCTGATATGTTAAAGAGTAAAAGAGTGCACATTATATTTCATCATTTATTTTGATTAAAGGAACAGTGTGCAGGTTCTGGCGGTATATAATGGTGAGGTAGCAGATTACAACGTCTCCCGTGTGCCAAGCGTGTAGAATTGCTACGGTGGTCGACGTGAAAACGGCCCTCTCTGGAGCCAGTTGTTGTAAGAGTAGAGTGCTTTGATTGTGTGTACTCGGGAAGTGAGTGGTGAAGCAAGAGAGAGAGAGCGGAGGCGACGAAAGCCTTCCAAAACCATCGATATCTCTCTATGTCTATATATCTGTTGTATTCTAACACTCACTTTATTTTTAGTCCCTTAAAGGAACAGTGTGTAACATTTAGGAGGATCTATTGGTAGAAATGGAATATAATATTAATAAGTATGTTTTCTTTATCGTATAATCACCTGAAAATAAGAATCGTTGTGTTTATTATTACCTTAGAATGAGCTGTTTATATCTACGTAGGGAGCGGGTCCTCTTACGGAGCCGGCCGCCATGTTTCTAAAGTAGCCCAGAACGGACAAACCAAACACTGGCTCTAGAGAGGGCCATTCGCGTATTCACGTCGGCCACCGTAGTTTTTCTACATGCTTGGCACACAGGAGAAGTTTCAGCTGGTTGCAATCTGAAACCTCAACACTAATTGACGCCAGATCCTACACACTGCACCTTTAACAAATGGCGCCTTGATAACATTTTAATAATAGTGGTTTGATTTTTGACAGAAAAAAACTCGCCCAGCGTCTTCAAGAGGCTGAAGAACAAATCGAAGCGGTGAATTCAAAGTGTGCCTCGCTGGAGAAAACAAAACAGAGACTTCAGAATGAGATGGAGGATCTCATGGTGGACGTGGAAAAATCCTACAGCTTAGCCGCCACCCTCGACAAGAAGCAGATGAGCTTTGACAAGGTATTGTGCTTAATACCACATAGATTTGTATATATTACATCAGTAAATATGACGAGATATAATGTTTGAATGAATTCAGATTCTTGTCGAGTGGAAGCAGAAGTACCAGGAGTCTCAGGCTGAGCTTGAAAGCGTTCAGAAAGAGTCTCGATCTCTGAGCACTGAGCTTTTCAAACTGAAGAACTCCTACGAAGAAACGCTGGATCGTTGGGAGACGATGAAAAGGGAAAATAAAAACCTTCAACGTAAGTGAAATCTCATTTTGAGGAAACAACAGTTTGTGAAAAACATTTTTAAATCAGTGGTTGGTTTTCAGAGGAGATCTCAGACCTGACGGAACAACTCGGGGAGAGCGGGAAGACGATTCATGAGCTGGAGAAGTTCAAGAAGCAGGTGGAGACGGAAAAATATGACATGAAAACATCTCTGGAAGAAGCTGAGGTACAACTGATAACAAACATAGCCATCAAATATGTCTTTGGCATTGGTGTAAGTAACCACTGATGTTTTTAAAGGCCTCCCTGGAACAAGAGGAGTCCAAGATCCTGCGTGCGCAGATGGAGCTGAACCAAGTGAAGGCTGAAGCCGACAGAAAAGTGGTGGAGAAAGACGAGGAGATCGACCAGCTGAAGAGGAACAACCAGAGAGTGATGGAGTCCATGCAGGCTACTCTGGACGCCGAGATCCGCAGCAGGAACGACGCGCTGGGAGTGAAGAAGAAGATGGAGGGCGACCTGAATGAGATGGAGGTCCAGCTGAGTCACGCTAACAGGCAGGCAGCCGAGTCCCAGAAACAACTGAGGAACATCCAGGGGCAACTCAAGGTACAACAGCACTGAGTTAAAGTGAGAATATGTAAACTAAAATTCTGGCCAGATCTTGCACATTGCACCTTTAACATACAGTATACAGTATTTAGTGAGTATACGGCAGTGGTGATATTGATGTGTTTTATTTTTTTATTATTAAAGTGGTTTTGCTTTATTGTTATTATTATTATTATTATTATTATAATAATAATAATTATTATTATTATTTGTATTTGTTAAAAGAAATAATAGCAAAAAATAATATTAATAATAATAAATAAGTAAATAAATAATGTATACGTTAAAACCCGTCCTTATTCCCCTTCCCCGTAAAAATAAACAATTGAAACAAACAATAGAAAAATGTAAAATAATTATGGAATCAGGTGTACTTAAGGAATACTTACGTATTGATTTCACATGTTTTTTATCATGAATTTTAAAGGCGTTTTTATATAATTATTTGAGTGGTCTTAAGGCTAAACTAACTAATGTATTGAAGTAGAAAGTGGCATGAGAAGAAAATACTCAAGTAGAGGACCGTAAAGCACTTGAGTAAATGTACTTTGTTACTTTCAACCACTGCAATGGATAAATACATTTTTAGGACGCCCAAATCCACCTGGAGGACTCCGTCAGAGGGCAGGATGATATGAAGGAGCAGGTCGGTGTGATGGAGCGGAGGACGGCGTTGATGCAGGTGGAGGTTGAAGAACTGCGAGCCATCGTGGAACAGGCAGAGCGTAGCTGCAAAACGTCTGAACAGGAACTGGTTGATGCCAGCGAGCGTGCAGGACTTTTACATTCTCAGGTAGGTTGTTTAAAAGTGTCAAACTTATCAAACAAACCTCTTTTTATCCGTAGAAGTCACACCTCTTGTTATCTTTGGCAGAATACCAGTCTCCTACACACCAAGAAGAAGCTCGAGGCGGATGTTATTCAGCTTCACTCTGAGATAGTGGAAGCCGTTCAAGAGTCCAGGAACGCTGAGGAGAAGGCCAAGAAAGCTATCACTGAGGTAAGGAGCTCTTACAGGGATCTTGTTCTGGTTATAACACAGACTTTACGGAATAAAAAAAACCTGTTGTGGCACCTCTAGGCCGCCATGATGACTGAAGAGCTGAGGAAAGAGCAGGACACAAGCGCTCACCTGGAGAGGATGAGGAAGAACCTGGAGGTGACGGTGAAAGACCTGCAGCACCGATTAGACGAGGCTGAGAACTTGGCCATGAAGGGCGGAAAGAAGCAGCTTCAGAAACTGGAGGCTAGAGTATGTTTCTACTTCCACATTACATAATAATAATAATAGAAAATGTTTTTACATTTGTTATCTGCACCAAATTAGACATAAGGCTAGACAATAATGATCATATCAGGGAATATCCAGGCTTTCTCCAATTTCAGAAACAAAAATCCTAATTAAAATCCCGGTGATTCACTGTGACATTAAAATGATCCTGGATTGTGCTCTTCAGGTCCGTGAGCTGGAAAACGAGCTGGAAGTGGAGCAGAAACGCTCGACGGAGGCCATCCAAGGAGTCCGTAAATATGAAAGGAAAGTCAAAGAGCTCAGCTATCAGGTAAAGCTACAACAACTCGTTTTTTGTTGGTAATTCATTGAGCCTTTGAACATTTCAGCACCATATTGTTGTTGTAAAAATGATCCAGAAGTTTGTCTTGACTTCTTTCAGTCTGAGGAAGACAAGAAAAACAACATTCGACTGCAGGATTTGGTAGACAAGCTCCAGATCAAAATGAAGTCCTACAAACAACACGCCGAAGAAACTGTGAGTGAATCTCACGTATCTATTGATCAGTAATGTGTCAGATTCAAGGTACTTGTACTTTACACGCGTATCTCCATTTTCTGCTATATTATACTTCTACTCCACTACATCTCAGAGCAAAATATTGTACTTTTTACAACATACACATTAATGCAGCAGTAATGTTAATCCAGAAACATCAGATATAATAGTAAAACACTGACAGGGAACATTTTACTGGAACATCAGTACATTTTGCTGATAATACTTACAATACTTATGCAGGACTTGTACCTGTAGTGGAGTATTTTCACAGTGTAGTATTAGTACTTTTACTTAAGTAAAGGTTCTGAATACTTCCTCCACCTCTGACCGATACATTCCAAATGAATAATTTCCAGGAGGAGCAGTCTAACATGCAAATAGCCAGATTCAGGAAAGCTCAGCACGAGCTGGAGGAGGCTGAAGAGAGAGCTGACGTGGCCGAATCTCTGGCCAATAAGATGCGAGCAAAGAGCCGAGAAATTGGGACGAAGGTACTGAGTGTCTTTTATTTTATATGTACACTAAATATACTAATATTTAGCTAATGTCCTTATTGTCTGTATGACTGGAACTCAGCAGCCAGTTAGACTGTCATCAAGTCATTAAGTGGGCGTTATGAGTGGTTATCAGCCTCATAGATGTGGGTCAGTAGGGCCCTGCTACACCCACTAGTAGGTTTTATCATCTGTTCATATGGTAGATCACCGAAAGAAAGTATAAAAGAAGATAACAGCGACCTCTAGCGACCGTAGTAATTATGACAGTAGCAGAAACTGGGGTTTGTCAGCACACTGACACACTGACAGCTGTTGTTGCCTGTTGGGCTTGAGTTTGCCATGTTATGATTTGAGCATACTGTATTTGTTATGCTAAATGCAGTACCTGTGAGGGTTTCTGGACAATATTTTGTTTTGTGTAGTTAATTGATTTCCAATAATAAATATATACATATATGTATACATTTGCATAAAGCAGCATATTTGCCCACTCCCATGTTGATAAGAGTATTTAATACTTGACAAATCTCCCTTCAAGGTTCATTTTGAACAGATAAAAAATGTGTGATTCATTGCGATTAACTATGGACAATCATGCGATTAATCGCGATTAACTATTTTATTCGATTGACAGCCCTAATAAATATACACTGTTTTTGTATCATTTGCAGGCACAAGAAGGACAGGGCGAGTTGCTGAATGTTGGACTTTAACTCTCTGAACACCAGCAGAGGCAAACGTGCATGGCAGAAATGTTTGAGAGCAATTATATAAAGTAGTTTACCATATTAATTTCATAACGTATTAACTCATCAAATTGTTTTACTAAAATAAATTAGCGATCATCCTTAATATAAGTACACACTGTCATATATGTATACTGTACAGTATATATGTAAGGGATAATGTACAGCAAGCCGGTCCACCCCTCCGCTTCTCTCATCGCCCTGAAGGGTTTTCTTTCACAACAATGACTCGCTAGCGGTACATTATCCCGCTTATTACACAGCTACTTACTTAAAGAAATCAATAATTCAACACAAAAACGATCCGCCAGAGTCCGACATCAGAGCTGCGCCCATAGCAACAGTCTGCTATACATAGTACGGGCGGTTATATAGAAATTACACATTCATGCAGAAATAAGCTGAATATTCTCTTTGACTCCCCTAACATGTTTTGAGGGTCTTACAACTGCTATTTTGGTGGATAAAGCAGACTGAGGTGATTGGTGGCCGGACACCGACGGCCAGACAACCTTTAAAAGTGGATTTGCAGAGGATTGATTATATTCCTTTTTGAGGATTATTGCAGGCAGCTGGTGCGGAAATAAAGGCTGAGTGGGATACAGTTGTTTTAACAATGAGACTGTGGCGACGCTCCAAAGGAAACAGAGGTGCATTGTTATTCATGTGTGAGGCTGCCCGTGATCTTCAGTGTCGACCAATCACAGCTCACAGTGAATACTCCTGTCAGGCTAACATTTCGACTGAAGCTTTTGTTGGAGGTTACCGAGTCCTGTAGCTGTAATGTCACAGCAAGGTGAGCTAAGGAACGGGGTTCTAACAAAACGTCTGCAGAATTTAGGCTTCACTTTAATTGCACAGTTGATATCAGCAAACATTTCTTCCATCAGAGTCCCTTTGAACTCGTGTCACCTCGTTTTTCCTTCCTGAAAATGCTTATAAAAATCATGAAACACCAAGGAACATATAAACCTTTTAAACCACATAAAACTTGATCATGTGTGGATGTTACAACAAGGATTTTCATTTAGGGAGAGCTTGAAGGTTATAGGAAATGAGAAGAGAAGGCTGGGAAGTCTTGATTCAGTGAGTTTTGCAATTTTTCTGAAGTGGTGAATAAAAAGTTAATTATTTAAATTACTGAAGGGATCCTATTAATTTAATTTTTGTCTCTTGTTATTTAATTATTTAATAAAAAAATTCCTTTTGTTTCAATGTTTGTTGCAATAAACATGTGTTTAAATGTTTATTTTTTCTCTTTTTGTGAGGTTATATTGCAACCGATTATCACTCCCAACTTGTCAAATACCTCCATTTGGTAAGTACCCCTCAGCATCGGAAACCGCAACAGTATGTGACGAACCAGGCTTTCCACTAACTCCAATGTAAACCCACCCGCGGCGTTATTCGACGGTCGAAGCAAGTGACGTAGTATTAATAGTGTGTTGAGACATTTAGCTCAAAACCAAACAAGTCAACCTCATGGTTACACTAGAAGAAAAGTCAGAGGATCACCGAAATCAGCAGCTTTTATCGACTGGGATCATGAATGTTTTGCACAGAATTTCATGGGAATCTATCTAATAGTTGTTTAGATATTTCAGTCTGAAACAAAGTTGTAAAAGTGGTGCTGACTGGCATTGCCATCCTTAGAGCCATGCTAATGCTGGTGATAGGCTCAAATTAGAAGAAAATTAATAATAATAATGTTAATTTGATTAAATCTGAATGTATAGTGCAGTAAAGATATTAAACATGAATCCATTGTAGGCAATTAACTGGAACACAAAGATTCAAACACAGCATACTGTTCTACGCTGCTGTATTGTGTTTTCCTGATACACCAGAGAGGAATGACCTCAGACCCTCATCAGTCACTCTAAATGCTGAATACATTCTCCTATTGACAGTGCACCGAAAGCAAAAAGATGCTTGAGGGTGATACATTATGTACTATTTATAATACACTAGAGTACTGTTGTATTTTGACACCCTCAGGCGGCTTCAGCAGGGAAATAGAGCAGTGAAATAAACATGCAACTCATAATGAAGTATTATCAAAGTACTTTAATTTCCATTGAAGACAAGAGAGATCACTCAGAGATCTTTTTTGTCATAATGAGTTAAACTAAATCTTGTATGTTGTTGTTTCCCTCGTCTCCTTTTAGTCTTTTGAAGATAAGATATTCATTTTTGATCTTGTCTAGGATTTTTGTTTTTGCTTTCCAGTGAGACATCCAACTGCTTTTGATCTAAAATGAAAAATGAACAGTGTAACAAAAACAACCTAGTTTTATAGACTTTTTTTTATTTAGAACTGCTTAGTGCAGCGATGACAGACAATGATGTTTTCATTAATTTATTAAAACCTTTTAATTCTGTGAGAAAAACTGAGACAACCAGGCATAAATATTTATAGCCTCCACTCTCTGTTGTGAAGACTTTATAGACTAATCATTAACAGATTATTAATTTAATGATGACTTAATTGTTTGTACTGTCAGTCTGAACACAGCCTGAGTGAATTTAGTGGCTTTGCAAGGCTCCTCAGCCCCCAAAATAATTTTTAAATTTAGCTAACAGTTAGCTAGTCAGATCTTTTATTTTTGTCCTCCTGACTGTGTGTTATTCGGAGGGGATGTTACCTGATCGGGAACAGGCTTTCTTTAGAGGAGCATCTTTCTGAGAGGATTAACTACCAAACATGAAAGCAGGACAACACTGTGAAATATGGCTAAACAAGGCATACAGAAAGGGGAAATGATCAATTTAACGGCACCTTGAGGAGAACATGTAACCTTTATGAGCCCAGTTGGATTATGTTGGATAAAGTACAGTAACTGCTAATTTGTGTGATATTTTCTGGTTTTGCATCTGTCCAAACTAATAACATTTGTTTTTTCCCCTCTTAAAAACGCCACTGAACTCCTACTATAACACAGTGTACATAAAGCATGTATTTATGTATTTATTTATGATTTATAATGGGAATACTATTACTTGCCATTGACAGTTGAGTTATTTTTAAGCAGTTCGTTTTGTTTTTGAGTGATTTAATTGTCATAAATTGTAGTTAAACATTCATAAATTCTCAAAACAGATTTAGTAATCAGATAGATAGATAGATAGAAATTCTAGTTTCCAGCATCACAGTTCCATAGTGCAAAACATGTTAGTAAAAAGGCAGTAAAAAAGTTAGTAGTGCAAAGTACAAAGTACAAAACAAAATATATCAGATATAAAAATACAAGGAGATGAAGAAAAACTGTTAAAACTGAATATAGTGCAGGGTAACAGCGATACACGACTATTAAAAAAGTGAATATACAGTAGTGCAGAAGAGATTGTTAAAAATGACTATAGTGCAGGGTAACTCCAGGCCTATAACAATTAAATTGCTGTAATGCTTAGACTCCTAACAAATTTTATACGAAAATCTATTTTTATTTAAGTACATGACGTAGATTTTCAGATTTGTATTCTATTTGGGGGCAGCAAACTACTTTTGAATCTATAACAAATGCGTTTTTGAGGCCCTATTTCAAAATTTGGCAAAATGTGGAGACTGTGACCGCTGTAATAACATTTTAATAAGTACATTTTGAGATTGCTATACCAAATTGGGGCACAATAACAAAATCATGGAGTGTATCTCAAAGCTTTAAAGGTCCCATATTATAAAAAAGTGAGATTTTCATGTTTTTTTTATTATAAAGCAGGTTTAAGTCCTATATAAATACTATGACAGTATCGAAACACTCAAACTCTGCATTTGAAACAAGCCGTCAGGATTTCTGCTCATTTGTGATGTCACAAATATACAATATTTAGACCCTTTACACAGATATAAACGTAAACATTCTAAATGTGTCCCAGTTTATTTCCTGGTTGCAGTGTATGTGAATGTCATCAGCTGACAGGAAGTACACATGGACCCAAGCTGTTGCCTAGCAACGCAATTCTGTTGCAATTCCGTCGCAATTCCGTCGAAATGCGCTAAAACGGAGCGTTTCAGACAGAGGGTAAATACAGGCATATTCAGGCCAACAGTATGAAGAAAATAACGTGTTTTTTTAACATTACACGATGTAAACATGTTCTAGTAGAAAGACAAAATACAAGTATGAACCTGAAAATGAGCATAATATGGGACCTTTAATAACATAAGTTTTTTTCTTTTTTCTTTTTTTTAGCTTGTTTTTAACTATGTGACTGCCATAAATTGCAGCTAACTGTTGTTGTACATTGGAAAGTAACCTGTTAGTCATAAATCTTATTATGATCCCAAAAGGCCCGGCAGTGTAATTACAAGTGGCTTCATTCTCCTGAGAGAGACAGACCTCATCTGTTTGAACTGCATGAATATGACCAGACTGTCACTCACTATATTCAGAGTCAATTGGATTTAACAGAAGAAACCAGCAGTGAAGACAGAAAAGTCCTTGTTGTGTCCGTGCACATCACAGCTCAGTCTGACAGTGTCCTCTTTTGTGTTTCTGACACAGAGCGAGAACCACTGGACATTTCTGCTCAACAAAGACTCATAGAAAATGTCTTGATCAAAACCAAAGCATGCCTCTCTGCCAGGCCTTTTTATTTTTTAACAAGTGGAAAAAGAGCTTGAAAGATATTCAGTGTGTCTCCATTCACTCGGAGCTGCGAACCCTGAAGGCTTTGGATCATTACAGAAATGACATCTAATAATCCCCTTTGTCTCTTCATTCATATTTCCAGTGGGGAGTTGACAGATACAGTTCTACAGCACGACAGCGTAGCAGCATGGTAAGAACTTCTTTTAATTCCCTTAAATGCTATTTAAAGAAGTGTTTGCATCTATGTTAAGTAGAACAATTTAGCCACTACTCCAATAAACATATCCTCTTATATTCCAATGTGAGACTTTGCATTTAGTTTGCGTCTTCACCAGTAAATGAAGCAGACATACAGTATAAAAGGATGTTTACAATCCCTCTCTTTTTAAATGCTTTTCTGCTTCATGTAGTAATCAATTTACAGTGGAGAACTTCAAATCTCATCCAACATCGCTCCAGAAGTTATTAGTGAACAACACATTTTGCTTTATTCACGACTAAAGTTTGAACACGAAGACCCTGGATGTGAAATTGTTGTTGAGTTGTTAGCTCCCAAAAAACTCTCTTAACTGATGCAGAAATAACAAATAACTGTTAGAGGTCTGGTGTGCGGTGAGATATGAATCTCTAAAACTGTTTGTGCTGCACTTCTAACTCTTTGGAAGAATAAGTTGTGTGGGAGTAAATAAACGTTAAAACTATTCAGATGTGCAGTGGTGGAAGAAGTATTTAGATCCTTTACTTCAGTAAAAGTGTGTTTCAGCACAATTTACTTTAAGTAGGAAAGTAAAAGTACTCATTGTGCAGTAAAATGTTCCCTATCAGGGTTTTACTTTTATATCTGATGTTTCTGGATTAATATCACTGAAAGTACAATGTAAAGTACAAGTGCCTCAAAATTGTCCTTAAGTACCGTACTTGAGTAAATGTACTCAGTTACATTTCCCCAATGTAGATATGTAAGGAAGTACATGGTAAACATTATATATATAATATATGTTAGCATGCTTTCTTTAGTATTTAGCTCAAGGCAGCACTGTGCTGAAAGAACGTATGTTGCTAAGAAGTGAAAGCCAATTTTTCATTCCATTGCAACGTCAGCGGCCAGCAGCGGAGCTACACTTCCGCCATTTTGGACTGAAAACGTCTACCAGACGCCAGTAAAACGTCCGACTACAAAGTGCAGTACAAAATTAAAACAAAATTATTTCTATTCTATTGCCATCATTTTTATTTCCTCTACCGAAATGTCCTGTGTTGAACAATAACAAATATTATTAATATGCATACTATTAAAACTATTTACTTACTTATTTATTCATTAAACTTTTTTGCCTGGCCGCTTTCATAAAATTCTGTTTATGTCACGCTACTAGCACTACTAGCTACTGGCTGATAGCCGGTTGTTTGGGAACAGAGATGTTAATGCATCCACCACAGTACAGGCCATACAGACCATGGGGGTATTATACGATAATAAAAGTGTTGAATTACAGCCAACATTTCCATTATTACAGCCGCATACAGCTAGCAGGAAGCTGGCAGAACCGGATATGTCATATTAGCGTGCAGGGCGGTGTAGTCCCATGGGTCTGATGCATGTTCATTATGCCAAGGAAAATAACTCTGGATTCAGTTATTTGTTCATTTTATAACTTTATGGACATAATTATTTAAATGAAGGCTATTTTAGTGGACTATCGGACTGTGAAGTTGATTTACCTAAAAAAAAAATGTGCCTGATTTACAGGCGTCTCTATACATTCATGCCAATGGACTCATTGGTGTTTTCAGTCCAAAATGGCAGCAGCGCTACCGCAGCGCCATCTAGCGGCTGTTGTCAAAAAAGCACCAGAGTTTCGCCTGTTTGCTACTATACTCTTTGCTGTGCCTAAGTACCTCGCAGAGACGCTAGCATGGCTGTAGACTCTTATATCCCTTTTCGATAAAATGTAGCATCATCTTCGTCACACACTGCGACTGTCAAAGTATTTCAAACAGTTAACTTTACGATGCTAAAAGCTCCTCAGAACAGCCTCTAATTTACATACTCACCAAAGCTCTGCACCCCTCTGAGGAACAAAAACCAACCTGCCAACAGGCTGAGTAATGTGCTGCTATATGCTCATTTAGCCTCTGAGAGAATAAAGGCCTCGTTACTGTTTCCATGCCCTCTGCTTTATTTCTTTTATCAGCATCCTGTGTGGAGTGACTGTACATTCCTCTATAAGCCTTCTTCTTGTGTTTTTTTTATAATTGCTGCTGTTTGAAACTCTCAGCAGCTGCCTCGGGACACAGAAGCAAACCATGTGAAAAATTGTGCTTTTGTCGTATCTAAAATTACACATAGAGGCCGTTCCTTTTTGATAACTTAAGAATGCTTATACAGTTCAGATTCCAGAATAGATTTATGATAATGAAACACTTTTTTTGCGATGAGATGCCCTATTTTTAGCTTATTTTTCCCCATATTCTCTGTCTCATATCATTGCTTTTCTACAGTACAAAAACAACCTTTTTTCCCTCTTGTATATAATGGACCTCTGTTAAGTGTTAGAAATGATATAACCTTGTGAATGCAGACATGGACAAAAAGCATAAAAATGTAAACATCAGCTTTTCTCCTGAACCACCACAAGAAGCTTGAGGTTCATTAATCTCATTTTCCAGGTAGAAAGGGATCTCGGTGCTTCCTTTCTCTCCCTGTCAGACCTCATGAAGAAGCTCAGTAATGCATCGAGAGGCATCCTCCCCCTGACAGAACCTGTCTTCTCAGTTTCTTCCTATTCAGAGAGAAGTGAGCTAACAGGAGTGGAGTGGATATCCTGGTTTCAGGGTTACATTGAGAGCAGCACCCGAGAGGATTGTGGGATTTGGCAGTGATATCTTACAGATCTGTGTTTTTTAAAAAAAAAAGAGTTTCCATAAAAGCTCAGATACCATTCAGCTACACTTCTCCTTGCAAGCCAGAGGACATGTGAAATCTCATGATAGTAGTTTATCTTTAAACCTTTGGTTCATTCAGTCACAATGTGGGAATTCTTTGATTTTGCTTGCCAGTGAAAAAAATGTAGTATGGATGCCTCTTAGTAAATTCAAGTCTGCTATAAATGATATTCAGATGAAACTCCTCTGCTTTAGTTATTTAGTCTATGTCCATTGTACCGATACAGGAACTAGTTTGACATTCATAGTGCAGTGGAAAATAAAGACGAGGAGGATTACACCATTGATGCGTGTTTGCATCCTGTCTGAGCGGAACCAACAACACTCATGTTTTGTAGAGAGAGAGAGACCGTGGATGCACACAGAGCAGACAGGTGTTGGCGATTGGAGCAGAGAATAAATTATTTTTATTATTATTATTATTATTATTATTATTATTATTATTATTATTTTAAAATTAGTCTAAAATTAGTCCTAAAATGAATCTTAAATTTAATTCAGAGTGGCATTAAAAAGGTCTTAAAAAGTCTTAAATCTAACTTTCCTTAAATTGTAAGAGCCCTGGATTAATTAATTGTTTAAAAATTCAGGAAAAAAAAACATGATAAATGGCCATCAGAAGTTTATAAGCTCCCGAAAGGTCACAGTTTGAGTTTTGTAGCTGTGATTATGACTGTAGCCATGCTGCTGATATTAGCATTTAACTAAGTATTCTATTAGGAATAGTGAGGTGTTTTTAAAGCAATTACAAATGACCCATTTTGTAGGGGTGTACATCGATTTGGATCAATATATCAATTCAATGATCAATGATCCATTCATATCAGCAATGCAAAGTGATAACATCGCTATATATTGTCATCTTTAAGATACGCATTTATTTTGAAATTCACTCTTTATATATATATTTTTTTTAATTTAAAAGCATAGATTGTTTTTCATTTAAATGTCTGGAATAGCCCAGGAGTCAAATCATATTATACTTACTTCTGTAAATGTAACTGATGTGTGTGTTAGATATTGTCTCATATCGATCGCAGGCCACCAAGTTGAATCGAATCGAAATCATATCGTGGCAGACTTTGTGATTTACACACCTACCATTTTGTCACTTAGTTATGAAGACTTGTCAACGATAGGGAAGTAAAACATAATCCTGCCAGCATCTTTCTAATGCAACACAAGCACTAAATGAATGTTAATTCTTACACTATAGGTTGCACATTTGATTCCCAGTTATGGTGTGGTTCATAAAATAAGATGTGTTGCCCTGATTCTACATGTGTCACTGTTAGCTGTCAGTGAAGGATATCACTTATCTTTTCTGTGCAGCTAAAATACTGCAGCAGCTGAAGCTTTCTGCAAACTTAAATCAGAGTCCCTTTAATGTTACACATCAATGGGCTTTATCCACCCACTCTGCCCTGTTGCCCATGCGAGCATAAAGAACACGATACGACTCCTTTATCATCCTGCTAATAATCTGCCCATTTATATATCTGTTGGATCACATACACCCAACTCCCCTCAGATGTCTGATTGGACTGCACCGTCCTGAAGTTCAGCACACAGATCTGAGCAGGCCACGCACCGCTGCGCCTGTAAATGAACAGCCAGTCAGCGATCGCTGCAGATGAAAAGCGGCTTTTTTCCTTGTACAGCAGCACACTGCAGTCATTTCTGGCCCAGTATACGATGTGTGTGTGTGTGTGTGTGTGTGTGTGGAGCCTCCTGGGGGCTGCTGATAAGGTGGAGGAGCATTTATCATTATTTATCCATTTAGTGGATCATATTTCACCATATGAATAACACCATTATTCAGAGAAATGCTGAAAAGCAAAATGGGGATTTGATGATAATAACTTTACTTATTGAAGAGGCTGTTATGACTCCCACATTTACATTACTATATATGCAAGCTTGTGGAAATGCATAAACTTTAATGAAGCAACATCACATTATAGGCTTTCTTACTCAATGTTCTCTTACTCAGGATGAACCAAAGCATCCATTTTCACCGCCCTCGGGATCCTCAATAGTTATTATTCAGCAATATACCAGAATGCTCTTCTTCATTTATGGCTACAGCTGCAGATGTCCTGGTTTATGAATTAAATTAGAGCAGATTGTTCTCAAACAACATAACTTTCTGCAGCCTCCAGGAAATCGTTATAGCACTTAATGACTTGATTGTGACTCAGGCTGATGACTGAGGAGACAATCCTGTTAATTACAATTATTGTGTAATTATTAGTTAGACAATATGTGCATGACTCCAGCTATTTATTTAGTAATTAAGTAGCTGGAGTCATGCTCTGTGGATCTCCTCCTTTTAAAGGGTGTTACAATAAAATGCAAACCCAAACACAACAATAGCATCAATTTCAGGGGCATTTGTGAGATTGCATAATATTGATGACACGATGTTCTTGTTCTTGTAGATTTCAAGGCCCAGTTTGAATAATTTCTGATAATATTTTACAGGAAGGAAACACAAGGAAATGTTAATGTTCAAGTTCTTTATTGTTCTATAATGCACAATAATTACAATGAAACAGTCGTTGGCAATCAAATTTTTCCGCCAACAATGCTCATAATAATAGATTATTATATAGATTTAATTCGAACATGTAACAAATAATAAGAAAACAAAATGAGAATGACCAATAAAATGAACAGTTAACATGTCCAGCAAATTCTAAATAAACTAAATAAATAGGCCAATATTATATGTTCGAAAAGGAATAGGCAGAAGTAAACACTCATAAGGTCCTACCCCTTTCTGTAACTTCGATAACGTAAATAAGGAACTTAATGTGTATCACATACACTCATAAATAATCATCTTGATATGTAAAAAAAAACAAAAAAAAAACATCAACAACGACCGAATGAATATGTTTACAAAAAGAAGAGAAAATCACTTAAAAAAATTCAAATCTAAGACATAAAGACATAAAATAGTGCAGGAATTAATAAAATATAAAATAAAAGAGGTGTACAGTAATAGGAGTATGCACATAACTATAAAGTATATACTGTGATGCAGCGGTTCCCAACCTGGGGTCAAAATTAGATTTGCTCATGTCTAACTAAAATCATAATCACACATTTACGGGACAATTTATACAATTTATAAAATATTTAAGAAGTTATACTTGTTTGCTACTTAGAAGCAAATTCTAATGAAATATTCTGCTTCAATCCATATTTGTTGGCGTTTAGCCTTTCAAAATCAACATATTTCACTGCGGTCAAAAACATATTTGCTCTCCCACTTGACGCACACAAAGGGAGGCCGACACCTGTATTAACGGGGCAGTGTAGCAGCAATGTAACAACACCTTAAATTACATTTATTTAACCACAATAACAAAAAAAATCTATTTGGTCTCTAATGCTTTTATAGTAAATTCATTAAGTCGTTATAAAAAAATATCATTATGTATCTGCATTCGCTTGGCAAATCCATCAAGGTGTACAGTATATTCTTTAAAGAAAGTTGATTTAATGAAATACACTGAATCACTTTATTCAAATTGAGGATTTGTTTTTTAGGGCGATGACATCGTGGGGCTCAGCTTTCCTTAGATATAAGCTGGGGGGGCTTCAAAGAAAATAGGTTGGGAACCACTGCTGTGATGAATAAACGGGTAGTAAAATATATATACTAAGATGTAAACAGGTTGTAAACAGTAACCAGGTGGAGCCAATGCAGTACAACATGTATGTACAGTACCAGTAAGTATAGCAGTAGTATATAAAGTAGTAACATTTAAATTGGTGGTGAAATAAGTGTTTGTTTCTGACAGAAACCAGCGGTCGTGAACTCTGCTGCAGCCAGAGAGGAGACTGACAGCTGCCCTCTTCCCCCAGGATGGAGGAGCTACACATCACCTGAGGGACTCCGGTACTATGTCAACAGCTGCAGTAAAGGTGAGAGCAGCCACGCCTGAAAACATCAAGTACATCAGTACAACAGCCGGGATTCATATCAGCAAGGGCATGGTTTTGATGACGATGGTCAAATGATGGTTAAGCCTATGTTTTCATGTCAGAGTCGAAGCAATGTATTCTTCTGGCTCCATAATAATAATAATAATAATAATAATTATAATAATTATAATAAAAATAGAGCTTTCTTTTTAGCAAATTAAATTAAAAAATACGATGTAAAGTGATTTTCACCAGAATTTAACATTCACAAGCATCCATAATACACTGTATTTTCTGCTGCTACAGGACTGAATTAAAGTGAAAAGAAAAATAGGAAGAAAAAGATATTGTTTGTGTTGTGAATATCACTTTTATAATCAGATTTTCACCACTTTGGTGCCGCCCGCCATCTAAGTTACTGTATGTAACGTTAATACACTGACTATAAGGATGTATATATACTGTACATGTAGCAGCGTCATCATGCAGAAACTTACGTCAGGTCATGTGGGAAACAGGTTTTAGAAGGGCTTGAAGGGAAAATAGCATTTTGATGCTAAAACATACCTACTTGACCAAAATGTGCATGTTCAGATTTGAATACATAAGGAACACAACTGGGAAGCTACAGAATGATATAAAAAAAAAATAAAAAAAAAAAAATAAATGGACCTGCCCTTTAAATGTAGATAATGTTAGATATTGCAAAATAAAATATTGCAAATAAGGTTTCCCCTGCAAAACAAAAGAGTGGGAAGTTAACATGTGCCATGCATTACTCTCAGTTGTTTGCAAGTGTTGTGATATAAACTTTGTTCTTTGTCCTTTGAGACACATTTGTAGAATGAAAACTGCACTCGGTCAGACACAGAAGTCAATAGCCATGTACTGAACTGATTATCACCTCCTCTTGTGTTTTAGTTTACTTATCAAGTCATCCAGCTCTCACTGCCTCAACACTGTGAACTATGAGGACTCATTATCATTCCTCCCCATCAGCGAGTCTCAGCAGTCCATTCATGTGGACCTTCCGATTCGATCCACTTTAATCTGATTATCTTAAACGTGTTGCACAGCCAGTATCTCAGCACTGAGATCTGTGGATTCAGTGGTGGAGGGATATTTGTCTTCTGCTCTAATACACTGCTACCTAACAAGAGACTGAAGAGTTATTTTAATATAGAGGCTAGAAGGCAGGCGACCTTTCACAAACATCTGCTTCGGTGTGTGTGTGTGTGTGTGTGTGTATGTGTGTTTTACACCTCATTTGGGAATTAATCCAGGCGGATAAGACAGACTCCCACGGGACAGACGAAAAGGCTGCATCAACAACATCTCTGGCAGTGATTGCACTTTGGCTCGCAGCACACACACACACACACACACACACACGCACACACACACGCACACACACACACACACACACTGAGCAGGAAGAAACAAAACACCCAAAAGCTATTTTTACGTTCAGCACCCATATGCTGCAGCAGTCACTTTTTATTTTGTTACAGTTTGTTGTTGTTTCGTGTCTGAATATAGAGCTTCAAAAGGCTGCTGCTGAGTGTGTGTGTGTGTGCGTGTGTGCGTGTGTGTGTGTGTGTGTGTGTGTGTGTCGTAGAGATGCCAACAGTGTTTATTAGAAAGCTGCTTGTTGTTTTTCGTCTGTCATTTAATCGAGGAGGTGCACAAATGAGGATGAGTTGAAGTCATTCCACTTAATCCCTTTGGGGTTGAAAATATGACAGATGGGAATTGGAACGACGAGAAAGAATTGCAAAGGGGGAACTGAAGCTTAAAAACATGTGATTGTTTATGAAGAAAGAAGAAATTATACAAACTAAACTACACTTTACAATCATTCATAAGATATAATAAGATATGATCAGATATGATAAGTTAAGTTAAGATATGATAAGATAAGATACGATTTGATAAGATGTAAGATAAGATAAGATAAGATAAGATAAGATATGATAAGATGTAAGATAAGATAAGAAAAGCCTTTATTGATCTCCAGAGGGGAAATTCGGAAATAGAAAAACAGATAAATAGAGAAAGTAAAAAATAAATAGAGGTACTGTATATTTATAAATCCAGCAAAAGAAAGTCACATATTAATGCTCATCATATATTCAGTGACTGTGTTTCTTAATTAAAATGTGCACATTACAGTAACAAATCCATGATTCTTGGCTTTCAGCTTTCCATCCACTCACACATTTAGACATTTGTGTTAAAGATCCACACAGTGACACAGATTCACCTGCAGCCGTCGCAGTGTAAAGGACTTCCTGCTCTGCTAAGTGGAATGATTCCTCATTACTCTGTGTGATAGACGGCTAAAATACAGGAGTTGGAAATCATTCATTTTTTTACCCAAAAGGTTCACTTGTCCATAGATGGACGAGAATGAAGGAAATAAAGTTTACCTTGACTTTACCTGCCATGCTGGCACAACAAGGTTAAACACTTTTTGTTTCTACTTTTACTGAATTATATTTAAAAGAATTTGAGGGACGTTTTAGGATTTCCTGGGAGTTTATGGGTATACAGTATGTCCATTACACCCACAAAATGAGAGGTTTACCCGTAACGGTCATTATAATCATAAGGTTTATCCCGTATGGAGCATGAATTTGCACGGCAGAACATTTAGATTAAATTGGATTTTGACACATCGTGTGCAAAAATGACATTTTGGCTATAAAACATCTCATAGAGCATCCAAAATGAAGGTTTATCCCGTGAGGAACATGAATGTGCTCAGTACATTTCACAACACTGTCCATCAGATTTTGACATTTATATTTTTAGTGTGGTTTTAGTGCTACTGCGTAATTTAGAAATTAACATAATTCTGGATTAATGCACAACTTAAAACATCCTCGGTTGCTGCTGTTATTTATCATTATTCTAGTGGCTGATATAGTCGTTTTTAAATGGTGTTTTAATTGCGCTTGGCTCGAGAGGCAGCTATGGGGGGATAGCCCCACGTTCGCAATGTCAAGCAGCGCTCGAAATTAAGGATGTCCCGTTGTCCTGGGGAACAATAAAAATATCCCCTGGGAAAAAAGATACAGTGCCTGGCACAGTAGAAAAACTTATCAATCCAAATGAAATTATGCGTCATAGTTGTTTTTACCAAGTTTAGAGAGCGAAGCTATGCTCATATTTAACATACTTTACAAACGGCTTCACAATTTATGATAAAAAGGAAAGGTTATTGATACTATTTTAAATTTAGAGTGTGTATGTAAATTTTGATCGCTATATTTCAATCAGAAACAGCTTTGTATTTTTGCACTGCAGTTTGCTGTGATGCATTTATCGATCCATCAGTTAGAAATAAACAGGAAACAGTATCTCAACGAGGGATGCACCGATACCGGAACAGATATCGGGCCGAATCGGTCTCAAATAGCTGGATTGGATATCGGTGGCAATGGGGCCAGTGTATTAAATTCAATTCTATGTTTATATACTATAAATATTATATACTGAAATCATATCATTGTTGGACCAAGCTTATCAAAAGTTGCATAAAGCTTGTTGATATATCATTACATTTTGAAGATATTGACCAATGAATTTCAAAAGGGGCGTGGCTCAACACATAAACAGACTTAAGTCAAGAACCATTTGGCCCATCATCTCGAAACTTGCAAGATATGTCCACAACCTTGAGCGAAAAAAGGCTTGAACCCGCGATCTGCTGCTTGCAGCTATAATTTACTTTTTGTTTTACAAAGTTAGGAAACCAATGTTTAAGTGAAGCCTGATGTTTCCCTACACATGATATAATGATCCCAGTCACTTCCACACAGTGAGACATACAGCTTGTTAATGGTGAAACCATTAATCATGTGTCAGTGTATCTATGCAGGATGTATTATAACAATGAGAGGGAAATGGGAACTTGAAGAAAGAAGATGTATTAATTAGCTGTGCACATAATGTGCTGCTGTGGTCAATATTCATATTAGCAAGTGCATCTTGTAGCATGAAGATTGTGCAGAGAAATATCAATGTGCAGAAGGAGCTGATGTTTTTCAGCTGTCATCCTTCCTGTTGTTTGTATCGTTCCAGAAACAACATGGCGACGTCCCTCCTTGTCAGCCGAGGCCCCACAGAGACCGCTGGCACAACAGAACGCCTCACCATATGGTAAAACTGAGCCGTTATCTTCTCAGCCACCCGGTTTATGACACAATTTCTACTAACACGTAGAAAACAAAACAGCACAAGAAGCATAAACACTGAAGACAAGACATTGCAGGAATGAGAAGGAGAGTTTTATAGAGGTTTAGAGGATAGGAATGACAAAGATAGAGAGCTGATGATAACTATAATATCTGTATTCATTTGTTAAATTGCTCTTTCCATGAAGATTGTTTCCATTTGGAGCCACAGGTCATAACTTCATTTTTCAACATTATTCCTGTCAGACAGATTACGCCTTTTAGCATCAGCAGTAGTAATCTGTTTATTATTCTTAAACCAGATTCCTTCAGATGAGCAGTTTAACTGACACAATACAAGTAATCACACTGTGTTTCCATTATACTTAGTCACATTTTCCCAAAAGGTTTTTACAAAACCTTTGACAAATCCCTCTGCTGTGTCCTACATTATCACAAACCTTGCTACTGCAGGAAATCCTACATTTTCTTAATGACTGGCTTATTATGTTTCATCGCTGCCAGCATCCTCGCTAACGACATCTTAGCAGAGAGCAGATGGTTTTCTTCTTTCTGCTGGCATGTGGCCTAAACACACTTAGAGGGAAAACGAGTCAGCTGCAGGGGAGTTTGTCAGCATTCAAGCAGACAAGTATGATCCTCCTTAGAGAGCAAGAAGTTTAATGAAGGCCAGGTTTAGAGCTGAGCAGCCTGGACGTCTCCTCCAACCTCCAGACAGGAAACTGGGGATTTGACCGGCTGGTTTCAGAGACCGAGAAATAGTGAGGCGGCATTCAAGAGGAGGTAGATGAGATAAGACTGAGTTGTTGAACACGTGCCAGAGCATCACAGGTATACGTGCATTCATGAACACATGTACAAATATGCACAAATACTTAAAAAGTATTACAAACAATACAGATCTGCTAGTTAGCTTTTGTTTGCATGAAGCAAGAAAAAAAAAAACATCCTCATTAATAGCTTTACAATATTTTCCAAGACTCATCTTGAACTCCTACCTTAGCATTAAGATTGGAAACAGCTGGCCTGTCTGCCTCCAAAAGCTCAAAAATACATCAACCATCACATCTAATTAACATATTATATCTTGTTTGTTAATTTGTACACAAATGGGTATATAGACGACAATATTGTATTTTAATCAGGAGTTATGTCTTGTAACTAGAGATGTCAAGAGAACCGATACTTTGATACCAAGTCGATACCATAATTCTGAAAACATGGTGGTACTAGTTTTTCTACAGTACCGCAGGTGCTAGGGGGGCTCGAGACTAATGGTGTCCCATCGTCCTGGGGTTGATAGAAAATGTCCCTGATAATGCTACATTGTGAACAACGAACTGTGTTGAAATCGGCGGGAGGAGAGCTAGTTAACGTTAACAGCTAACCTACGGAGGTTGTATTGAGTTACATTATGATGCATTCAAGCTCTATTCGGTATTCAAATTCAATTTGTTTTTATATATCGTCAAATCATAACCAAAGTTATCTCAAGACTTTTTTCATTATAGAGCAGGTTTAGAACGTACTCTATAATTTAGAGACCCAACAAGAGATCCCCCATAAGCATGCATTGTTATGCGACAGTGGCAAGAAAAAAACCCGATTTGCCTCAACTAAATGTAAACTTGGTGAAACAACTTGAGTTGTATTATCAAGGATTAATAATACATTCGCAAATACCAGTATGCAAACGGTAATGAATGAGTGAATGTTGAAACACATGGGATTTATTTTTTCGTTTTCGTTTTTTTCTTTGTTTCTGTTTTTTACCGTGGTAATGAATTGGTATCGAGAATCGTGACATTTCACTGGTATTGGTATCGACTACTAAATTTCTAGTATCGTGACATCCTTAGTTGTAACTGTTACACGGTTCAGTTGTTATGCTTAGCTACTTAACCACATCCTGTTTCCAGGTCTGTACTTAATGCACCCTCAAGAGAGAAGCATCAATCTTCTCATCTAACTATCAGGGGGGGGAAGAGAATTAGCATATTGCCACCAATGTTAAAGTATTTCTTTAATTGTTAAGGATTGGGCCACAAGCAAATCACACATTTCTGTGAAGATTAATATTTTTCTCCATTTTCATGATAAAGCTAACGACAAAGCACAACTGATATCGCATAGTGTTCGTAGGTGAAACATAACATCTGTTTATTTAGGATCCCTGCTCTGTTTTGTGCAAATGTGACTTACTGTTTTTCACATGGCAGAGACACGTTCAATTTTACTGGGCAAGTAACAGAGGTCAACAAAGTTCGTAGATTTCTTAATGCCCCTTTAAGCAAAATGACCGTTGTTGTTATTTTTAGAGTCAGCATGGTTTTTCTGGTGCTGCTCTGACCAGCGTCCGCGGCTGTGATGCGTGTCCTCGGGGGTCACACTCTGCCGGGCTCACGTGTTTACCTTCAGCTGGAGATGGGACCATTTGATATGCAACGAGCAGACAGCTCATGAATCACAGGCGATGAAGAACCATTAAGGGCCTAAAGGATGAAACCAGGGATGTTACTACAGAGCTGTGAACCCCCCCCAGGGACCGGCTCATTAATGTCATTCCTCCAACATGTGGATATACTGTATGTGGATCTGGGAAGAAGACGTACTCAGTGCAAACTGGAAAATTGGCCTTAAATCGCCTGTAAATGTCACAAAAGCTGCATGAAATAGTCTGATTTGTTCTCCCTGACACCAAAGCAATGACTGCCTGCTCTGAAAAATCAAACCACAGCTTGGACTCACCAATATCAGGATGTCACACATCAAAAACCTCAGTAAAATGTGACCTTTTCACTGTAATTGAGTCGCCTCTCAAATTGTCGATTCCTTGCTTCCCACCTGTTCATTTATGTGAAGTTATTGTACAAAAGTAAGACTCAGTAATGTGTGTGTTTATAATCTGTTTTGTCCTCAGGCAACGGATGCCACAGCAGCACAAAGACCAGTCAGCCTACGGAGGTCGCTGATGTTGCTCTGAGGAAGCCCACCATGAACAAACAGGTAAGCCACATGAGACTTAAGCAGTAGGAATCGTCAGCTCTGTTTGCACAAAAAGGGGTTCAGACTGTCTTCAGTATGAGGCTTCACATATTGAAAAAGCTGTTATACAGTGTTTGTTTCCCTTTATGGTTTTTATGTGCTGAAAGTTGATTAATTGATTTGGTCATCATCTAACAAATCCTTCAAATTAAACGACAAAATACGTTCGAAATACGATCATTGTCATGCTTTTAAAAAAAACAATGTAGACAGTGGGTTTCAAAATGGGAAACGAACACTAGATAACGGTGTTAAAATCTGATGTTTTGTTGATCCATCCATCCATCTCAACCTCCTCCCTTTGTCGCTCTATTTTAACGTCACCTGACTTCCTCCTTTTCTCTCGTCTCGAATGTAAACACGTTGTTTTTGGGATTTGCTTAAAGGACTGATGCCGTCGTTCTTCTTGGGAAAAAATTAATCAACAACAACTTTGTTAATCTAGTGATCAGTATTTTTCAACTTGGACCATGTTTTAGTGTCTAAGTGACCAATGGGCACAACACTTTTTGAAACTGGCCCAGTATTGAGGGAAAACCCTGCAGCTGCCAGCTGCTAAACGGGCTGCAATGTAATTGCTCGGGGCAACTTCTCACCGTCATTGTACGTCTACTAAAAATGGTTGTTTTGCCACTGACAGATTCAGATTGTAATTATAAGTGTCTGACAACATTATGGAAAGGACCCTATACAGAGAAATAAAACCTTTTTCTTTACTGTTCGCTTGATCCGGTCTGTTTGTTGTTGTGAGTCTCGCTCAGAGAAGTCTCGTTCTGAAATCTTGCGTCTCATCCACATTGTCGAAATCATCTAAATATTCAGCCATGGCATAAATAATACTTAGATAATACTAAGCTATGCTTTCTGTACTCCAACAATTTTTCAAAATTTCCAAAAATTGAATTTCCCCTCGGGAATCAATAAAGTGCCTTTCTTCTTTCTTCTTTCTTCTTTCTTCTTTCTTCTTCCTCTTCTACTTCTTCTTCTTCTTCTTATTCTGCTTCTTCTTCTTCTTCTAACACAACAAACTCTGATAACTCCGGCACTCCTCTCTCCACTCTCACTCACGTTTCCAACGTTGTCTTCCGGCAACAAGTCACATGACACAATAACGAACAGAAAGCGAAAGGTAAGAAAAACGTTTTATTTCTCTGTAGGGTCCTTTCCATATCGTTGTGAGACACTTATAATAACAATCTGAGCCTGTCAGTGACAACAACAAGCACTTTAGTGGACGTACATTGATGGTGAGGAGTTGTACCGAGCGATTACATTGCAGCTTGTTTACGCATTATTCACTTACATAGAAAAACATGGAAAAATTGGGTCCAGGTTGAAAAGTACCAAAGTTACCCTTTTACGTCAGTATCAAGCAAAAATGCTGAATATTCCCAGTTTCCAGTCTCTCAAATTTGAAGACTTGCTGCTTTTCTCTGTTTTTAAATTGTTGTAAATTGATTATCTGGTCAGACAAAACAATCTGAAGACGTCACCTTGGTCTCTGGGAATTTATATTTTATTTACAATATTTTATAAACGATAATTTGAAAGAATAATTGATAGCTTAAGCAGTTCGCCGTCCACTTTCAAAATCTCTGTCCAGTGTGGCCCATGTGCAAAAAAATTAAAATCCACACTAGGTGCTTTCTCCCACGTAAACAACGCTTTCACTTCTCTGATGTCAGTATTTCCATGATCTAAATCTGCCGCGCTCTGTCCACTGCAAGCAGGGCCGCTCCCGCCGCTCGGATGGACCCGGGCCAACATCGATTACATGCCAACCCACGTGACTAATTACGAGTCAGATGAGGGCACACCGAGTCATAATCACACAGGAGAGTATAGATGGACAGACAGTTGGTGCCATATGGGCAGCAGAGATTTGGACCCTCACTTGTCAGAGTTTGTCAGTTGTGGAAAGGAGGCCAGCCAAGACAGTAGAAGCTCACGCAGGGAGCACCGGGGCCACGGATCCCGAAAACCTGGACTGCGATTGTGGCGGTCAGAGCCGCCATGTTCTGTGCAGCGAAGGTGAGAACGTGGTTGTTGTGCACGTTCGTGGAGGTTTGTTCTGGCTGTGATGGTGTTGGATGTTGTGAAAAAGCTGCAAGCGATCATGTGTGCCGTCGTAGCCGCTCCGCTTCTGCACGCAGCTTGTTTTTTTGAAGCCTCGGGTGAAGCGCTGTCATATGAAAGAGATGATAACGATGTAGCTGCCACCGTCTTGCACGCACATACTTACTCTAAACATGAACGTCACATTGTGCACATATAAATGAACACATGTTTTGTGCAATATGTTGACACACGGTCCCTGAATTTGTCTCCTCAGCACACTTTTATAACCCCTTCGATCTTAAACACACACAATCACAGAGGCTTCATCTCATTGGCTGCCTGTTTTCCCTCCTCTCTTTCTCTCGCTCTCGCTCTCTCGCTCTCGCTCTCTCCTCCCCCCCCCTCCTCCGCCAGTTTCCCTCCCAATCGTAATTAGTCATTTTAAAGATCATCATTCAACCATTTCCATCAAACCAACCCCCACCTCCAGCACCATCACCTCCACCACTGCTGCTCCCTCCTCCCACACTATCTGCCTCTCTGGGGAGGGAGGTGTGGCAGGGATCATGTAAATAAACCCCCCTCCTCTTCTTCCTCCTCCTCCTCTTACTATTTCTTTCTTCATGCTTTTGCTTCCCTTTACGCTCCAGCATCTCCACCCATGAGCCGGCTCAGTGGTCTCTCTCTCTGCATGGACATCATTGGGTGAGGAGTGGAGGTGAGGCTGGGTGGGGGTAGCATCCATCTCCTTTGCAGCCCTTCAACCTTAAAACTCGTGTGACAGCAGCTTAACCGGAGGCTAGACTTCGTCACACTCCCACTGCTGCCACCACCACCGATTCCCCCCTACAAATCCCCCTCCTCACCCCTAACGCTACCTTACCCATCGCTACACCCTCCTCCCCCCCCCCCATTTGCAACGCGACTCCTCTCCACTCACTCCGTAGCCAGTGAGACTGAAGGCAGCCTCGGTGCGTGGAGGGAAAGAGAGAGAGAGAGGAGAGAGTGAGGCTTTCCCAGAATAGAGAAGCAGGAGGAGGTGAGAGGGATGATGATGGAAGCCAGCTTTGACACTGAGGAGAGTTTTGACGATCCGTCCTGTCTCACCCCGCAGCCCCCCGGCTCTGTTTCGCCGGCCAAGAGGCAGTTCAAGGAGGTCAAGGAGACCAAGATCACCGTGAGTACCCAGAACTTAAACCTCTTCTTCCTCTTCTTCTTCTTCTTCTTCATCCGCCTCTGCTGTCTCTCCATCTCCACCTCCATCTCCATCCTCTGAGTTCATCTTTTTACTATTATTATTACTATTACTGTTGTCTTCAAGCTCAAAGCATAATGCATCATGGGTTTCTCGTGGAGTAACGTGGGGTTCCCTGCATATATCGTATACCACATTAGTCTGAATGAAGAGGAGTCGTGTGCTCATTTCTGTCTCACTGACTGACTGACTGACTGACTGGCCACGATCCATGATATCGATTTAATGCCTGTCAGAGGTGAATTAATGCTCTCCGCTCACGACACTCAAATGCGTGTCTTCGCTTCACCATATTCAAATGTTGAGCAAAAAAGTACGGAGCTGATCTGGAGACCGCTGTTGGTATTTTTAGAATCGCTTCTGTCTGACTGATAAAGATCTGGAGTGTTTTTCTCATCGAGTTGTTGCTCAGTGTGATACTGAATCCCCCCTTGTTCTTACTCAGAGGGCTCTGCATGTAATCTGCAGGGCAGTGCAGGTCACACAGCAGCATTTGGGAAGTGAACACTTTGTGCACTAGACTATGAGGGACTCCCACTTTTGCTTATTTGGGCTGTAAAGTCCTCCGTATCAGCCTTTGATATGAGGCTCATTAAAGAACCCGGGAGGAATTAAATGTGCTCTTCACCAAGTGAATTTATCTTAAGATGCCCAGACAGAAACTGTGGTTATGTAATCTGTTTTAATGATGACTGTGGGAGGGGGTGAGGCGAACGTATGGCGGTGCCGGTGATGAGGGTGAGGGGAAGACAGACAGACAGACAGAAGTGGTTTTGTGTCTCGCAGGGTCTTGATTTTGCGCTCGGTGGGCTTGCTGGCCTGCTGCAGCCACGGGAGCCGTCAGTCTGGCTATTGTGAAGAAAAAAAACCCCACCAGACCTGCGTGAGATGCAGCAAGTCCAGTTTCCATGGTGACAAAAGCAATAGCACTGATTAATGGGTGTTGAAATGGAAAACACTGGCATAGGAGAAGAGGAGGGGGAAGCCATTCAGAGATTCACTGAAGACATACTGTTAGAAAAAATATGATTTTCTTTCTCTGTCTGTGCAGGGCCTCATAGATCTATTGTTCATGAGCATCCAGTCAAATTCTCATGTAGAGTTGAGGCATTTTTAAACACAATTTCACATCTCAATTAGCTCCCAATAAACAGATTGCAGAGAAATGTTAATTTCTGAAAAATACAGCCAGTAAATGGGAGGAAATATTCAATGTTCAGTGCATGAATATTAAAAATCTCTGCTGCAGTTCATGAAGATGAAATAAATATAAAATAGAGGAGGTGCTAATGATTGAAACTGTAGCAGTGGCTGGATGACGTCAGTCCACAAAGGTGTCTTTCTGCTCGCCACGGTGCACCTCGCATTACACAACTCTCCACAGTTGTCATGGAGACGCACACATCCATGACTGTTGTTGGCAAAATGGACCCTCGCAGGACGCCGAGGCTTCAACACATCAGATAGGAGCCACACTGTGACCTTGTTTTCACCTTCAGGGAGTGTGAGCAATCACAGCAAATGCATTGCATTTTTTCAGCTTATTAAACGTTGATTCACGTGCAGTTTGACTTGTTGCTATGATGCGTCGTTTGGCGTGGGGGGGGGAGAACAGAAGCTCTTTTAGAGTGTCATCTGGCCTCGTTGGCGGGACTCGGACGGGGCTTTTTGATTGGTCTTTGGAAAGGAGAAGGGAGGAATGGAGGAAGAATAGAGTCTGAGATTGTTTTGTTGTATGAAGGTGTGTGTGTGTATGTGTGTGTGTGTGTGTGGAGGTGGGGGGTGGTCTTTTACAGCAAAAGTACTTTGTCGCCTAGCAACAGCAGCAGAGCATCCTACAGTCACATTTGCTGAAATATTCTCAGAAATGGATGTGAGAGAGAGGAAGTGTTTCAGTCGTTTGTTCGACAGCCAAACAAATTATTTTTTACGTCTCTCGTGGGAGATTTCTTCTTCCACTGTGTCATGATTTTTTTTTCTATATTCAGCAAATGAAAAAAATAAATAAATAAGTAAAAGCATTAAATGTGTAATGAATCAACCATTGCCTTGAGCTTGGATACAAACCCCCCATGAGAGTGAATGTGTATGAATGCTGAGTGGGGACAAAATGTCCCAATTCACTCAACAGATCTGCACTCCTATATGTTGCTTTTGTTTTGCACTAAACGGTAACATTGACTACGTTTACATGCACAAAATATTTTGGGTTTTGCCTTTATTCTGATAAAGACAATATTCCTTCTAAGCTGTTGTCATGGCTGAAGAGAATGTATTAGAGCTGTCAATCGATAAAATATTTAATTGCGATTAATGGCATAATTGTCCATAGTTGATCACGATTAAATCACAAATTAATCACACTTTTTTCTGTTCAAAATGTACCTTAGAGGGAGATTTGTATAGTATAGTATTTAATACTCTTATCAACATGGGAATGGGCAAAAGTGCTTGATTAATGCAAATGTATGTATATTTTATTATTGGAAATCAATTAACAACACAAAACAATGACAAATATTGTCCAGAAACCCTCACAGGTACTTCATTTAGCATAAAAAATATTCTCAAATCATAACATGGCAAACTCAAGCCCAACAGGCAACAACAGCTGTCAGTGTCAGTGTGCTGACTTGACTATGACTTGCCCCAAACTGCATGTGGTTATCATAAAGTGGGCATGTCTGTAAAGGGGAGACTCGTGGGTACCCATAGAACCCGTTTTCATTCACATATCTTGAGGTCAGAGGTCACAGGACCCCTCTGAAAATTGGCATGCCAGTTTTAACTCGCCAAAATGTAGTGTAATTTTAAAGCGTTATTTAACCTCCTTCGTGAGCTAGTATGACATTCTAGCTCTTTAGGTTTTCTAGTTTCATATAATGCCAATATCTTAACTCTAGCTTTAAAACTGAGCCTGCTACAACCTAAAAATCACAAGTTGTGTTAATGTGTTAAATGCCATGCTAATTTTTCCTCACCAAAATTTAGCGTAACTTTGGAGCGTTATTTAGCCTCCTTCGCATTAATGTGGTATTATCGCGTTAACTTTGACAGCCCGAAAAAAATAATATTCCATTATTATTCCCATTTACCTACAGCTGTGCATACTCTGATTAATGTAAAACGCTGTTTTTTCTGACGGCCCATGATTCCGAAATCCAAATAGTCAGAAAAATTTCCCGTTAGACTAAAAGCTCATCCGACAGCCCGTTATCCCAAAAGCAAACACCCATTATTCCGAAGACCCGTTGCTCCGAAAATGCCCACTCTCCGTACAACAAACAGAAGCACATGACTAAATATTATGCAGAATGACATCATCGGACATTCACGTTTTTTTTCTTACTGGCAAAGGCATGACCCACCACACCACCTCTTATTACTCGTTGGTTGTCTTCGTTGGTTAGATTGGTTAGATTTAGGCATGAGGAGTGAGATTAGTTAGGTTTAGGTTAAGAATATCAGGTTAAGCCAACCAGAGGCAGAGCAGGGCGGGTCGAGCTTTCGCCATGGTAGGGAAAAAAATATCACGTCCGGGACAATCCGATGACGCTATTTTGCTTAATAATTAGCCATGTGCATCTGTTTGCTGAGAGTTTTTAGCCTATTTTCAAAGTGATGGGCGTTTGGAACTTGGGCTGGGTGTTACGATACCAGTACCAATACCAGTACCCTTAATGTGATATCAATACCAATAGAGTACTTCATTGGATATCTTTTTTTCTACTTAATTGATACCCATCATGTGAATCGAAGCATTCACTTGCATAAAATGCCAACACCACCGCATTGATTATAATCAAACGCCACAAGCGTGTAGTATAGCCATACCACTGTAGGTAGAGGCCAATCACAATCGCCAGTCACATTAAATCGAAGAATGCCTTTGGTGATTGACTGCGAGCAAAAACATACAAATAGTCATTCTTTTCTAGATCTGGGTACAAAAAAGATCGAATGCAGGTATTATTTGACTGGAGAAGTTTCGACACTACTTGGTACTGGGTTATTTTGGTGGAAACCTTAAAGGTATCGAGTACCGATACCCAGCCCTTTACAAAACAATGGGCATTTGTTTTCGGGATAACAGGCTGTCGGACAATTCGGCTTTCGGTCCAATGGGACATTTTCCGGACCATGACGTACATCCTATGGCTTCGTCCTTTAAATAAGTTAAATTTCCCTCCTTTCATAATGTTTAAATGTAGATGTGTTTCTCCTTCCAACCAGATATGTGGGCTTTTCTTTTGGGCATGCATCTCTACTCAAGCCTTGTAAACTGGCACTTACTGTATCGTGTGTGTCGCAAACTGCCGTAAAAATCCCAATTGAGACGCATATTCTGAATGTGCTGTTTACAGTACATGTCCAAAGAATGCTCCTAAATCCTGAATAACAGACATATCCCACGTCTTAATCTGAAAATGCTCCATTCAGAATAAGGCCTAATTTAGATTATCCAAATGGAATATGCTGTTTACATGACCCGTATAAAATTCACCATATTGTCATATTCGTAATAGTAGTGGAATATTAGTGTGCGTGTGAACGTAGTCATTCAAGGATGAAATATGGCGATACAGCCTGCTGCAACATCTCAAATCCAACAGCTGGACTTGATTTATTACATGCTGTGTAATAAGGGTAATCTATATTAATATTTTATTGCCGAACCCCCGAGCACCTCACTAAGCAGCCATAAAAGAGAAGTAAGTTAGCCAGACAGCCTTCTTTTAGATAAATGGTCTCATTTTCTGCTGGATGTGAGAGGCAGATAAACAACAGTCATGATAGATGTGGAGCCAGTGTAATGGAAAATCTGCTGCCCATGACAATCAGTATGATCTCTGAGGCAGAAAATGAACAAAGTGACTGGTCGGCACACAGAGTAAATCACACTGTTGTTCCTTTAGATTGTGAAGTGTTACTGTGAATTAATGAGCTTCTTGTTCATGCATGTTTCAGCTGTTTTCTGTCGTATCGGTACGCCCGCTTGGCAAGTAGCCATATCAGTATTTCCTCTGGACTTTTAGTGATTATGTAACAGAGAAAGAGTATTACTCATCTGTTTTTGAAGTTGTTTATTGGAAGCTGTCCAGATCGAGTGCTGCGGTGGCAGCGCAAAGAATGAAGAGGTCAATGTCAAGTGTTTATTGGAAGTTGAGCTTTTTTTCTAAGCTCAATATTTGCTCAAATATTTGTTTTATACTCTAAAGCTGCAGAGTTTTATGCAAAACTGCACTCAGCGTATCATCATGGATCACACAGTGAGGCTGCAACAGAGAAGAGCGTCTCAGAGATAGAGATATTGAACGTTAAAGTAATATTTCTAAAAATAAATCAGGTGTGTGTGCAATGTGAAAGAAGTCTCAGAGCTTCAAGAGAACTATCACTACACAGCTATTTGCCTTCTCCAGCTACTCATTGACTAGTTGAGTTTAAACACTTTCATCAACTCCAACATGTAAAATTGTAGGCAACCATTTCCATCCAAAGAGCTCTGATAAGCTGATTGTACCGTACGCTACCTGCCCAGCACCAAACAACACACAGAAAAAGTGAGTAACTATTAAAAGAGAGTAAAAGTTGGTTAGATAAGGACAGAAACATGAGCCAATATGTCATACCTATGTGTTTTGTTTCTGTCCCTCTGAATAAGTTTGGCTTCACAAATCCATATTTTTATATTAACAATGAAAAAACAGTTACATTCCCTACTACAAATGAATGCTAATGTTACTCCATGTCTTTTTGCTAACATGTTAGCCATATTAACTTTATGAGGTGATAATAAAACTAGAAAATGCATTTCCTACTGAAAATGCATGTGAATGCTGACCGCTGAAATTAATTGCAAAGCATTGCTGAAAATACAGAAATGTAAAATGATTCGCCGAAAAATGTTAAAGCTCAAATGCATTGCACTGCCCTGCTGAAAACCCTAGAAGATGAAATGTACAACTGGCAGAGTTGGAAGCTGAACTAAGAAAGAAACTAAGAGCTGAAAAACACAGCTAGAAAAGCTGGATGCTAAACTGTAATACTGTCAAAAGTGGTAAATTTGAAGTTAATTTCCTGAATAGGCAGAAAGAAGAAATGCTTTATATGAATATCAGAAAGATGAACAGCATTGCTAAACACAGAGAAGGAGAGAAAGACAGACAGAGAGAGAGAGTATTACAGGAGTTTAGCTCCAGTTGAAAGGGCAAGAAGGTATTAAATGCATTCATTTGTGACAAATTGTCTAGTAATTTTGAGTTTTTTGTGTATTTGCTAACTTTCTGGAAGTGATGCTAACAAAGTTTAACGCTAATGTATTTATTCTGCCTTCTGTTTGTTTAATATTTGTTTAGCTCTTGTTGGTTGATGAAGTGAATGGAAAACAGAAAAAAAGTCCAGTCTTGTAATTACTTTAACTGGGATGCTACAGGCTCAATCAGACTTTACACAGACTTTGTACTAGGGAGTCCTTTTAATGTTCAGTCTGAAAACAATGTGGAGATTTTCTTTCTCACATACAGCTCCTCTGGCTAATGTCTAGATAAGTTCAGGGTTGCAGTGCATGTGAGAAAGGGGCTTTACATCCATCAGGTGGACACAAACATGACTCCAAATGACTGATCATGTTTGCCAGATTTGACTGTTATCAGACCATTAAATAGGCGTCATCAGTCGCTATAAGCAGCATAGATGTGAGTCATTAGGGGCCTACTACGCCTACTACGTTGGTAAAGTGAAAGCAAAACTTAAAAGCAACACGTTCTAACATGTGAAACTGATTGAAACCTTACGTTTTGAACAAAAACAAAAAGGCTTCCTTAGGTTTAGGCAACAAAAACACTTAGGTTGAGGCAAAAAAATGTTTTGGCTTAAAATAACTGTTTCAAATGTGGAAGTGAAACTTTAGGCTTATTAAAACAGAGACAACTACACATTGTTGGTTTCACAAGGGATGCAAACTCCAGTCTCCTGGGTGAAAGCTCTATGTTTTGTGTCCTGTCAATCGCCTTCGATCTCCACCCCATCTGGAGTTTCACAGTGTCTACACTACAGCGCCTGACTTCCACTTCTGCTTCTGTCATAATTACTACGGTCGCTGCCGTGTCCTTTTATACCTTTTTTGTGATCTACCATGTGAATAGCTGATAAAACCTACTAGTGGGTGTAGTAGGCTTCTACAGAAAAGCCCTCCTGGGCCAAAGCGAGTCATATGACCTCTTATTTGGATTGTGATCACTACACCAAACCTGCCTCTCTCTTTTCTTCAGCTTCTTGCTTCCCCTTCGGTATTCTTTGTAAAGCATCACACACACGACACAAGCTGGTAAACATTTACTGGCACCATGTTGTTCACATTATTCTTGTCACACCTTCTTTATTGGGAAGTTAAAAGAATGAAGGCGTTCATTTGAGCCAGCTGTGAACGCTCTATGTTTGTCTTCAGTCGGTATGACAGCAGTACAGTGGTGAGCTCATGCAGTAAACACTGTGACTCAGTGTGTTTTTGTATGTTTGTGGATGAAGCATCCTGTCTGGATGCCCATGTAGTTTGCAGCAGCGGTTGACATGGCACAGAGGCTATCTTGCGGTGCCAGGAGGGAGGGCTCGCAGATGGTGAACATTACATAATTGCAGCCCCAAGAGTAATTGAAGACGCTGTGGACCATGGAGTCTGTATTCAGGCTGAGTGCTGGGTGTGTTATCTGCAATGCCACATATTCCCAAGTGTATAAAGTTAATTTATTCATTCTGTAGTACAAAAGTTTCTCTGTATTTTGGAGTGGACATGGTTGTCTCTCTCTCTCTCCCCCTGAAGGGCCGCGGGTCACCTTCTGGATGGCCAACATTTGTATGTTTACTCACGCCTGACCTTTTTCCTCTCATCTGCACGATCCAGATGCAGTGGTGGAAGATGCACTTTACTGAAGTAAAGCACCAATACCATGATGTATAATTAAGAACTTTGCTTCAAGTGAATGTCATTCATCTTTCTTTTTTGATTTTTAGTGAAATATTGGATAATTTGATCTCTTTGGGATTCAAACAGTTATTTAAATAAAACCATCCAAACAGTTTAGTCCCATCAACAACTCATACTAGCCTGGTCTCACCAAATGGCATATGAATAACACACACATTTCTTATTCATAAGGACCAGTGTGTAACATTTCAGGGAATCTATTGGCAGAAATGTAATATAATATTAATGTATGAAAAGTATGTTTTCTTTAGTGTATAATCACGTGAAAATAAGATTTGTTGTGTTTTCGTTAGCTTAGAATGAGACGTTTACATCTACATAGGGAGCGGGTCCTCTCTTCATGGAGTCTGCCATGTTGCACCGCCATGTTTCTTGTAGCCCAGAACGGACAAACCAAACATTGTTAACTCTTCCTTCTTGGACCGGAGTCGATAAAGTTCCTCACTTCCGACGCCGCCGCTCTCCCTCTCTTGCTTCACCAATCACTTCCCATGTACACATACACTCAAAGCACTCTACTCTTACAACAACTGGCTCTAGAGAGGGCCATTCGCATCGCTCACCGTAGCTCTCCAACACGCTTGGCACACGTGAGAAGTTGTAATCTGCAACCTCACCACTAGATACTGCTAGATCCTACACACTGTTCCTTTAAGTAATTTCACGTGTTATTATTACGTATTTTTTGCTTTCCGCGTGTCATCTCATGTCGTGGCAATATTAGATGCTCAGAGCCAAGGGCACCAGAAGTCAGGTGACGTAGTATAAAGAGCGAGAAAGTCCCCTTAGGGAGGAGGACGGAGTGGACAGGTGGGTCAAACGCACACACGACTTTCACCCAGGAGACAGCTGTTCGTGTCCCGTGCGAAACCAAAAGTCACCCGTTGACTTATTTACATAGACTACTTAACATAACAAACATCCTTGCTTTAACCCAAGCCATGATCTTTTCCTAAACTTAACCATGTAGTTTTGTTTGATTTCACGTTAACCACATGTTTAAAATTGAGACCGTGTGTACGTACTGTAAATGACCAGTTGGGAATGAGAGCAGGGCGTTAAATGACACGAGAAAAGCTTAAAATGCGTAGACATGACACATGTAACATTGTATTTATACGCCTTCCCATGAGATCACGTTGCTCATTTGATCTTTAACAAGTTGTATCTTATAAGCGGATCATATGTTTTTGTTTTTTTTAACTAGTAACTATATCTATTAAATACATGAAGTTTAGTTAAAAGTACAATATTTGCCTCTGAGATGTAGTGGAGTAAAGTATAAAGTAGCAGAAAATAGAAATGCTCAAACTAAGTACAAGTACCTCAAAATTGAACTTAAGTAGAGTACCCTAGTAAAAGTTACTTTTCCACCACTGTCCAGATGAAACCCAGGTCTGTTAGCTCACTCTCTTAAAGAAATCATTTCACCTCCACTCATCTTGTCTTCTTCTGACTCCTCACAGATCTGTCATTTGTTTCATTTCTCAGTTAGGTAATTATCTCATATCTGTATTTCTTGCTTCAGATCAACTGTGTGACTTTCCCTCTGCCTGGAGAAAGTCCGGAGCAGCAGCTCCTGAAGCCCAACGAATGGAGCTACTGCGACTACTTCTGGGTGAGTTCTGCTGAAACACAGGAACTACAGTATAACTGTGACAGAACTGTGATATTTGGTGATGATGAGTGCCAACTTCATACAGACACCTGGCAAAATCAGTATACAGTATATAGTCACTGTCCTCTAAAGCCTGGATAACATGGAGGCACTGTAGTGTATCTAACAGTGTATACAGTAGACCTTCAATTGGCTGGGCCAGTATATTCGCCTATGTATTAGGGCTGTGTATTGACAGGAATCAGGCGATACAATACTTATCATGTTACAGTGGTTACGATTCAATATATTGTGATATATTGCGATACTGTAAGCAAAGTGATATATTGTGATTTTTCCAATCTAATTTTGGAAAACTGTCATAGTATAAAGAACACACCAAAATATGCATAAAAGTTAACTTTTTTTATGCAATCGTTTTATCGTCTAATCGTTTTGCAATCGTTTTATGCAAATAGTTTCATTTGAAATCAGTATCTTCACTCTAGCTTTAAAACTGAGCCCGCTACAACCTAAAAAACACAAGTTGCGTTAAAGTGTTAAAGAAATTAGTGGCGTTAAAACAAATATGCGTTAACGTGTTATTATTGCGTTAATTTAGACAGCCCTATAAAAAAAATGATTAAATATTGATTTTGCTATCAGCATCAAAAAATTTAGCTGTAATTGAAACTGTTTTGTTTTGCAATGTTTCTTAATTATGAATCCAAGACTTTGCCGTTTTCACTGTTATTATATACACTGTATGTGTTTGGTCCAACTACCCACCAGAGAAGCTCCAGAAGGTTCCTGTCGACACATTTTGTTGAACAAACTTGTGCTGTAAAGTGCAGTTAAAAGCCTCTAATGCTTACATTAAATTATGTGTCTAAAAATGGTTGTGTGAATAGAAAGCAAATGGATCCGCTCTCCTTCTCGTTTAACAAAAGGCACAATTGGCTTTCATGTTGGAGTAGGCGGATCACAGGTGGAAGACTTATCGACCGGCTTCTCTGCAAACACAATGATCATCCTGCTTCAGATGTCTCCCCAGAGGCTGCTGTAATTTTCAGTTTCCATACATTTCCATACTAAATTAGATTTGTATCGGAAAACCCTTCAGCCCGCATAATTGACTGAAACCCGACGCCTGTTTCCTCCTCCGCTGTTTGGCTGCTTGTTTGCGGCCTGTCGTGTTGTGATGTTTTGTGCGTCCGCTGACCTGCTGTGTGAAATAAATCTAGCACCTCTGTTCCACATCACTCCTGTCACAAACAAGACAAAGTGCTGCACATCCCCGCACCCACAAGCACACACATAATACACATCCAGCCATCAGTGATTGACGCACGCACACCAACGCATGTCCTGCGTGACATACACAAGAGTGAGTCACACATTCAGAGCACATTCTCACAAACCCCTACACACTCTCAAACATACACAACAAAAGAGTCGTTACTGGACGCTCTGTCCGTGAAGTCATAGCTGTGGTTGTTTATTGGTCCACTGCTGTTTTTGGATGATGCTCTCCTCCTCCTCTTCCTCCTCCTCCTCCTCCTCCTCCTCCTCAGACCGACAAGAAAGACCCCCAGGGGACCACCTCGGTGGCGGGCTTCGAGGTCCTTCTGCAGAAGCAGGTGAAGGGCAAACACATGCAGAAGGAGATGTCGGAGTTTATCCACGAGAGGTAACTGTTTCATTTCAGATCAGACCGTTATAAAAAACAAAACAGAGACAGCAGCGGTTTTAATTAATTAATAAACACACTATAAATAGTATCAGACACTGGAGGAGCCAGAGAAGCTCCTTTATTAGAGTAGAAGTTGGTTACTTGAAACAAGCTCAGCTAAAATAAAAATGTTTTAACTTGGAAGACCGGTAAGCTCTTAAGGTGACATTTCTCTTTTAGACACCTTTACAGGTTATAAACAGTGATGACCTACGTAAGTGTGCGCACGCAGTTTGGCAACGGAAGTATGGCGCAGTGCAATAGCTTGTCAAGCTATGCAAGGGCATGCTTTTAGTGAGTCGGTAGAATACATTAGCAAGTGGCCCAATATTGAGTGGCCAGATATATATACACGTATTTGGTCGGGAAACGTAGCGTGTAGCGTTACACCAGCGAAAAATTACAAGCATACATGTCACTAGATGCTTACCGCTACGTTATCTGTGGTCATGTACAGAACGTCAAATACCATGACAGACTCAGAGGTTTCAGTTTATTGATTTTTAAAAATGGGGGCTACAAAAATCGAGGGAAAGGGGGCGACATGCAGCAAATTACATCGGCTGTAAAAGGGTTGGTTGTCAACAAAATCAATGAAAACACTAAAACCAACAATGAATGTATCTACTAACAAGTATTGTGTGTGTACCAAAGCCTGATATATCTTCTTCCTCTGTGCCATCGAGCTCCATTGTTGTCCAAAATTGATTAAAAACACATCAATGAGCGACACTAGCAGTGTTTCCATTTAATTGTCAAGTGAATTTTAAGCAAACCATTCAAATGTCGCAAAATAAAAAATGTGAATTTGGTGTGTTTCCATCAACTGGTTTGGAGCGAATAAACTCGGCGACAGCGTAGTTTAGAAGTTTGCGCTATAGGCTGCGCATGGCTGTAATCTGCCAGTAAACAGAGTAGTAGAAGAAGTAGAGGTTGACTTGGTCATTTAACTATCTACGAGAGAAAAATGGAGAGAGGTCTTCAGGAATTTGTTTCAGTTGGGCAAGTTGTAATTGTTCCTTTATGTCAGCTAGTATTGGCACGTTTCATGCTGTCCTGAGATGAAGACAATATAAATATATATCTGGGAAGATGCCGACAGCAGGTTGACAGCCTGTTTGATAAAAACTACAGCGAGCAACTGTTTTAGGAAATTACTACGATTTTTTAATTAAAGTATATATATTTTTAGTTGTTTTTATAGATGCATGTGTTATATGAGACAGACGAACACATTGTTGTTTTTTGGTCTTTTCATGGGATTTACTAACAGTAACAAAACCTTCTTCTTTTTCAATGGATTTCAGTCCAGTTTTGCCATTTTCTGTTAAATATTCAACAGAGCTACATTGTTCATCATGGTCAGAAAAATCGATTGATGCACTTTCTTAGTGTTCAATAGAGCTGTCAGTGTTTTATCTCCGTGTGTTATCACTATCAGTATTTGTCTTTGTTCTTTTGTCCTTGTGGTAACACTTGGAAACTTTGAGATACTTCTGGCTTCATTTGTTTTTTTGGGGGAAACATCACACATGTCAAGTAATACAGCAGGCAATTATAGTAATGACACCATCACTAAATACATTAGTGACATTACATTACATACTCAAGAACTATTTTGTATCAGTATTTTTGTTTTATGTTACTTTAACTGTCATATAAATGTAGTGCAGTAAAAGTACTAGTTACTTTGCATGTTCAGATTTTGCATACATTATATACAGTATAATGGTTTTAAAAGATATGATGCATTTTTTTTAATAGATTTTAACTACCCAACACTATATAAAGTAAACATTTGAATGCAGGACTGGCTTTTTTACACTGTGGTATTACAGCTTTTACTGAAATGTATTTATTTATTATTATTTTCCTTCCCTTATTATTATTGTTTATTTATTATTTTTATTTTTATTTCCTTATTATTTTATTTTTGTATTATTATTTATTTATTAAACTATTTATAAATTATATATAAACAACATCCCAAAGCTGTGTATATGGTGTGTATGAAATCACCTCAAAAGAGGAATACTGAAAATGTTTTTATTGTGCTTTACACACAAATGACAAATTACCAATTTATAAAGGATCTGTAGGGATCCAAGCTTTTGTCTTACAGCTGTAATTAAAGCTTGCACCCAGTAATTAAAGGGGCTTTAGATCTCAGCCGAGCATAAAGGAAATGCATAGATTATTTAGCTCCCACTGAATCTGAAACAGGATGTCAATAAACAGCATGAATAATTGGGAGTTTTGTTAAAACTTTTACATCCGATCTCACGTCTCTCTATATAATTAGCTCCGTCTAATTGTACAAAAGCTCTGTTCACATGCTGGTCCGAGTCGTGGGAAGTTAATGAGGATTCTTCTGTTTCAAGAGGCCACCGTCTCCCAAATCCCTCAGTTAGACTTGTATTCAGCGCTGACCTTTCTGTGTTGTTTCGCTGTGTTGCTCGGTGCTGCTGAGTATCCGAACATTAAGTCAAAGAATGGGCCTTGTGACCTTCTTTAGGTGACAGATTTATTTAGGTGAGGATGGTGAATGTGAGACCGGTGCAGGAAGTGAATGTCACACAAAGTACAATGGTGTTATTGACGTGCAGGGGGTCACGGCTGGCCTTTGCAGCAAATTGTAGTAGAAGTGTGTGTCGTTGTGCTGCAGTGCACCCCTGAAATGATCTGTGTTAAAGCATTTTTACCACCTCACTAAAGCAGTTTCTGTCCTCCCTTGAGCCAGGCAGCTCAGCTCTTCACATCTTTCACATCGTGGTCTTTGTGTTTCAGGATAAAGATTGAAGAAGAATATGCCAAGAACCTCTCCAAGCTGTCTCTGAGCCCCCTGGCAGCACAGGAGGAAGGGTGAGTGCAGTAAACAGAAGCTGTCAGAGCAAACACAGCTCTGCACAACAGTACATAGGTTTAGTAATTACAGAACCGGGTCTAAAAATAGGAGTTTTTAAAATAGACTCGGATGTTTTTTTATGTTTATCTGTCAGCAAAAAAACATCGAAATCTTTGAGCAGATCTCGGCAGACAGAAAAGAGTCTTGGCTCGAGAAACAGTGGATGCTGTTTTCTTTCCAGCTCTGGAAATTCCTCAATTACACAACATTTCTGTTTCGGCAATAAAAATGAAACTAAATGGAAACACAAATCCAAATCCAGATGTCACGGATGTTGGGAAGAACGCTAAATTTTGGCGACAAAAAACTGCCATTGCCATTTTCAAAGGGGTCACTTGACCTCTGACCTCAAGATATGTGAATGAAAACTCTGAGATGAACAGAGTGAAAACTGTGTCTTATTAGATAAAACAGATGTTGACAAAGTGCATAATTTGCAGTGGAAAAAAAAATGTTTAAAATCATTATACAATAAGATCATATCTTGACTTAAGTATCGGAATAATCTTGTATCGCGGGGCCTCTGGTGATTCCCACCCCTAATGACTACATTATTTTGTGGGGTTATAGGTTACATTAGAAATTGTGTCGTATTTCTTTTATTTGTTTGCCTTCAATGTTTTCTCAGGACTCTTGGAGAAGCTTGGACTCAGCTGAAGAAGAGTCTTCATGATGAGGCTGAGGTTCACTTAAAGTTCTCCAACAAGGTAATTCATATCTGCTGTTGGAAATGAATGCATTTACTGTAGAATCTCATGTAGATCTGAAAATCACTCATTAAAGGACTGACAGAAATATTAATATGCAACTATTTGGATAATTGATTAATTGTTTCGGTCTAGAGCTGCAAAGATTGACCGATTAGTTGTCAACTATTAAATTAAGCGGCAACTATTTTTATAATCGATTTGTCGGTTTGTGTCATATTTTAAGAAAAAAAATGTAAAATGTTCTGATTCCAGCTTCTTAAATTTGAATATTTTCTGGTTTCTTTACTCCGCTATGACAGTAAACTGAATATCTTTGAGTTGTGGACAAAACAAGACATCATCTTCGGCTTTGGGAAACACTGATCAATATATTTAACCATTTTCTGTATTTTATAGACTAAACAACTAATTAAACAGATTAATCGACAATGAAAATAATTGTTAGTTGCAGCCCTATTTCTGTCATTTTTTCAAGCAAAAATTAATGAAAAAAAAACACTAAAATTTGTGCTTCTTTTTTCTGTCATATATGATAGTAAACTGATAATCTTTGGGTTTCTCATTGATGGTTATGGATAGATAAACCAAGAAATGTGAATAATCCACCTTCAGCTCTGGTATATTATAACAGTCTTTAGCCGAATTTAGCTGTAAAAAAGAAAGTAGCTAATGCCTTCTAGCTTTCTCTAAATCACAGTCTGTGCTGCCTCTGGTGTGCAGGTTTCTGCACCTTCAGGTCAAGTGTTTAATGTTTTCAATCAACTGAAGTAATGGATACTCGATCTGACCACATCCTGAGGTGACGGGGCATGTTTACCTCGACCTTGTCGGCGCCGACCGTAGAAAATGACCTGTCCGCGGTCCGATTAGTAGCGATGCAGAAACCCCACTCTGGCCTCGGATGCAGCCTTAAATAACGCAGAGGCGGCCTCGGAGCTCTTTCACGGCCCTCTGTTGTCTAATTAATTAGCTCGGCGTTGTGACGAGCCCCCACCAAGGGCCATGCAGCCCCCTCCCCGCTCCACCAGCGCTCCGATACTCCATGCTTCATTATGAGGCGGGTGAGGGGAAGGTAATGCGTGGTCAGGCAGGGAATGAGAAGTCTTATCAAGCCTGCAGAAGCTCCGGCTCATTTTCTAATAAGCTATATTTCATCTATATCTCGCAGCCTTGGCATTTCACTAGATTAGCATTCTGTGTGGAGAGCTGCTGACGAGCACTTTGTAGCTTATTGAAGTGTCATAAAAAAAATACTTTTTCATATTATTGGAAAATAATATGAAAATAAGTGTTTGCTGGGAGAAATAGAAGCTGGGACTAAAAGTGTAATCGACTCCCTTTATGGTGATGGATGTGACTTTGTAGAAAAGGAAACAGGCTTTATTTAGTAGTAAGTCCGGAGAAGCTGTACTTCATCGTGGTTTTAATTAAGTAAAATGTGTCAGGAGATGTATGGATTTTAGAGAAAGGTATTTATGGCAGTAAGGTTAAAAACAAGGTAAATGTGAATGATAATTAAATAATTGTAAACAAATAATTTAAAATCATTGTTCTGCCAAATTAGTTTATGACTAAAGGACTTTACACACCGGGGTGTTTTTTTTTTCCGTGCAATTAATTTGAGCCTGAATATTACACAACGAAAAAGGGACGTAATACTTTTCGGAACAAGATCGATTTTCTGAGCTTTCACGCCGCGAATAAAGGCATCAGCCAATCACGTTGTGCAGAACTGGTTGAGTAACGCATACAGTATTTATGAAACAACAACACGGAGATCCAAACCAAGATGACAAACTTTATTACTCCTTTCACCCTTGACAAAGGCAGCACAGACCAGATCCCCTCCTGTTCTTACCTTTCACAATAAAAGCCCTAGACATATAATATTCGCAGGCGAGTATTTTGCATTTTCGTGTTGTTTATTTGTCACACCCCTGGAGTGTAAAGGCCTTAATACCTCAGGAGTGTATTTGTAAATGTATAGTAGTAGTAGTAGTAGTAATTTGAGTAGGTATTGTATGTTGTCAAACTAATCAAAAGTGAATATGTAGACAATGTTATGCCGGTGTGTAGCCTCTAGTGTTTTACCTGAGCTGAACTACAGATTGTACTCATAGATTTTACTTTCCATAACTTGGTGCACATGTGCTACATAACCTAGGATATCATATACTGTATAGTCATGACACAACAAAACAATGCAAAACACAGTGCATACAACGGGAGGGAGGTTTTTTTCATAGGAAGAATAAGTGAATTACAGCTGAGTGTCTTGTTTTCACAGCTCCACACTGAGGTTGAAAAACCTCTGCTGACGTTCAGGAACGACAACTTCAAGAAGGACCTGAAAAAGTACGACCATCACATCGCCGACCTCAGGAAGCAGCTGGCGAGTCGCTACGCAAGTGTGGAGAAGGTACCGAGTCTGACATACCAGTAGATTATTAAGTTATAGGTCAAATGCAGTGTAGGCTACCGTGCATTTGTACAGTATTTGAACATATGAAACTGTTTCCCGTCATTCCTAACTGGCCAAAGTCTCCCTCCAAACATCGATACTCTAGTTTAGAGGTCTAGAAGATACACAGCAGTGTTTGTCTACCTCAGAAAGTTACATAAAAAAGAGCTTCAGTAACTCCTACACTTGCTTCCCACCTGCTACAATCATTTTATGAATGAATTCCCTCTACACACACACAAAACCTTTTTGGTTTATACTTTCATTTTTGAGCATTTTCTGCATGTTGCGATGGGTAGCATTATTAAGTGTCTGCACTACCAGAAATAAGACGAGACGAGGTGGAAGGAAGAAGGACGATATCCTTCTGCATGTCTTTGTTAATGCACCAGCAGTTCCACCTCAGCCAAGAATTAAAACATGTTTATAATATTTTGGCTTTTTGACAGATGAATGGTGCTTCTATTTAGGTGTTCTTAAATATATATATAACAAAGTAGACACTTATTGTGGAGTCCTTATACATAAGCAAGGCCACACTGAATTTTAGCGAACCTTGCAAGCTTTCTGTTCTTGTACTTGTACGTCATACAGTATATATACAGTACACAGTGTATATGCAGTTTTAAAATGATAACACTGACATATTTACTCTTGAAATTATAAATACCTTTTGAAACAATAGGTTTCAGACAGAACAGGCTTCTCATCTCTAGCCAGCAGCCGTCGATTTTGTCGGCTGAAATGACATCTGTTGCTGCTAGATTTGATCAGCTTTGAGCTGGTTTAAAATGCAGTCAACCACCTGTCCCGGTTTTAAAAGGAGAACCCTGTAAAAAGATCCTAAATATGCATTTGATACATGATGCGTGTCACTGAGGCTAAAACTCTGTGAGTTGGTCGCCAGCTGGATCTTTTTAATGTTTTCAGCTGATTGTATTTTAACACTAAAAGCCTGTAAAATGATGTTGAAATACAGTATGTATATGATGGCTACATACATGATGTCATGCTACAGGCCAATGCAAAAAGTCAGTATTGATGATCCAAGTATAAGACACATAGAAATACAGAATAAGCATAGTTCTTGTATTACATTGTTTAGTTAATTAGTTGTAGTATTATAAGTATGGTAAGATGTCAGACTGTTATTAACCCTGTTTGGCTGCTTAGTTCACATACTGCTTCGTATTTTCAAATAGTTTGTAACCCTAACCCATGTTTAACATGACGAGAGAATGAAGGTATAGAGGACTAACTGATGTGTTTGGTAAACGTAACACTATCTCAGGTAGCGTTGGCTGAGGTTAATCAGTGTGTGAGTGTAAATTAATCCAACAATAGTCGCTAACATTAACCTTCTAAACTCTGATAGCTTCGAAGACCAGCTTCCAGTCTGTGGGAAAAATGCTACAAAGTGGATGTGCCAACTTTTTATTTTATTTTAGCATAACCCCACAAACTAATGTAGCTAGTTAACCTAATGATGTGCTAACTCTTGGCCTTGGAGTTAACACTCGGTTGCTACTGTAGATAGTTAGCCAGACATGCTAACTATTCAAGTTTACGTTACAGCGGACAAACACACTGTTTGTGCCTAGCTAGGTTTAGCGAACGGTCAATTGTGTTGCATGTTGTCAAATATTGTGTGTCTGTGATTGAATGCTCATTACTAGTGCTTTTCTAAACCGTTTTCTAAAAAGTGTTTGTTTGAAAAAAAAAAAATTGTTATTTAAAATCGGACAATGCACATTAATTAACATAAGCCATCACGTAAATGTGCCAGATTTAGTCATACAGGCTAATTTTCATCAGTTGATGGCATTAAAGAAAACATACAAGAGCACATAAGTACAGTTAAAAAGCACATAAATGTATACATTTGAGACCTGCTTAAATTATTGTCAATGTTTAATGTAGTTTGGTGTGGGTTTTCACAGCATCTGCAACTTGCATCAGTTTCTATTTTCTTCAAATGCAAGTTTGTCATATTTTTCATTCAACGTTTACAGCCCACACCTGAAGTTTATAGCGATTATAAAAGGTGATTTCCAGCCAAAAACTAACTTTTGGCTCCATCTCTGCTCCGCTGCATTAAGTGACCTCATCAGTGGGTTTCAGTTTGACTCCATCCCACATTTTCTTTCTGTTGTCTCTTGAATCTTGGCATCACTGTTACTGAATGTTTACACTATTACACTATTACATCATGACCTTCGGAGAGGTAAAGAATAAGAGGAAAGACTCAGTGATATGAATTAAGAAAAGATTAAAGGATGAGACCCGGATCAGAGTGCAAACGTCAACACGAAAAGGCCGTAATGACTCCTGTGATAGATGTAGGTACAGTAAATCTGAGGATTATACTGAATGACTCATTGTGTTCACACATCCCACTAAACGTGTGTGAATGTGTGTGTGCGCGGCGCAGGCCCGTAAAGCCCTGGCAGACAGGCAGAAAGATCTGGAGGTGAAGACCCAGCAGTTGGAGATCAAACTCAGCAACAAGACGGAGGAGGACATCAAGAAGGCCCGGAGGAAATCCACACAAGCAGGTCAGAATTCACAGAGCTTTAAATACAAGACAGTCACTGCAGCCATGTTTGTGTCACCATGTCACTAAATAACTGCACCAAGACACATGAAAAGCTCTCTAGGTTTAAACTAAATCTCAAGGTTTGAAAACACAAGGAGCAGATATTAACAGATCTTTTTCCTTGTACTTTTAAAACCTTGAGTTTCAGTTTAAACCTAGAGTTTGTCCATGTGTCCATTGTTTTGTGTTGTTAATCGATTTCCAATAATAAATGTGCCCACTCCCATGTTGATAAGAGTATTTGACAAATCTCCCCTTAAGGTACATTATAACCAGATAAGAAATGTGTGATTAATAAGCGATTAATCATGATTAAATATTTTAAGCAATTGACAGCCCTAGTTTGGTCATATGTCATTCATAGCCTGATTTATAGAACATTTTATTCATAAAAACATAGTAAAAAAAAAAATGTCATCGTTGTTGTCAGTATTTTCTGATTTATGGAGGGATACAAACCAATATTCTCTCATGTGTCAAAAAAATGAAACAAGCATATTGAACCTGGCTTTATCCAATGTTCATATTTCTGTGCTGGAAACATATGCAAATTAGCACAAATTTGATAAGAGAATGCCTCATTTGCATATTTAAACATACGATTACAGAAAACTTGTAATACAAAAAAAAATATTCTTAATGTAAGTAATGAACTGGGCGAGTTTCTTGGTGATATCTATATTAGTTAATTTTGTTAAGCTATTCCCATGGGGTGTCTCCCCTTAATTAGTTTACATTTTAGAAACTAGGACAAGCGCAGCAAAAGACCGACATCCTACCTCTGTGTTTTACATTTTAATAAGAAAGAAGACGAGTTAATGTTGTAATTGTTCTGCTCAGGCTTCAGCAGAGAGAAAAGCACTGCAGGACTTACTCCACTCAGTAGATTAGTCACAGTCCACGGCACTAATCAAAAGCGCTCATAGTTACAGTTAATTGATGTCAGCGATGTGTCGTTGATTAACACCGCCGCCTAAAGGTCAAATGTCATTACGGCTCACTGCACTTGCTGCCAGACAGATATGTTTTTAACTTCACTGGGTTAATATTAATAAGCTTCAGTCATGTTTTACTATCTGACACTTATTTATGTTTTAGGATATAGAGAAATATTCGGCAGTGTTTCACCACCAGTCATAACTGAAAGAATGACTTCTGATTTCAATTTGAGAGAGAGAGACATGATAGAAGTGAAAGACGTACTCAGATCCTTTACTGAATTAAAACAGTTTACTTCAAAGCGAATGTGGAGCAGTTCAGCTTTTTAGCATTGATTTAAAAATAGTAGTTGTCAAACAAAATGTGAGATCTGTTTCATGTTTGTCCCAGAAATGTGCAGCGTTGTGGACACAGGGAGTCAAAATGAAAAATGTTAGTTTCGTTTTTATTTAATATAAGACCCCGTTTAGCACGTTTGTTGTAAAACAATCCTAATATATTAGAATATAACTGTCTTTATAGCTTAATTTATGCTGTAAAAACAGCCATGATAATAATAACAGGTTCATTTCCACATTAAATGATTAATCTTTGAATCATTGAGGAGTGAATTGTGAGCGCCCTCTGCTGGTCCTTAAGGGTTTTGCTCAACCACAGATCAAACCACTAATAATAACAGACATGCAGAGTTGGAAAAAAAGATGTTTTAAAAAGTTTGGAGAAAAATAAATAACCTTGTAAATGCTGATTGTTGTTTCCTTGTTGACCTTTGACCTCTCTCTGTATTCTCCAGGAGACGACCTGATGCGCTGCGTGGATCTGTACAACCAAACCCAGTGCAAGTGGTTTGAAGAAATGGTCACCACCAGCATGGTAAGAGAAGATTAGTCCTCAAGTTAACTTTAACAGCACTGTTTCTCCAGGTTTTCTTAATGACTATCGCTTATAAAAAATAATTCTGAACTGACATAAAAAAAAAATTGTGCAAAAAAAAATATTTTTTGTGTCTCTTGGCTGTAAAATCTGGTTAATAACAATGGATTTTCTTCTGCTCTGTATCTGCGAATGATGTTGAAAGAACTTTTTTTGCAGCACTTTACCTCCCAAATGTGTGTATTTGGATTTCTGTTGTTGGACAGTTTGTTCTTGATATAACAGGGAATTGACCCTAAAAATAAGTAGCAATGCTACAGTATATAGGATAACATACTGTGTATTTATTCACCTATAAATGACTTATTGGCAAAAAAGAAATATATATATTTGTTCATGAATATTCCATATAACCTAAAGCACTGTATATATAATATTTTCATATTTTCCCAATAAGAGAATGTGTAATATAATATCCAGCTTTATACTTAATGACATTCACTATTTTAAGACAATCGTACAGTATATATAATAACATAACAAGGAAATATATCATATCTCCTTATAACATATATATATGTGTCTATGTATATGTATATGTATATATATACAGTATATATATATATATATATATATATATATATATACATATACATACCATTTTCCTACATATACTATTTTTCAGTGCATTGTGATAATCTTCATATTTTATCACCTTCATCAGATGTGTAGCTGTGTTACAACTTTAATACTTTTCTACGTATGGGGATTTAACAAGGTGATAGGAAAAGAGAGAATATTTATTAAGAGAAAAAGACGTTTTTGCTATTATTATTATTATTTGTACACATACAGCAGTCGGGTCAAATAATGAGGAAGTAAAACCAATGTCAACAAAACACAAGGGTTAACAGTTTATCTCTGTTAATGACGCTAAACTTTTGTCTTCTTCTTCTTCAGGAGCTGGAGAAACTGGAGGTTGATCGGATCGAGTGGATTCAGCAGCATTTACGCCAGTACACGACTCTGCGGCACGAAACGGACATGTTCAATCAGAGTGTGAGTTAGAGCTCCTTTCTCCTGCCTTTATTTCTGTGTATGTACTGTGCCGATACTGAATGTGAAAACAGACGTTTAAACATACACTTGATTTTTGTTTAGATTTGAGGTTATTTGCATTTCTCTAGTCCCCACTTGGACATCACAGCTTACACCAATTTTGGGAGCAAACCATTATTAGATGTACCAGTGATTGCAACTGGCTTTGACATGATGTGCGTGCCACTTCGTGTGAGCGTAGATGTTTTGACAGATCAAGCCCTAAAGTCAGTGTTTCCTCCGTCAGCCTTTCATCAGACGCCCTCGCTGTCATCACTCTGCGCCTCAGAGTATCCCACCCAGACACTCTTCTCATTTAGGAGGTTAAGAGTAAACCCTGTAAATCTAAATAGACGTTACAGTAGTCTGTCAGTACTGTGGGAATAACAAGGGTGCTTCTCTGTGTGAAGCTGACAAGACAAACTCCTCAGAGGTGATACAAACACTAGAGATCAACCTGATGTGATGGTCTGTAAACAGAATGTACATTTTAAGTTATATATCTCTTTTGTTCTTGCCAGAAAACTGAAACGATACACCCAGAATTTTGCAGAGACGGCAGCTACTGCTACCCAGACTAGCTAGGCTAGTTAGCGTTTAGCCAGACTAGCTTATCTGGTGTTACTTTTTTCTCTCCTTTGCAATATGTTATTGTTTCTTATTTAGCTTTCTTGTCCATTTGAGCTAATAAATTCATCATTTTCGGAGCAATGGGCCTTCGGAGTAATGGGCCTTCGGAACAATGGGCCTTTGGAGCAATGGGCCTTCGGAACAATGGGCCTTCGGAGTAATGGGCCTTCAGAACAATGGGCCTTTGGAGCAATGGGCTTCGGAACAATGGGCGTTTGTTTTCGGGATAATGGGCTTTCAGTTCAATGGGACATTTTTCGGATGATTTGGGGTTTCAGAATAATGGGCCGTCTGAACAATGGCGTGGCACTGTACTTTTACACTGTGATATTTCAGCATTTACTTCCACCCCTGGTGATGTCAATCTTCTCATCTACAGTAACTCTCTGCCAGAAAGTGAATAAGTGTATTTCCCAGATAGTTTTATGGGCTCATGTGTCTGGTAATGTGTCTGTAGATGGTGGAGCCGGTCGACCAGCTGCTACAGAACGTGGATCCAGCCAAAGACAGAGAGCTGTGGGTGAGGGAGAACAACACCGGCGATGTCCGACCCGTAGATATGGACATATAGAGCATCCTGACCTGGGATCAGCCATTCTGTCGTCAGTATTACAACACATCCACAGAGTCCCAGAACACTTCTGATAACACTGATCCAGGGACAGTGCATGTTCAGACTACCGAGGTCTGCTCATCCTCTCTCTGACTGGAATAACAGGAGGAAAGATTCATTCTTAACGCAGTCAGGAAACAGTAATGGATCAAAGTACCAGCATGTTCCTTCTAAATTTAACCCTATCATAATCAACATTAGCTTATTGAATGCCATTTAACATATTCTGCTGTTTACCTGTTGTGTAAAGTTGACACTATTAGAAAAATTATATGTATTTTGAATCGTTTAGTTTAGCTTCAATCTACACTTTTCACTGTTTGAGTGAACCAAACAAAAAAAAAAAAAGTCTGATTATTGATATTACCTTTATTTTAGATACGGATATTGAAGCATATTGAGACCTTAGACTGAATATGATATATTTTCATATTTTGCTGGTTCATTTTGGTGGAAATGCATGTTTTGAATATCTTGCTTTTTCTGTATATGGAGAGCTGCACAATTTGTGGAACAATGATGGTTGTTTTTTGGTATAGTTCATTGAATTTACACAAGGTATTTACATCTAGTAAGTTACAGAATTAAGGAGCTTTCTCACACACAAAAAAAAACGAGTGTACAGCATTAATAGCCAGTAACCTCAATTGTTTAAAAAGCCACACACACATACAGTGTTTAGGAATGTGATTTTGACTATGCTCGTCACAAGTCAAAACACGTGGTCGATCGGGTTTAGGCCAGGGTCTAATTTTGGATCAGTCCAGAGGAAAAAGGTGGTCCAAGTTACACTGAAACACCTTTTAGTGCCTGACGGTTATATACCTGGAATGTCCTTGACATATTCTACTCTACTGCATCAGTGTACATTTGTACATACAGGCTAGATGTATTTTGCTGTCCGATGTGTAACAGGCCCAAATGATCTTTGAGGCCGACGAGGTGTTTGTACTGTACAATGTTGTTTGTTTTATTTTTGGTAAATGTACAGAGAATATCTTTACGATGGTGGTTGAAAGCAGAAAGCAGAATTCAACAAATTAAACAGAGAGTTCAAAGTCCCATCCCTTCTGGTGGTCCTCATGGGACTTTATTTTGGAAAAAAATATGAACGGTAGTCAACGGCGAGAGACAAAACATTTTTTTATCCCGTTTGAATTGTGCCATGAATCAATTTAAAACATAATTTTGCAAGTCAAGAAAGTCACTGTTTGTCAAAGGTTTGTCGTAGTATCATTTAGTTTTGTGTAAAACCGCTCAGTGAACTACATCTCTCGTCTCGCACAATATACGTCACAAACACTAGCTAGCAAGCTAACTTAGCTATGACCACGCACAAATGAGACGTTATCTGACCTGATGTGTTTTATCCAGCGACTCCTGGTCTTTTTATCAGCCGGGAAGAGAAAGAACGATCAGACCCGTTGCTGGTGTGAGTACATCCCAGTAGGAAACACACAGACATCGTAGCTTCAGAGAGAGAGACGTCACTACGACACTTTTAGGTGTGGCGTCTTTCTAATTGCATATTTTCAGTCTGATACTTCAACAGTTTTACAACAAACTGAGACTTTCTTGAATTGCAAAATTATCTTTTAAATTGACAAACATCATATGTGTGATTCATGGCGCAATTCAAGCAAATCAAAACAAATTTTGTCTCTCGTCGTTGACTACCGTTCATATTTCTTCTAAAATAAGGTCTCATGGTGGTCCACCGGAAGGGGCGGGACTTCACCTCTTTATACTCCAGGCCAGGACATTATTGATCTATTCCAGCTGACTCATCCCAGTTGCCCAAATGAATTTGATCAGAGACTGCATGAACAGTATGTGTCTGTGTTTACATGTATGTGTCTGTCTTTGTCTACATTTTGTTGTGGTCTATCTGCTCTGGATTTATTTGGATTATTACCTTTCTGTGGCCGTCTTTTTTAAATTTCTCAAAAGCACGAAGCCAATCAAATAAAGATACAAGCCGTAATCCTAATACAGCTGCCGGGCACAAGAAAAGAATTGCTATAAAAAAATATATATATAAATGAATAAATGCTTACCTGCCTTATCAGCATCATTGATAATGCGTAAAGTGCATTACATTATTTTTGTGCTAAATGAAGTCATCTTTGTTTCAGACTTTGCTTTAAACCCAAACGGCTTCATGCGCAGGTTTAAATAGCATATCTGTTGTAGAGGTTTTATCAGTGTGTGTCAATGTTGTGCACTAAATGTAACAAGTTATTATGTTCCAACTAAATGTTCAACAGTTTCATGATGACGTAACGGTTGAGTTTTACTGACCTTCTGTGATTAACATTTTCATAACGTGCATTCAAATCCGATGTTCCCGATGTTTTACGAATGTTTGATCATAGGTGACCTCTGTCCAGACGGTGTACTGTGGAATGCAGTGTCCAAAATAAATCTCCTCTTTGAAAATTTAATATCACGGTGCGCTATTATGTAACTGTATTGGGAGGTAGTTCATGGTTTTCATGGTTTAATCAGCTGAAACGTTTGATCTTTAGGTCATTTTAGATGATGCAAAGCCAACCTTCCCTTCAGCAGAGCACTATGTTTCTGATGAAGAAGCTTGACTTTATGGGATCAGATTCTGTACTTAAATTTGTTTGACGCAACTATTTAGCCTATTTAACTACTGCAAAGAAAAATTACCTTTTTCCTGTTCCTCTCTCCCTGCACCAAATAATTTACGTACAGTCCCTTAAAACAGTGTTTCTCAAAGTGGGGTCCGGGGCACTTTGCCAGGGGGTCCGCAAAATATTTTGGTAAAAATTATAAAACTGTGCTCTATCATCAAAAGTACATAGCTATGCACAGATGGGGACCATTTGCACCAATAAAACAAGCATTACTCCCAATCACGTTAGCTTTGGGCCAATAGAAACTCTGATATGATTGTGACACATCACGTCAATCTGTCATGAAACAGTCACTTCACTCAGGGTGCAATGAAACGTTTCTGCTGCTGCTTAGCTTATTAGCCAGCTAGCTAGCTGGTGAGCATAGAGAAATATTTGAGTCAGTCAATATCGCCAAGTGACGCTAAGACCAAACTAGCTAAATTGAGAAAATATGACAACAGTTATATCGAGTTTGGTTTTATTGAGAACAGCGTCAAAAGACTAAAATGCGTCACGTATCTTCAGGTGCTAGCGAACGAAGCCATGAAACCAACCAAGCTAAAGTGAAATCTGATTACAAAGTGCCCAGAGTATCAGGGCAAAACAAAGTGGTACTAACATGATTTTAAATTTAAATGTGTATCTGTTTATCACTATCAAACAGGTCCGAAGGATATTTAGGTTGAAACGTTTTAGAATACAAATAGTTCCTATGACATCTAAGAGTACAAATGGTAGTAACCATATACTTGATCGGTGTTGATCGTGTTAGGGGTCCCTGGCCCCAAAATGTTTGAGGACCCCTGATTTAAAAGTCTGTTTTGCAAATGTTTAATGAAGCACATTCATTCAACACGTTCGTAGGCCTCAATGGATGCACACGAAGCATTAGAAAACTCAAATACCTTTAAGGAAAAATAGTGATCTCAAAAACATGCTAAAAAAATGACATAATCAAAGTAAGCACAGGAGTTTTCTTCTATCCTTGTCATTGATAAGCAACCCATCTATGTGGTAGAAGGCCAATGTGCATGTTGTCATTGCATATTCTATGCTTAAAACACAATCTTTTGCACATCCATTATCACTTATAGTTTCCCTAAGAATATTTATAACTAAACAAAAATGCTATCCAGCAAGGTATTCTTCACAGCGCCAAGCCCACATCCTAACTAGACACTTGAGTAAGGAGGTTGTTTGTCTCAGTTGACCTTCAACTCGTAAGAGGATAGAGTGATACAGGCGGATTGTTAACCTGAGCCTAATTCCTCTCATAAGGAGCTCTCTTGCCATCAACCTAATGAATGAATCCAAGTGCGAACAAACATTGTTGGTTTGCTGCCAAACGTGAGAGAGTAAATTGGCTTTCAAGAAAAGGCTGGCATGCAAACACAGATGGGGTCGCGGCAGGAGGCTGGGGTCCCGATTTAACGCCGTATGGACGTCGAATCAGGATACAGAAGCTTATTCTGTCTTACAAATTTAGAGAGCAGTAAATACAGAAACAGTGGAGTTAACACTTTGCTGAAGTGTTTAACAGATAAATAGAAAATGGTATGCCTGTTATGCTGATTATCACCACTGCTAAGGAGCTTATGTTTTCGGTTTGGTTTGTTTGTTGTTGTTTTGTTTGTCTGTCAGCAGGATTACAGGAAAAATACTGGCCCGATTTTCATGAAACTTGGTAGAAGGGTGAAGCATGGGCCAATGAAGAACCCATTTCATTCTGGAGCAGATCCAAATCACGGGGCAGATACACAAATTATTTTTCACTTTCTTTAACATAGTGAGATAGGGCATGGTGGAGGTCTGCGCTCTACGACTGCCCTTCTAGTTAAATAGTGTTATTGTCCTTACATTAAACTTAAAAAAAACAATCTAAAGGATGCAGGGAAACCACTATTTACAAACAAAATGTGTTCTTTGTTTCTTTTTCAGTTCTCTCTCTCTCTTGACCGTTTTAGCTAACAAGCTAATGTGCATGTTTAATTCAACATAACAAATATGATTTAAATGTAGTTTAATCACATGAAATCAGGTGAATTCCACTAAAATCAGAGGCCGCAGAGACGGCAGTTTTTAATAACCTGTTAGCTTGGCTAGTTGGCGTTTAGCCGGACTAGTTTATCTGGTGTTACTTGTTTCTCTCCAAATATGTCTTTGTTTCTTCAGCTTTCTTGTCCATTTGAGCCAATTCATTTATAAATTAATCTTTAATACAAAATGCGTGATTTAAAGGTATCTTAGCCACATGAAATTACGGGAGTTTCACTAGAGTCAGAGGCTGCAGAGACGGCGGCTACTGCTACCCTGACTAGCTAGGCCAGTTAGCGTTTAGTCGGACTAGTTTATCTGGTGTTACTTCTTTTTCTCTCCATTACAATTAAGATTTAGCCGTTGTCTAATGTATGTGGTATAACAAACTCAGTTACTATGATGTTGTTTTTTAATTAACAGGAAAAAGGAATAAGTGGCTAAGGCTGTAAGATACTGGTGACTGGTGCAGTCACTGCAGTTCGCCTGTTTCCTGGATCTTATTACCTTTATTCCAAAAAACGTATACACTCAATGCTATAATATTGTAATTGCTTTGGTATGGTAGCTGCATCCTGGTCAATTTTGACCAAATAGTCATTGTAAGTATAACCCAGCTACTGCGTTTTGTCTTTGTAGGCCAGTATAATACAGATCCACATGGTAACTGCACAAGTTTCAAACTCAGGTCTTTAATTGCCATTTCAAGAGTTCCCCAGCTTTTGTTTTCTTGTATGAAATGCAATTATTTAATTGTTTTCTGGGTACGAAGACAAAAAAGCAACACGTTTTGGACCAAAAAATAGATAAATTAATAAAATAGAAAAAGAGAGAGACGTGGGTCAAAGCGGACAAGCAGCCAGATCATGTTAGAATGTAAACAGAAAAATAAAAGTCTTAAAATCACACAAAGGGGCATTTAGCCAATATATTATTGCTTCTTCTCTTTCAGCTTGTCTTTAATTTTCTGAGGCTCATCATATTGTATCAACCGCAGGATGTCCTTGTTGTCCATCACACCCTGAATGAATTCTCCCTCTGAGATTTTATCTGTGAAAGAATGAAAAACAGCACAAATAGAACAGCGTCAACACATGTGAGTGTTTGTGAAGGTACATAAAAAAGCTTTAAAGCAGCTGTTTAAAGGAGTAAATTGTGAGTTACCGTTGTCCTTCTTGCCGAAGAATTCCCAGACTTTTTCTGCCCTCTTCTCCGGCGTGTTTTCATCCTCGGGGAGGTTCTTCTGGTCGTCAGTAGGAATCATGTTGAATATTGACTGCGTGAGAGTAATTAATTAATTTAACTTAATTTAATCACAAAATAATATAAAGAATATAAAGAATACTTTATAATGGATTCAGTTTGTGCCGTAAAAAGTAAACAAAATGAGTCATTCATCAAGCATTTGCTGGTTCCAGCTTCTCAAATATGACAACATTCTGCTTTACTTTGTTTTTTAACACTTTAAATTGAATATTTTGGGGTTTGGGGCTGTTTGTGTGTCTAAAAGAGCAATTTAAAATGAGGAAATTATGATGGCAATTTACACCATTACACGATTATTCAAGAAAATAACTGTAGTCAAGTCTGGTTATTATTCTGCTTATAAGGATTTAAAAACATGTAACTAAGTCTACAACATTATGGAATGATTAATAATGACTTACAATCTCTTTTGTTCCCATTACAGACCTCTTTGAGGGAATAAAGGCTAATTAGCAATAGAAAATTACGGAACAATATACCATTTCTTCAATGTTTATCCCTGTTAAAGGCTTTTGGAAAGACACTGAATGGAAGTCTTAACACAGGGATAAAGGAAATGCATAATCTATCAAATACTTTAGGATGTTATATACTGTTTTCTGCACCATCATGATGAAAGAAGAAGGTATAAGTACCCTAACAATCTCTAGGATTTCATTTTTGCTGATGGTTCCGTTCCCGTCCACGTCGTACAGGGCAAAGGCCCACTCCAGCTTCTGCAGAGTCTTTCCTCCGGATGTGAGGTGCAGAGCGACAATGTACTCCTTAAAGTCCAAAGTGCCATCTGCGTTGGTGTCAAAACTCCTGAACACGTGCCGTGCGTACTCTGTGGGGTCTGCGTTTGGGAAGAAGCTGGCGTAGATGCCTTCAAACTGCTGCTTGCTGATCTTCCCACCGGGACACTCCTTCAGGAAAGACTGGTACCAGGTGCAGAGTTCGGACTCTGAATATTTCGTGTTGGATTTCAGTTCGTCCAGCAGCTCCTTCGACAAAGCGCTGCTCTTAGTATTCCCCATCCTGCAGACTGACTTTCACGAAGGTGAAACTTCTTCTTGACTCTCTGCCCTCCTGTGTTTGGGGTGAAAACGTCAGCGGCGCTCGTTCGAATCACTCTGCCTCATATTCACCCTGGCAGTCCCTCAAGGTGCCAAATGGGATTATGGTCATCATTACCTAAATCCAGACAGCTCTCTTGAAGATTAAGGGGATAACCACGTCACACCACTATGACACCTTTTGAAGACACAGTTAAATACTGGAGGTATAAGCAGAGGATTAAACGCAACAGGTGGCTAACACTTTAAAGGTCAACATCTGGGAAACCTTATATGCCTTTTGCAGCGTTAGTGCTTAAACTGCAATCCCATCTGCCATCCCTGGGCTTAATAACTCTCCGTGATATTGAGTTACATCAGACATAAAACATGATTGGTAATACAAGCATCAATCTAGATTTTACCTTTTCATTTATCCACTACTCTACTTCTTATCCATCCACCAACATTTTCCAGGATATTTAATTTAATTTTTAAATATTGTTGTTTGTTTAAACGTCGTCCGTGATTGGTGTCCATTGTTTTACTGACTTTATTTTGATATTTGTCTCATTACACCAGAATATTATTATCAACTTTGCATATATCTGTACTGTGTAACATTTATGTTATGCTCTGAAACATATGTAAGGGATAATGTACAGCGAGCCGGTCATTGTTGTGAATGAATCCCCGACAGGGCGATGCTGCACTCCGACGCCCACTGAAGGGGTTTCTTTCACAACAATGACCGGCTCGCTGTACATTATCCCGCTTATTATTCGGCTACTTACTGAAGAAATCAATATTTTGACACAAAAACGGTCCGCCAGAGTCTGACATCTGAACTGCGCGCATAGCAACGGTCTGTTATACATAGCAACGGTTTGCCATACAGAAATTACAGACCGTAGAATGCCGTGATTTATCAATCAGAATCGAGTATTTAACACAGCCGTGTAATAAATAAAGAAATATTGCACAGATTAAATATCACATTATTAAAAGTTATTTATGATCTAATATTCAAAAACTAATGTGGGTAGCAGTGACAATAGCATTTTACCATACTCGTTCAAGCTAAAATAATGTGGATATTGATGCATATTATACAAGATTATCTTTTCCGTTGATTCATACTTCATAAACTTTGTAAAGAAACATATTTACTTGTTATACAATAATTAATAACTATGCAAGAATTGTAATGTAATTTTTTAGGAATATACAGATTTTAAAGAATTAAAACTGTATAAAACTGTTAGAATTAAGGTTTTTAATTTCAATAAAACATCCCATAACGTCATCAATTGCTATGTAGAAAAGGGTAAGCACACTTTAAGAGTATCTAGGTGTTAATATGATGAATGATGTTTACTTTAAGTGTACATTTTGAAACCACATGAACTGAATTAAAAGCATTTGTAAAAGGAAAAACGCACAACAAATTATTGCTTAATTTAGGATGATTATTGTCACACAACTGTTTTTCATTTTTACCATAAATAAAACGTTGTTGGGTAACTCAATAACTGAGATACTTTCCGAATCCAAAAGTGTTCCCAAGGATCTATTCTGGGCACTGCTCTGTTTACCTTATATATCAATTATATTGTATCACACCGAGTTGCTGGTAGGGTCCATCTCTATGCCGATGACATAATATTCTCAAACTACAAGCCTAGCTGTTGAACAACTGCAGCTTACTCTTATTACGATTATGTATGTTTGTGAGTATTTTCTTTTATCACTGCGACCTACTACAGCTTTATTTAAGACTGTCAAAGTTAACGCTATAACGCGTTTACACAAATTTGTTTTTTACGCCACTAATTTATTTAACACATTAACGCAACTTATGATTTTTAGGTTGTAGCGGGCTCAGTTTTAAAGCTAGAGTGAAGATACTGATATCACATGAAACTAGAAAACCCGATGAATTCATTGGTACCAACCATGTCATACTAGCTTGTCGCGAAGGAAGTTAGTTAAATAACGCTCCAAACCTAGGCTAAATTTTGGCAAGGAAAACTGTCATGGCCATTTTCAAAGGGGTCCCTTGACCTCTGAACTCAAGACACGAGTCTCCCCTTCACAGACATGCCCACTTTATGATAATCACATGCAGTTTAGGGGCAAGTCATAGTCAAGTCAGCACACTGACACACTGACAGCTGTTGTTGTCTGTTGGGCTGCAGTTTGCCATGTTATGATTTGAGGATATATTTTTTATGCTAAATGCAGTACCTGTGAGGGTTTCTGGACAATATTTGTCATTGTTTTGTGTTGTTAAATTATTTCCAATAATAAATGTATACATATATTTGCATAAATCAGGCATATTTGCCCACTCCCATGTTGAACTGAGTATTAACACTTGACACATCTCCCTTTAAGGTACATTTTGAACAGATAAAAAAATTGAGATTAATCGCGATTAACTGTTTTAATCGATTGACATCCCTAGTTTCAATGCTACTTCCCTTTTTTTTGTCTGTTTGTTGGTTTTATTTGTTTTATTGTTTGTTTGTACGATGAACACTTGTAAAATAGGGCTTCTGTTCCTAAATGTGTTGTAAATTAACACTATACTCACTACTTATACACACTAACAGGGTGGTGAGGTATTCAGACGACGGCCGGACGCTGGGGGTCGTGGTGAATCCCTGCGTGGTGTGGGCTGCTCCTCCATAGTAAAGGGGATGAGATTATGTTTGTCACCTGTGTAATAGTCTCAGGCCAGATTATAAAACCATCTGCTGCAGTGGTGCCAAAACCCAACTTCACAGCGAGTGAAGGCAATTAATGAACTGGGATGAGTGGGATGTGTAATGGCAGAGTGTTGGTAATCCATTAGTACCACTCCACACCTCCACCGCTGATGCTTTTAGATTTACTACTTAAAGTATTCAGGATAAAGGTGAGAAGAAAACGGGACAACACGAGAAGCAAGCTGATTTTGGACCCGATTCTTCCCTTCTGACAATCGTCAGCAAAGCCCTGATTTTTCACAGGTCTGTTAAGAGTGTTTTTACATCCCCGATCGGCTCGGAAGTCCGTCCTGGCCGCACCGATTTCAAATCGTAAATATTAAACATGTTCAATATTTATGATCGGATATCCTGTTGTGCGTGGGGAACCCCGAGGACAGCCGATGACACAGTCACATGGGAAAGAACGATAGCCAATTGAGAACCAAGCTTACTGAAGAAGCAAGGACAACCACTGCTGTCACGGCGGCTTATGCATTAGCTAATGCAAAACGCGAAGCATAAAGTCGTAGTAAGATGGAGCTCAGAAATGGAGGACCGACTTGTTGATTTGTGGCAACAACACAAGTGTTTATTTAACGTGTTTCCATCGATCCATCCTTCGTCAATTTTCAGTACAAATTAGGGCAAAAACTAACATCGCTAATTCTTCCTGTCCGTCATCCGCCATGTTTGTTTACACTAAAGTCACGTTTGATAGTGAGAGATTTTTTTAGTTGGGACTCTTGTTGTTCATGAAAGAATCTGTTAGTGTGTGGTGTTGCTGTTTTGGCCAGATCGTTGCTCTCCACACACTATAGGAACAAAACTGTTACATTTATCATAACATGTCGTTATGTGTGGGGTCTCTCACATTTTCAACATCTGTTAAGATTTGAAAACTCTTCTAGTGTGGGCCAGCCTTTAGCTGTGTGTGAGACAGATGTTGTGACTGGCTTGTAAAGGATCTATGATGGTCAGTTGTTGTTGTTTTTTCAACTGGTGAATGGATATTGTTCTTATTTTCTATGTTGGAAACATCTATCTGAAACTGAAACCTATATCTACCTTTTAAAAAAAAAGATTATGAAGCCAAATCATTGTTTAGTCTTTCAAATATCATCATCATAACATTTAGATCTTGTTATAAAATGCACAGAATGCCGAGCGTCTCTGTCTCAGGAGAAAAGGCTCACATCTGTCAGTCGTAAACTCTCATATTACAGCTTTTACTCCCCCTGGCAGGTATTTATTATGTAAGAAAGGGATGAGTCCAGGAAATATTCACTGTACAACAGGCTTACTGCTTCATCAAGTGTAACGCTGGGACTTATTCTTCCCGTGTTTACATTTTGAGTACACAGAAGCTAATGTTCATAATAATCTCTTTGTGTTCAGGGGAATTACTCAGTGAGACGCTGGCTGCGACTCAAAGCACAGCTCTCAAGTTTAAAGATGAATTTACCTGACAATGAATCAACATTATTATGGATGCAAATACTTTTCTTGCAAAGAGCGCTAAGAGTCAAAAGGCTTTTCTCTATGTTCACACACATCAGACCTTCATACACATTTCTGAATTGCTTAATTGTTTTCTGGTAGCTGGTTGGAACAGATACACAACAAGAAAAATATATTTTCTGTCTTAATTGACCAAAAGGGATATTCAGTATATTCTATACGTGTATAAGTTTAGTTAAAGACTTGCCACACAGCAGTTTATTTATACTGTAGAACACCAAAACAATTGCTATTAGTTCCTTGGTGGGATATTATTTTACGTGGCCTTAAGATATATAACTCAGGACCATAGTGGACCAATGCTGGGGTTGTTATGTATAAAACATGGTCAGAGTACATGGTTCTCAACTAGAGGACTTAAATCAGTAATCCTGGAGTCTGTATCTCTTTAAGCTTTGATTTTTTAGGGGTTTTTTTACCTTTTAATTCAGTGTATTTTGGATTTAGCTCAGAAATCATGACACGGTTGCTGTGATTGAGGAAATATTCAAGTTTTATTTCCAGTTTCCAGGTTTATTATAGTGTTTTACAAATAAATGTGAAAAAAATTCTGCTAGGAGGTCAGTCCACCTCTTTCATTCAGACTGAAATATCGAGAACTATTCGATGGATTGCCATGAAAAACTGAAGCCAATGCAGAAGTGTCTTAAACTTGCATTCTTTCTAACAGCCAGCAGGGGGCGACTCCTCTGGTTGCAAAAAGAAGTCTGATTGTATAGAAGTCTATGAGAAAATGAGCCTACTTCTCACTTGATTTATTACCTCAGTAAACATTGTAAACATGGGTTTATGGTCTCAATCGCTAGTTTCAAGCCTTCTTCAATACAGCATGATGTTCATTTAGTAAATTATGGTCCCATTTAGAGTCAAATAGACCATAACGCAGGGTATGCTTTAGGGCGTGGCTACCTTGTGATTGAAAGGTTGCTACCGTGGCGTTGTCCGATCTGGGAGTTGTCTGCGTTTTTTCTACAACTTTAACTCTTTCACAGTGTGTTTTCAGTTCATGACAGTTAATTGTAACATTTTGGTCGCCTAAAAAAGAGATATTCAGCGTTTGGTTGTACTTAGCTCCACCCTTTCTTAGTTCATGACCAAATATCTGCAAAACTAATGACATTCCCATCAGCCTCATCTTTACTTTGTGTTAAGTGCTAAACTAAGATGGCAAATATTTTACCTGCTTTAGGTAAAATCAGCCTGGTAGCGTAGGCTAGTCGTTGTAGGGCATGTTAGCATGCCTATTTATCTTGCCAAGGTTGGGAACTACTGTTTTAATGCCTCTTAGTGTCATCAGATCATTTATCTGCTTGTCCATTTTAATCTCAGATACACCATCTGATGTTGGCAAGACTCGAATTTTGCATCTCAACACTGCATTTCAGCTTTTAAAATGAAATTCATATCCATGCAGTAAATTACAGCTCAAACCAAAGGTGACACGTTTGTTACTGAAAGTCTGAGCTGCAGAATCTCATGACAAGTTTAATGGAGTGATGGAAAATCATCGAGGAAGAAAAGACAATCTGTCTACTTACTCTGTATGAATCAGAGTAAAGGCAGCAGATGTTTTCTCCTAACATCTGTCATCTCCTTCACATAATTCTGTAAGTGATTTGTCTTCGTTTGCGCGGCGTATCCCACATCAGCGGGCTATTAGACATGAAGAGATTTGTCCTGCATGCACACACACATTATGAATGGAGTTTCACATGAAACTGTACACATTATGTCACGGATCAGCGACTCTAAAACAGGCACTCGATCTTACGTCTGTGGCTGCAATTGCTGCGAGATGCGCTTCGACATGAAATGCATGAATATCAGGGGAAACTTGTCCCAGATTTTAATCTAAACTTGTGGTAATCTTCTTTTTATTATGCTCAAAGGAAGTCTGGAATATAATTTGCCATTTTGTAATGGATAATATTGCAGGAGAAGATTTGTAGAAGGGGAGGAGCGAGGATGGGTTTGGACGAGCAGCAAAGAGTGAAAGAGTTCAAATGAAGCAAAGAAAAGCAAAGAGTGCCATGGGTTTCTATTGTTTCTGTGGAAGTGGAGAGAATGAATCCTTTAATCGAGGTGGTGCTGCACCATTAGAGGCGGCGGAGGGATGCACAGAAATCTCACCCAAAGAGCCCAAACAAGATTATGAAGATTTGATATATCTGCTGGGAGGCGTAACACGGCGGCTACATATCGAAAGCCAGGATTAGTTGCCTTTTCATTTCATCTCCTCTGGCCTGGCCTCGACCATGAGGCTAGAGCGCGGGCGGCGGGCTTCTCTGGCGATCACCCTCAACTTTGTGGCGTTTGCTTTTGCCTTATCAGCGGTGACCACCAGCTACTGGTGTGAGGGGACCAGGAAGGTGCCCAAACCCTTCTGCACAGGACCGCCGCTGAAGGTGAAGCAGTGGTTCTGCATCCGCTTCAACAGCTCCAACATCAACGACACCCGGTTGGTCCAGTACATCTTTGAGAGCGGAGAGGAGAAGTTTCTTTTGAGGAAGTTCCACACAGGAATATTTTTCTCCTGTGAGCAGGCCGCCGACATGAACGGTAAGTCTGACGATGACCCTTCAGCTTCAGCTAGGTGTTCAAAAACAGGAAGTCATGGTGGAGGAAGCAAAAATCAAACTGTTTTGTCAATCTACAGGTTCAACACTTCCCCTCTATTCCTTGGTGAATGCACTGAACATGCTTTATTTACCACAACATAACTTTATTTATACACTATGTAGATACAAGGAGATGCTTTCTCACAGTATCTCATTTATGTTTGTAGACCATAGAAGATGTCAGATAAATGTAGTGGGGTAATATAACAATTGCTCTCCCGTGCTGCAATATTACACTCCATACTGAAAGTATTGCCTCAGACGACAGTAGGTCATCCTGCAAAGAAAACTGCAGGAAAATAAAAGTTAAGACAGTTTCATAATGCTCACAGCTCTTTAAGTTTAAAACACAGCCCTCAAGGAGCATCTTTCCTGTTTAGAAAGTTGCTTTAATAGCCAGCTCAGTTGCACAGCTGTTCGTGAAATAGTCACGAATTTTAATGTATTGATTCGTGTGCATAGAAACAAATGTAATTGTGAACCGAGAAGTATAAAGAGCAGCAAACGTCACGTAGGGAGGAGGTCGGGGTGGATGGGTGGGTCAAAAAACACAAGATTTTCACACAGGAGACCGCTTTTAATGTCATTTTTGATTTATTTGTCACGTAACTTCCGCACTTAAGTTATGGCACTTCCAGAGTTATTTTAACCCGAACCACGAAACCTAACTAAGTAGTTTTGTTGCCTAAGCCTAACCAAGTCGATCTTTTCTTAAGCCTAACTGAGTAGTTTTATTTTGAAAAGACTGGAGTGGAAATTAACACGTTCGTCAATGACTTTTGTAGGAAAAAGCATGAAAAATACGTTGTTGAAAGTCGTGCTGAAAGGTCACGAAGAAAAGGGGAAATTCGTGTCCATGTACAAGAATTAAATAGATTAAATTTCATGAGTATTTCACAAACTGCCATGAGACTGCGTTGCAATAACTGTTCCATCAGGAGAGGGCCGTAAAACTGATGATTGGAGAGTTGCTTCAAGCCTGAAAACTTGGTTTCAAGTTTTTCTTGAAAACATTAGATGCTCATGACTAAATAAGCAACATCCTAGGTTTTGAAAAAATACTTTGTTAGTTATCATTTATTAAGAGTTTAACACTTAAAAACTTGATTCAAATGTTGCTTAATCCTAATTGGATCATAATATGTGACATCACCTTTTTCCAACAGGGCCCCGCCCACTTTAAATCAATGAGAAGAGCATCAGAAATCTACAAAACAGAAAGAAATCTACAGAAATCTCCCAAAACTGTTCAGGGTATCATTGCTCATAGAAAGAAGCTGATTGAGAAAATATGTTTTTAGGGCCTTTAAGTTTCCTCTGAGCTGCTGATGTGCATTTACAGTAAGGAAATCGCTTAACACAACAGGCAACTGCAAGAGCTAAAAAAGACTGTGTCATTTTGAGGAACATACAAGTGAACATGTGTACAGTATCTCAGGAAGTGTAATTATCATCGGTATGAAGAAAATCCAACTACCTTACTCATACTCATCACACTGTGTATTTGTAAGATTTTGTTTTAACATTGCCAGCAGAGGTCCTGTGGGTCAGAACCGGATTAAAACCATTTCTCTTAGCATTGCATGCAAGCCACATCTGGTTTCATAAGCTCTGGTAATAAGGCTGAGTATAGAATAAGTTTGTATAAGGATTTGCATGCAATTTAGAGACATTGTTTAATCTAAACTTAGAAATAAGGGTTCTTCCTGAAGGGCTGAGGTTCTACCCAGAAACATTTGCTTCTCAAGAATCCTTTTTGGAGAAAGGGTTCGTCAAGGGTTCTTTGTAGTACTATAGAGTATTAGGGCCGCAATTAAAAAAAACAAACAAACAAAAGATTTCAAGAATTAGGTCATATTATTTCAAGGAAAAAAAGTCATAATATTTTGAGAAAAGAAGTCATAATATTTCCAGAAAAAATGTATAATGTTTCCAGAAAACAAGTAATACTATTTCCAGGAGAAAAAAAAAAGTCGAGAAAAAAGTTTTAATATTTCTAGAAAAAAAGCTATATTCCCAGAAAAAACTGTTAATATTTTCAGAAAAAAATGTCTTAATGTTTCTGCAAAAATGTCATAATGTTTACAGAAAAAAAGTCAAAATATTTTCAGAAAAAAGTCATAGTGTTTCCAGAAACAAATCTGAACAAAGCGAGTTACTTCGAGAGGAAAATGTTGCATGTTATACTTAGATAAGGTTGATTAAATTACATGTGCATGTTTTAACATTTCCTGACCATACCACAGCCTAAGTTATATTTTTACTTGTAAAAGATCCGTGTAACTATATCAGTTTTTACACTCTCAATTAATTAATTTGAATTAACTGTTAACATAAACAAGAGTCTCTTAGTCAGCGCACAGCAGGTCAGCTGAATATCCCCAAAATTTGAGATTTGTCAACAGACAAGCATACAGTTCAACTTTTATAAGAAATAAAGTTTCCAATAAATGAATAATGCATGAATATTTATTTAGGTTTCATTCGATCAAGGAAAGTCCCTTTTTCTCTATAATTAGTACGAAATTACATTGTTACATTGTCTCCTCAAGGGAACTTCATACGAAATTGTTAGGAAATAACAGACCTGTAAAATACTGGAAGTGTCAGTTATTTCTACAACATTAATTTTACTGTCTTTTTGTTTTCTTCTCATCACAGGGTTTAACTGTCGAGACTTCTCAGAGATTGCGCCAGAACATGAAAGAGGTAAAATGATGAAAGTTTGACATTTTTAACAATGAGTGAATGTTTTGTTTGAACGTTTGAAAGTTTTGAGAGAAAATTGTATGATGCATACCTGAACACTGGTAACATTATTACAGTAAGAAGGACATGTTACAGCACAAGCTACCTAAATTTCTATTCTTCTTTTTAGTATCAACCACTTATCAAATAAACAACTTTATCAACAGTAGAATATTTGCCCATGACAAATTTATAAACTGATGATTGAGAGGTAAAACTCACGTCTACATTTTTGGCTCAGTAACAACTAGTCCGTAAACTCCTGGTCTGAGAAGCGAAGCTTGATGCTAAGGAAAATGTAATTATACTTCCAGTTAGTGAGTCCAGCAAAGCCTCAGCATCTTCCCAGTCCACTAATGTCCATACTGCGACAAAGTGGGGATGAGTTAAACATCGCATAATACATGAATTATGTAAGGGATAATGCCCAACAAGGTGTCCATTATCAGGAATTAATAGACGACGTGGAGGCCTGCACAGAGGATGGTTGCCTGCGTGAAGTCCTTTAATTCCTGATTATGGACATTATCCCGCTTATACCATGGTCACTTACCAAAGAAAAAATGAAGACCATTAATTTATATTTTCATGCGTTTTGCAGCCAAAATCTAAAGTTTTTCCATAATGCAATCACTCCATTTCCCTAGTAACCCAGAGGGTTTGCCAATACCTGGAAAAATCATTACCATCCCACAAGGTTCTTATGCAATGGAAACGTTGTTCTACTCCAGTAAATAGGACGAACCTTAGCTATGACTTGGCAACGGGAGATATTTCAAGTCCGCTCAGGCGTTAGAACTCTTTGGCTCAGCTACGAGCCAAAAACCTAACATTATACTTGCAAGATTCAACGTCAATCACATTCGTATGGGTGAAAAACAGTAAATATAATTTGACCGTATGTTTAACAACAAGTCTAGCTGCGCATCGGATGGTTCTGGCCTCCACGTCGTCCATTAATTCCTGATAATGGACACCTTGTCGGGCATTATCCTTTACTTAATGGATGCCCTGCAGCCAATCAGACCATGATATAAGGATTGTTACATTATCCGGTAAAGTCCTGTGTTTCTATGTGAACATATCATTAAAAGAAAAAGTTGAGAATTAATTGAATACATTTCACGAAACAAACCCAAAAAAAAAGGAACCTACACCTGTACTGTGAGTTATCACCTTTCCAAGCATGCTATGAACAACTAGCATCAACAGCTGCTGCCCTGATTTTATAAATCTGTGCGGTCCCAGAGGATCAGATCCAGATCTCCAGACCTAAAAGGAGCAGACCTGTTGTGCCCACATGACTTCAGATGAGTGGGATTATTCATCAGGGACAAGGTATTATGAGGACAACACAACTCAATCCTCCCTCCCTCTGTTTCCTGTGTTTCCAGGGGTCCTATGGTTGTGTATCGTGGCTGAGAGTCTGTACCTTACCCTGCTCTGCACAGGCGGGGCTCTGATGATCCTAGAGCAATGCCCCTGCTTCAGTATCATGAACAAACTGAAGCTCAGTGCCTTCGCTGCCATGTGCACTGCCCTGTCAGGTAACGCTGCTGTTTTCTTTTCCATCACTGTCATCCAACAGATGAGGTGTAACAGCAGGTGTGATGTTGGCGTGGGTGTTTCTACTTGTTTTGAATGACAGCAGCTGATGCCGACCTCCATCTGCCGAGATAAAACTGCTACACAGAGAAATCCCACAGCGGATCTGACTGGAGTCACAGTAATACAAACACTGCTTGTTGGCCTGCTGAATGTCCAAATGTTGACTACTAAAAAAAAACACCGGGCTTTCACCCACGAGGCGGGACGTTAATTTATTTGTCACGTATCTTCCGTACTTAATTTACGCTACTTCCAAAGTTAGTTTAACCCAAACCACAATCTTTTCCCAAAGTAATTTTGTTGCCTAAACCAAACCAAGTTGTTTCCTGTGAAGATGGAAGTTTATTTTGAAAAGACTTAATGCATGTAACGAGTGGAAAAAGTGACACATGTTGCTTGACAGAGGCCAGCATTTCACAGTTGCATCAATATTAATGCAACTGTGAAATGCTGTGCAACAAACAAGCCTCAACTCTGATATTTTCCATAAATTCCCCAAACTAAATACTGCAGTAAGGTAAGAAAAGAACGTCTGCGTGTTAAAGTGTCATGCCTTATTTTATTCTAAGAAATCTGTTGTATAAAAATTCACCTTATTTAGCATTTATTACATTTTTTGAACACACTATAGTGTATAGTTGTACGCAGATATAAGAACATTAAGTATTCATAAAGACATTTTATATTATTGAAAAAGTCTCTGCTCACTGCCTCGCTTACATCTGGAATATTTATTAATTTACAATGTTTCGGTCTGTTCAACCTCCATCATGTATTTATATACATATACAGTATACTGTATATACATACTATATATACATATATATATATTAGAGTGTATATATAAATATTAGGGCTGTCAGAGTTAAAGCAATAATAATTAATTTCTTTGACGCATTTACACAACTTGCAATTTTTTTGTTGTAGTGGATTTATAGACTACTAGATTATTATTAATAGAGTGAAGATACTGGCATCATGCTGCAAAGGACGTTTAATAATGCTACAAAGTTACGCTAAATTTTGGAGAGGAAAAACTGGCTTGGCCATTTTCAAAGGGGTCCCTTGACCTCTGACCTCAAGATATGTGAATGAAAATGGGTTCTTCCCATTGATTTCCAAGAATAAATATATACATACATTTGCATGAAGCAGCATATTTGTCCACTCCCATGTTGATAAGAGTATTACATACTTGATAAATCTCCCGTAAAAAAAATGTGTGATTAATTTGCGATTAACTATGGACATGGAAGAAAACATCATACTAAAGATTAGAAAAATATTATTTTACTATATTGTCATTCATTGTCTGTTTACACACTGATGGATGCACACAAGATGAATTGTAGTTGCTGACATAAATAAACACTTATATCTGCTACATTATGGTGTGTTATAAACCATTTATTAAATATGCTTATACTGCTTATAAATGCTAAATAGTGAGTGCTGTAAAGTGTTGACAAAATGTACTTTAGGTGATGATAACGTTGCTGTAAATGAGAAAGAAAAGGAGCAGGGCAGCAGGGCTGGTTGACGAACACACAGAGCAGCGTACTGCGTCCACTCACTACCTCGGAGGATTTGCTGGTTTGTGGACTAATCCGATTGGAGCCGGGGCAGCGGTTTTGGGCTGTGCCAAGACCTGCCCAGAGGAGCTCCCTCCCGCCCCCCTCTACTCCCCCCATCCCCTGACTCCCATCCCCCCCTGTTGTTACGAGTTAATCCCAAGAAAAGCAGCTGTGGAGAGGCAGACTGCTGGATGAGAGAGGGCCAGGAGATAACAGCGATGCCAGTTCACCTCAACCATTTGATTATATCACACCCCAGTACAATACAGTTATACTGCCAGTAAATATTTGTTCCATAAAGATCTCTTCTCAGGTTTATTTGCAAGATAACTTTAACCATTTGTAACAAATTACACATAACCGTCTAAAATCGACACTTTAAAAAAACATGAATTCAGTGTGGTGAAATCAACACAAGTTAAGTTTGTTAGTTTTCAGTCAATCATTTTAAAATTATTAGCACACTGGTGAACATAGTGGAGCATTTAGCAGCTAAAGAAAGAGATATTTCCCTCTGGATTTGGTGGTGGAGACCAAAAACAGAGCAAAAAGAGAGAGAATAATGTATTAACATTCATCAGGTGGAAAAAAACACAAAGACTTCTAATGGGTGTGGAAATAAGCAACTGTTTGCTAACATGTTCAACACACACTGGTTTGCTCTTGTTCTCAGGCCTTTGTGGGATGGTGGCCCACATGATGTTTACCACCATATTCCAGCTAGCGGTCGCTATGGGACCAGAAGACTGGAGGCCCAAGACCTGGGACTACAGCTGGTCTTATATGTAAGCACTTCTATATCGACTGAATAATGCAGTTTAAAGTCAAACTGAAATTAGAATTTCTTTTCCTAAAATCTCAATTTTATATGTCATTGTACTGATAAGTTAAACTTCAGAGAAATTTTTTCACCGTAGAAACATCAAGTTAATGTCCTGCTGCAACACGCAGTAGCCTAAACTATTTGAGACAGTTAGCTACATAACTCTGTGTCAATGATAGTGTTTTTTAATCCGATATCTGTGGTGGATGTGATTGTGTCAGGTCATATGACCCCCTCATGAATGTTTGCTTTGAGAAATTTAAAGTAGGCTGTGTGAACTGATCAGTACTGAGACTTTTGACTTGAGTTTACTATAGCCAGCAATAGTGACCAGAAATTAAAAGACTGTAAACTAGCTGTGTCCGAAATGACTCCCCTGTTCACTCACTACTCTTTATATACTGTAATAGACACATAGTTTACAAAAGAGCAGTAAATTGACATTTCGTACACTCATAAATCATTGTCATTTCGCATTACCACTGTAGACCAGTGTGGGTCACGCAATGGAAATTTTCACATCTATGAATTGAGTCAAGCAGAGAGTAACGTAGTTACTTCTTTAATTGACACAAAAAGATAAAACCTTTGGGTCCAAACAACATAGAAAACAAAGAAAAAAATATATACACAATAAACCCATTAGTAAAAATAAAGAAATGGTAAAAGGTAATACGATCAACACCACAAAATCCCATCAGTCAATCTAAAGGCACTTGGTGCTCCAATAACGCAAGGCAAGCGTACATGCCATGGATACTATTCTTCCCTACCCATTGTGGGATTGTTGAGGGCACAATATAGTGGATAAAATCATACACTCATTATTTTATGGCAGAGAAAAATGTAAGTATGTAATGTAAATGTAGCATACTATATAGTAAATAGGAAGTGCTTTCGAACACAGTACCTGTTTCCACTAATTTGTCCAAAAACAGCTTTATCCTCTTTTGAAAATCATGCACAATGGCTGCAGTATCATTTTAGTTTCTATTTCCTTACAAAAAAAGTGTGGGAAATTGAATTTTCAGCTTGACTTAACAGTTTAAATTTTGAAGGTCCCCGTTTCGTTCTCTTTGGCGGCACCTACTGTATGGCGATAAGTGTAAACTGCAGGTGTGTTTTTGAATCTCACTTCCCAGAGATCGCCACTTGGGATTTTTCCTGGGAATGTCACCGCAGACACCCAGTTTGTAATACCGCCAAATACAAGGGCTTTCATCAGTGGGTCATATAGGCTCAATCACCATTGTTTTTACCTCCGATAGATAGTGACTTAACAGACATTTATTTAAATGAAAACCTTCGAGATTATTTCTGTAACTAAACAAAAATGTAGAAAAAGACATGTTAATTCTGCTAATTGGTAAGTTTGGTTGAGTTCTGCAGCAGTGTGACTTTAACGCTGTTTTTGAACCTCTTCTCAGCTTAGCGTGGGGCTCTTTTGGCACCTGCATGGGCTCTGCAGTGACGGCGCTCAACAGGTACACAAAGACCATCGTAGAGTTTAAATACAAGCGGCGGAACATCGAGAAGAGCCTGATGATCAAGCAGAAGATGTTGGAGCAGGACCTCCCCGAGCAGATGTGGGACATGTACCTGACCGCTGACGCCGAGGCACAGCTAGAACTGCCGGTCAACGGCCACAAACCCTCCACAGGAACAACATATGTGGTGGAAATGGACCATGAACCAGAACCACAAGGAGAGGCATATTGCTAAAAATGGAGTCCCCGCCCCCGTGCCCCACTGGAACAGTTTTCGGGGCTGATTTCCTGGACCCAGATTGACTTGTTCCTGGATTTAAATTCCTAATACAGGAGCTATATTTGTTTGTTTTGTTGCCACACATTGAATGTGTGTCTGGGAGGACAGAGCCCAGATTTTTCTTCCGGAATTAATGTAACATGGTCGGCTTTGACACGACACGCATTTCATCAAATCTTTCCATGTGGGAGGAAGGGAAGAGGGCTGCAATTTCAACGTCTTCACACTAATCTGTGACAAGCTGCATGATGTGCAGGCTCCTGCTGCTGCTGCACAGATCCTTTATATTATGTCTCATGTTGTCATCTTTTGCTGAATTGGCCTTTTTTAACTCAAGTTGCATGAAAATGTTACTCGTGTTGCTTTCTGGGATGAGGCTTGGTCACCTACCTCACCTAGTGAGATCATTACTGTACTATACCATCATGGAAGGATTACTGAATGGGCCTACTGGGCACAGGCAAAGGGGCCCAAAATGGGTTGCCCAAGGGGTCAAGGGACTGTTAACACTTCTTGTTGGAATGTCAATCAAATGACTACAGATTGACACAATATAACTATAGAGAGACATAAAAAGACCACAAAGACACACAAAACAATCAGAAAGGGGTGTGAAGCCACCACAAAAACACCCTAAATGACCAAAGACAGATGCAAAATGACCACAAAGACACACAAAACAAGCACAAAGACCAAACAAAACAAGCACAAAGACCAAAAAAAACAAGCACAAAGAGACAAAACAACATCTAAGAGACAAATGACCACAAAGACACACAGAATGACCACAAAGAGAGACACAAAACCACCACAAAGACACAAAGAGACTCAAAACAACCACAAAGACACACATTATGACCACAGAGAAATATAGGGCAACCACAAAGACACAAAAAACAATCAGAAAGACACACATTATGACCACAAAGACACAAAAAACAACCACAAAGATACACAAAACAACCACAGACACAAAGATACACAAAACAACCACACAAATAAACAAAACAACCCTAACGACACACATAATGACCACAAATATACACAAAACCACCACAAAGATACACATAACCGATACACAAAACAACCATAAAGACACAAAGATACAAACAAACTTACAAAACCACCACAAAGATACACAAAACAACCGTAAAGAGACACAAAACCACTAGAAATGATGCAGCTGCGGCTGTTCTAAGTCTCTTCAGTCTGGGGGTTTTGCTCCTATATGTAGGAGGGGTGGGAGGCCTTTTTTCATTGTCTCATAATCCGTCCATGTGTACCATAAATCATCGGAGGAGAGAGATTATTCTTGTCAACAAAAAGTACATCTTCTCTGTGTCTGGAGCCGACAACACTGTGAGTATTATAATCATGACTGTTATTCAGGAGCAGATGGTACGAGCTGATGTCTGCTGTGCTCGGTTCATCATACAGCTCATATGGAGCTGAGAGGATCAGCCGCCGCTTGTTGCTATATGGATGATCTCCACTTGGCAGGCAAATTTACAGTGTGTGCATATGAAACGACGTGTGCAAATATGCTTGAGAAATGGCGTTAAAAAGCTTTTTTTTCACACTTTTGATGGTGCACAATATATGAATAAAATGCATGCATGTATTGGATTTTTGAAAGTCACAAATTTTCAGTTTTTATCCATGCTTTAATTCTATAATTGATTGTTTAAAAGACTTTATATCCAATTTTAAACCACACATTTGCATTTAAATCGACTCACTTCCCTTGAAACAGCTGCTGTTGCTTTTTGATGGGTTCTTATGGATGTTGAACATTTTCTAATTTGAGATATAAATCCAACATTGACAGTAATAGACCAAAATAGCAGCGAAGGGACACATCTATAATGGAGTAAGACTGACATCTATTGGAACAAAAGTATATGATCTTATGAGCAACTAGGGAAGGATTGCTTGTATTTTTAGCACAACACAGAAATGCATTTCTGTATCATTTGATCATAGAGTACACCTGTTATTGACGATGTTAAATAAAATATGATAAATACTTCTCAACTGAGCAAAACAACTCCGCCAAATTAAATTAAACCCTTGATTATTGTTCACTCATGTCTGTTAAATCTTCTTCTAAATCTTATCATTTGTTCTTCCTGAAAGGCAACAGATGTCTCCCCCGCACATGACCTGACGCTGTGAGTTATTTATTTCTGCTGCTGTAAGTAATCTAAAAGTAAATTAATCTCATTACGTGGCGAGGATTCAAGACGCTGCATTCACCTAACATCATTTCATCTTAGATTCTCATAGGGAGGTCGCAGCTAAAGGAAAATTAGTTTCTTATGAAATGGGTGTTATTTTTGCAGTATTTTGCCCTCAGTTATGATATCATCTTATGACGCAGCAATTATATATATATTTATTTGTATATATATATATATAGTTGTCTTTATTGGCTATCAACACAACACCGATATCAATATACTCAGAGAAGAAATGATTTAATTGTCAACAAACACATCTTAAAAAGACAAAGTTTTGTTGTTTTTTTGTGGGCAGACATTATCAATATCCAAACATTATGGCTTGATAAACATGTCTTGTCCCAACATTTAATAATTAATAAGCATTATTAAAAAATTAAAACAGACAGATTAGACATAAGATTAAAAAAATGCAATCTGATATATTTAAAAATAATAATAATAATAATAATAATAATAATAATAATAATAATAATAATAATAATAAGATCAACTTACTTATTTCAGTCTGACAAAAAAGTTACATGTATGTCTCTTTAACATATTATGAATTATACTGTGCCTAACTTTAATGGGTTTAATCACGTCTTATGTCTTACATCCTCCATTAGACCTCCGTAGCGCTGTACAGTAAGATACATGAGGTTGTGGTTGATTTGAGGTAGCATTAGGCTGTACCAGACAAAGTAGTCAAGTGATGACAAGTTCTTTATAAAGTTGTAGCGGGTTGTCATCGATGTATTTCTTTATATACCAACAGGAGATATGAGCCTTGAGGTTTTCTTCAACCAGGAAGTCCATGGCAGCCTGTAAAAGGAGCATTAAACACATTAAATACAGCCTTTCAAAGCCGACTGATGCCTGAAAAGTTCTACTAACCTGTGACAGCAGTGCAGCAACACCTTGGCCCCTAAATATCTCTGGTACATAGGTTGATATCAGATCCACCTCCTTCTCTCCAGTGAATTTGTAGAGCAGCACCGCACAGTCATGGTCACCTGTGGACAGAGAACACAGAGGACTTCAGACCAATTATACTGGGATCCCAATAACCAAACTCTTTAGGGGAAGCACAGACAACAAGGGACCCCAATTTAACTTCATTTACTCTTAAACTGTTTGAATTATTTAAGTATTTATTGAATTAACTTGTGTTTTTTTTTACTGAGCAAACAATTACCACCTCTTTTGTTTGATTGAAATGGGGTGAGGGACATTAGATGGAAGTTAAATTATGTATGAGATCCCAAAAAGCCTTTTGCTAACCCTAGATCAGGGGTCTGCAACCTGCGGCTTCGGGGCCACATGCGGCTCTTTAGCCCCTCTCCAGTGGCTCCCTGAGGATTTTTAAAAACATTTTTGGAAATGAATAACTGTTTTTTGTTTACATTTTCATTTATCATTGTTGTAGGTCTATGGTACGATGGTACGACGGAGTATTAGGGCCACATTGAGGAAAATAAATAAATCTGAGATTTCGATAATGAAGTCATAATATTACGAGAATAAAGTCATAATATTATAAAGTAGTAATTTTACACGTTATTTTCTTTTATTATGGTCAAGTTATGACTTTATTCTCGTAATATTACGACTTTATTCTGTAAATCTCTGATTTTTTTCCCCTCAATGTGGCCCTACTCACAGTACATTTGCACTTGGGCCCTCACTGCATTAGACTTATATACTATATACTTAGACTATAAACGGTGTTACCTTCATCACAATGATCAAATGTTTTGAGGCTCCAGACAGATTGTTGTTGTTTTTTGCCTAAAATGGCTCTTTTGATAGTAAAGGTTGCTGACCTCTGCCCTAGATTAACCATTTGATTGACATTTTGAACAACACCAAACTCTCTTCAAAAAATAGCTAGATTTAAGAGGCCCCCACTTGCCTGCGTCTACTGCGCTACTGTGGACAACTAAGCCAAAATGTACCTAAAATATGTTACTTTTGCTGATAGTATGTATGCCGAACTATTTGGCGGATAGAAACAAATCATATAAAGTAAAAATCATTCATATAATCTGAGCAACGTGGGCCCTTTGGTCAAAGTCACATAAATTCATAGATTTTTACATGGAGTCTCGGAAGTTTTCTCTCCTTAAAAAAACGACACTCAATACATGAGCAAAATTCAAATAAACATTTGTAGATAAACAACTGTATATTTTCATAATCCATCGCACAGGTTTGTGTATTTCAGCCAGGGCCGCGACTGGACGCCGGGCTCCCTTTAAGGATCTCCCCCGGCTCCGGAGCGTCATTCCCGGCTCTCTCTGCTTACCAGCCCCGCTGCCCGGAGCGACGGTGAAGCGCCGGTTCTGTCGGTCATGTTGCACCGTCAAACTGCAGCCGGAGCTCAACGCACTGAAGGCGGCCGGATGAGACTTCAGTCGGAGAGTTACCGCAGTGAGTCTGGAAAATATGTTATAGGCCATTTATACATGAAAAAGACACGTAATACTGAGCAGCAGGTAGTAGTAGTAGTAGTAGTAGTAGTACAGAGTGACCACTAGAGGAAGCCACATGCTCACAAGACAATCATTAACTTCTACATGACCTTTTTGACCTCTACACTAAACAAAGGTTACATCATTTTAAAATTTTAACATTTAGTTGCACAAATTGTTTTGTATGTTTTCACAATTTATACACCTAGATTTTGACATTTTTTTTAATTTTTATAATGATTTTCTAGAAAATGTTCTAGAAAAATCTACTACTAATAATAATTTGGTATTAATTAAAGGTGAAATAGCAAAAGTATTCAATCATTATCCTTCCAAAAATATTAAAACATTAAACTACAAGCATAACCAAGTCAGTGTTTTAATCAGTGCACAGCAAGGACATGAAAAAATGTGATGTGAACAGATATGGACATTAACATTTTCTAATAATAAATGAATATTTACTAGAGTTAAAATTCATATAAAAAAAAGAAAAGAAAATCATGGATCTGTAAAATAAATTATTAAAGTTTTTCTTTCAGCACGTGTAGTCCTGGTGCCAGCATTATATATATATATATTTTAACTGAAAAATAGAAATAGAAACTGAAAACTGAAAAATAGAAATAGATAATAAAAATAAATAAATGACTAAGGCTTACACAAAAATACTTTTATTTTATTATCTTATTTTTTATTTGTATCCTAAATCCAAAAATACAAGAACAGATACGTTTTATTTATAATTAAATGTTTTTATCTAAATTCTGATGATCATTTTATGTATGTTAACATGTAAAATATACATTACTTATATATTTTCATAATTTATACACCTAGATTTTGACATAGGCTTTTTTGAATTTTTGAATAATTTCCTTGAATTTCCTCTAAATGTTCTAGAAAGATCTACTAATAATAATTTGGTATTAATTACAGGTGAAATAGCAAAAGTATTCAATCATTACTCTTCCAAAAATATTTTAAGGTCATGAAATAATGTGAAATTTGACAAAACAGATATGGACAGTAACATTTTCTAATAATAAATAACTATTTACTAGGGTTTAAATTGAGCTTTTCTTTATATATATAAAGAAAAGTATGGACCTGTGATCACGTGTGGTCCTGGTACCAGCAATAAAAATGTATTTTAACATAAAAATAGAAATAGATGATAAATATAAATAATAAAATAGATTAAAAGAAAAAGAAAATCACTCTTATATAACAGGCTTACACATAAATACATTTATTTGTATTTTAAATCCACACATACAAGAACAGATACAACATTTTCTCTATAATCTACTATTTTAATGTAAATTCCACACCCTGATGATGATCATTTTATGAACGTTATCAAGTAAATATATATAGAAAATGATTCTTTCTTATGGAGAGACTGTGGAAAATCAACATATACCTTTACATATGAAGTGTCAGCTTGTTCTTTGCAGGCCAAATGCTCTGTAGACATTTTTCTTTTTTTTTAAAGAATCTGCATTTTACGTAATTAATAAGTTTAAGTTTAAGACCGTGTTTCTGTCATACCTTTAAGACCCACATGGTTTAAATTCAGTCTGGGGGTTCACAAAAGATTTAATGGGACAACAGGACAAACAACAGATATCAATATTTTTTCTAGATTGCCTGGCTGGATGAAATGGTGATAAAACATGTCATAAATATCCTCAATGATTAAAGAGTACGGCTGCATGCTGTAAACCAGCAGCACTACATGTCCTCAGAGGCAGCAGCATTCTTCACTCCTGCCGCCATCACAGCGAAGAACACATTAGGGAAGAAGGATCTGGTGTAGACGGCCACCTTAGGGAGCGAGGGAGCAATTACCACCTCTTTCCTCTTGTTGCTTAAAGTCTTCACGATCTCATTCGCTGCCTCGTCTGGAGAAACGCCGAGAGGTTTCTTTGTGTAGAACACTGCAGAGAGACACAATGATACAGTTGTTATTCTTTAAAGTTATCTGAAAACATACTCTAATTAAACATAGCCAAAATGTACATGTTATATATCCTCATTTTATATATTTGTTGTATACCAGTGGTGGTTTTCATTACATTATTATATTTACAGAAGTGTACTTGAAAATTTCCTTTATACTGCTACATTTCAGGGGGAAATATTGTTCTTTTTACTATAATACATTTATTTGACAGCTCTTGTTACTTTGAAGATAAAGATTTTATACGTAAAACATATGATCAGTTTATAAAATATGCAGTTATATTGACGCAGCTACATCAGTACTAATAATCGATTATTCAATCTATTGATCTATTTAAGATAAATATAACACTTTGGGGCAATAATGAGTACTTTTGATACCTTAAGTACATTTTGCTGGTAATAATTGTGTACTTTTACATGAGTAAGATTTTGAATGCAGGAATGTTTGGAGTATTTTTTCATTGTGGTATTAAGACTTTTAAGTGTGAGGGCTTTTACTTTAATGAGATTTTTTGTTTTTTTAAATAAAAATTAACAGAATACCTTTGTATACAGATACAATTGAAAATACATTTGAATTATTTTACATTGTTTTATTTTTTTATTATTATTTTTTTTACATATTTCCTTTATGTGTTTTTTCTTACCGATAAGGATGGGTAATAAACAAAATGTTGTCTTAATCCGATACCAAGTAGGGCAAAAATCAACTATTGCAGAATATCCACGATATACACATAATGTCAACCTGAATATTAGAGGTCATAAAACTGTGTTTTAAGCTCAGGACCGGTATAGTAGATGAAGGAGTCACCGTTCCATTTCAGTTAATCAGTTAATTAAATAACCAGAATGTAATTGGCTCACAGTCAATTTAGGGCCTCTGGGGCCCCTGATGGTCTGAGGTCGATAATACAGGACGTAGTACAGAATGAGAAACATATAGTACATTGTGTAAATTTTGCCCGTGTGGGCTTCAGTAAAAGGTCACATGATCACCAATAATTCATCCTCTGGGGTCCATAAATATCCTCAGAATAGGAATCTGTCCTTTAATTTGTCAAAGACCAAAGTGTTTTTAAAGAGTAAAACTGGTCCTGATGATGTTGCTCTACTGGAGGGTAAAATCAATCAGAATCATCCTCTAGATTTGTTTCTCTGCAAAATAAAATGTTTTGGTTGAACTTCTTTTTCCTCTGATTTTACTCACATGACCAGATGGATTTGGAGGCGTCTGTGTTTTCAGATGAAGCAGAGCGACTGATGAAGGTGTGGTTGATGGTGCTGACGGAGATGCCATACTCTTCCACTTCAGCTCTCAGGCAGTCAAAGAAGGCCTGAACAGCATGTTTGGAGGCTGCATCTGAAAAAATACACAAAGTGAAACATGGTATTTTAAACTACAGCCATGTACACCCCATTATTACTTCTACTTCATGTTGAAGTATTGATATAAATATTGCAAACACATAAGATTATCACTGAGAACATTATGAGTCTCTACTAAGCTCTGCATGTGCTATTGGGACAGTTTTCCTGGGTTTGTGTTGATTTCTCTCTCTTTTTCTCTTCGTCCAACAAACACACGACTTTTAACCAGTTCGAGACCGGTGTTTTATTTTGTAAGTTACATTAGGGACGTTTATGATGCATTTTCTGTACTTATGTTACATTGTTTCCGTACGTATTCTTCTTATTTTGAGCCCAAACATGATGTGTTTCCTAAACCTAATAAGTGGTTTTGTTGCCTAAACTGCAGACGTCACCATAGTTTTTGTTGCGTGGCGTAAAAATGCGAGCGAAAAAATGCGTTACAGTATCTTTATGCCTTTCTGTGAGATTGGGTTGAATGTTTACCATGTTCACTATCTTAGTTAAGCTTGTTAGCAGGCTAATGTTTGCTATTTATCACTAAACACAAAGTATTAGTTTTGCAGGTATTTGGTCATAAACCAAAGTGTTGGACACATTTAAATGTTGACCTGATGGTGGCGCTAGATGAAAAGTCAAAGGGTTACCAAAGTGATTACAATCAATCCTGAGGGGAACATGAATGTGTGCGCCGAATTTCATGGCAAACAGGCGGCAACCTCCAGGTCTGAAAAGTGGAGCCAATGCTGAAATGCCCTAAACTTCATTCAATGAGCCTACTTCTCACTTTATTTATTACCTCAGTAAACATTGTAAACATGAGTTTATGGTCTCAATCGCTAGTTTCAAGTCTTCTTCAATACAGCATGATGTTCATTTACTAAATTATGGTCCCATTTAGAGTCAAATAGACCATAAAGCAGAGGATGCTTTAGGGCGTGGCTACCTTGTGATTGACAGGTCGCTACCACGGTGTTGTCTGGTCTGGGAGTTTAACAATTTATTATTATTTAAAGGATTTAGTGAGCAGTAATTATACCAAAGTATCAGACTTCTTTAGAGAATGGTAGACTACTATTAATAATTGATTTATGTACATTAGCACATCAAATAAGAGTTAAAAATGTCCTGAGTATTTCCCCTGTGAACTCACATGCGGTGCGAAAAGGCACAGCCAGTTTCCCCTGAATGCTGTTGACCAGGAGCAGGTGACCGGTTCTCCTGGAGATCATGGAGGGCAGCAAACCTGAAACAGAAATGTTTGAACATGCTGCAAAGCAACAACACTCTCATACTCTCTTTTACAGACTGAAATGTGTTTCCACCGTCTACCTTTGGCCAGCGTCGTCGGTCCAAAATAGTTGTTGTCCATCAGTAACTTGTCCATCTCCAGAGACACACTCTGTGCAGGTGCTTTGACCTTCATGCTGCTGTTAAGAATGACGATGTCCAGGCAGCCGTAACACTCCAGGATCTCCGAGATCACATCTGGCATGCTGTCCAAGTCTCCGAAATCCAGCAGCACCAGTTTAGAGGGAAACGTCTGAGAAACAGCGATAATGAGGAGGTACATTTACTCAAGTGAGGTACTTGACTTCCATCCATTTTATGCTACTTTATACTTCTAATCCACTACATCATATATGTCGGCTTTAGTGACTTTTCAGATTCAGATTTTGCATAAACAAAAAATATATGAGTTTATAAAATACAAAACATTTTTAGAGAATAAACCAGTGGTTTCCAATCTATTTGACTTGTGACTGAATAAATCCGTGTCTAGTTTGAGATGTGTATGAGTTGTTATCAGTTCCACCAAAGAGACATAACTGTATTTAAATAACAGTTTGAGTCGCAAAGAAGTAAATTTTTATCCAACATTTCACAACAAACAGCAAAGATTAGGGAAAAGTCAAACAAAAATGTTAAGTAAATTTGTGCGTCACAACTTAGTTTTCGAATCATCTCATGACCCCTCAGATTTATCTGGTGACCCTTTGGAGGGGCCTGACCCCTAGGTTGGGAACCACTGGAATAAACTAGCTAACTGTATATAAAGTAGTTAAAACTAGCTCCACCTCTGTGGAGGACAGAACCTGCCGAAATAAAAAATAAATAATAAAAATTAAAAGAAAATAAATTACTATAAACAATAAATAAATTAATATGGCATTAAATGTACCAAAATAATATTTAAAATAAATGTAAGCATTAATTAATTGATACCGTGTAACATAAATTGGTATTTCTGTTTTAATTTGCTCATTGTGTTTATTTACCTTAGTATTAATTCCCGTATTTATCTACTCCTCTATTTAATTGTAATCTATCTATCTATCTATCTATCTATCTATCTATCTATCTATCTATCTATTTATCTATTTATCTATTTATCTATATATTTTTATGCATTTATTTATTTTGCGCTTATTATTTATTGATTATTTTTAATTTAGTTAGGTTTTGTCCTCCATACACCTGGAGCAGCTACAAAATGCTGCTCTACCATTGATGCATCAGTATTAACAATCTAATAATAAAATATATAATAATATATCAGTCACAGGGACATCTTACAGCAGATACTGCTGATATTTTACTTTATTCTATTCGATTTTATCTCTTTTTAAGGTGTATTGATGTTGGATGTGTTGTTTAAGCAACTGGATGCCTAAATTTCCTTCGGGATCAATAAAGTATCTATCCGTCTAAATGCAGGACTTCTACTTCTAATTGAGTATTTTAGTATATAACAGTCTGTTTCCTGTTTCAGTGCTGGTATATTTACCACAGTGGGGTCGGAGGCGTTTGCTAAATCATCAGCAAGTTCTTCCAGTTTCTCCCAACTCTTCCCACAGAGGATCAGCCTCGCTCCTCCTTTGTGAAACACACCTGCACATTCTGCATTGATAAATAATATCAAAATACTGTAAAATCAGTTGGATAACCAGAATCTTTTGCAGAGCAATTTCTTATTTGTTAAAGCATTGTTACCTTTTCCAAGCCCAGATAAAGCGTCGGTTATAACCACCACTTTATTGCGTACTGATGTTTTGGACAACAGACCCATAATCACACCATAGAAGTAGAAAAATCCAGCTGTCAGCACGATTACAAATGGCACCAGGAGAACAGTGGTGGTCCATACTGGGTCCATCTCCTGGATGATATCCTGAAAAAGTATTTTTCTATTAAATTATGCAGAAATAAAGCAAGAGCATATATATTTTCGGAATTGCTCACACAAATTATTAAATGAATAGTTCGACATTCTGGGAAAATACGCTTATTCACTTTCTGGCAGGAAGGTAAATATAAGCCAGCAGCATTTTAGCTTAGCTTAGCACAAAGACTGGAAACAGAGGCAAACAGCTAGCCTGCACATAACCCCCCGCAAAATGACCAATAGATGTTTTTTACTTCTGTTTTTGTACAAATGAAACAAACAAGATACAACATGTTTTAAGTTTTCAGCTTTAAAGGTCCTGGGAGGTGGATTTTGTAACCTTCAGACAGAGCCAGGCTAACTGTTTCCCTCTGTTTCCAGTCTTTGTGCTAAGCTACGCTAACTGACTGCTGACTGCAGCTTCATATTTACCGTACAGACATGAAAGTGGTGTCAATCTTTTAGTCTAAATCTTGGGACAAAAGCAAATAAGCGTATAAGCGTTAGCTAACACGTTTTTGTTGCAAGTATGTTCAGTGATTTAAACATACTTTTAGATGGAAAATTATTTTTCTGATGATGCAGATGAGAAGATATGGGATGTCATGTCATGACATGATTTACATGAAAAAGGAGCGTTTCATACCCAAAAGCTCTCCGGCTTCGTAATATTGGAATCCATCTCACCTGCTACAACCATTTTTAAATCTAACTATTCTTACAACTCTGAAATAAAAACAGAGAAGATATCTTTTTAACCAAGTTCTTACATTAGTCATCAAAACAAAGAACAAATGATAAATACCACATCATTAATGTCTCTATATGTGATTTGTGCCTACTGCGTATACATGGAAAGTGCTTCATGAGGTAAAATCACATTCCAAATCTTAAAACATTATGAAGCAGACTTTACAAGCATTGAAATCTTAATTTACATCCTAGTTTCAATTTCATGAATTGTGAATATGATTATATCTCATACAAGGATGGATTACTTTGGGGCGGCTTTGGCTCAGAGGGTAGAGCAGGTCAATCGTAAAGGTCGGAGGTTCGTTTCCCCGGCTACTCTAGTCACATGCCGATGTGTCCTTGAGCAAGACACTTAACCCCAAATTGCTCCCGAAGGCTTAACCATCGGTGTGTGAATAAGTATTTAGATTAGATCCTGATGGGCAAAGTTGGCATCAGTGTATGTGTGTGAATGGGTGAATGCTGACATGTAGTGTAAAGCGCTTTGAGTGGTCGGAAGACTAGATAAGCGCTATACAAATGCAAGTACATTTACCATTCCCATTTACCATTACCCAACAGGGCCTACTGGGCACAGACCCAGAGGTCAGGGAGGCCCTGGGCCAGAGCCTCTATTTGAAGTAACTGCTAACATTTTTTTGTTGGAAAAGAGAGACAAAACAACCACAAAGAGATATAAAACAACCACAAAAAAGATACAAAACAACTAAAAAGACAAACAGAACAACCACAAAAAGATGCAAAATGATCACAAAGAGACACAAAACAACCACAAACAGATAAAAAACAACCACAAAGAGAAAACAACCACAAAAAAAGACACAAAATGACCACAAATAAAGACAGAAAACAAACACAAAAAGAAGCAAAACAACCCAAAAGAGAAACAAAGCAGCCACAAAGAGACGCAAATTAACCACAAAGAGAAACTAGACAACTACAAAGAGACACAAACAACCACAAAGAGACACAAAACAACCACAAAGACAAAGAAAACAACCATAAAAAGTTACAAAACAACCACAAACAGATATAAAATAACCACAAGGAGAAAAAAAACAACAACAAAAAGACATGAAATGACTACAAAGAAAAACAAAACAACCAAAAAGAAAAACAAAACAACCAAAAAGAGAAACAAAACAACCAAAAAAGAGAAACAAGGCAACTACAAAGAGACACAAAACAACCACAAAAAGATACAATACAACCACAAAGAGAAACAAATAGAAATCTTTGGGATTGTTGCTCCCCTTTAACATGTCTGTGTCTTGTGGCTCATCGGCTCACAATCTGTCTATGAATCGAATTTTAGTGTATCTTTGATAATCAGCTTGGAGAGACGATCTGTCCTTCACATTAAGTGTAAAATGGCCAGTTTTTGTCATCAGATGATAAAGTCCAGCACTCACATGTTCAACGGGGACTATGACGATAACCTTTTGGTTTAGGTTTACCACCAGCTGTTTGTCTAAATATAAACCGCCCTAGAAATAGATACTGTACCTTTCACAAAGACGCAATGCCACAGAGAACTATAGCCACAGTTATTCAACAACAGAGTCAAGAGATGAATAAACAATCAAAATCTGAACAGGAAAAACTAAACTTTTTATTCTATGCAGCAGCTGTTCTGCAGAATTAACATCCTCTAGTTAGTTCACAAAGTGTCTTGGCACAAGTAACAGAGATTAAAGAGAGCTGGTCGTGTCTAACTGACCTCGATTCTGCGAGAAATGAATTAGCAGCCAACACTTACTGGCTCTCAGGCCTCTGCAGGTGTTCTGGACACGGGGTGGTTTTTATTCCTCTCCTGAGGAGCTGCACGCCTCAGCAGCTCATTCACAGCACAGAGCTCCTCCAACATGACAGCCTGCCTCGCTGCCAGAGCAATACTCTGGGATTTGAGCTCTTTTAATAGCAGCACAGCTGAGTCAGTTATTTTCAGTGTATGTTGTCGACATGTTATGTTTAGAGTGAGAGGAGAGGGGGGCTGCTGGGTAAGAGAGGTGTTTCCATTGGCTTCTTTTAGGCGACATTTGTGATATACTACTGTACAGTTGCAAAGATTAATTATGCATGAGCACATAGAGTCATATACACATAGTACAAAACTGATTTAAGAATAAAAGAAAGCTGTATCAGTCATGCATTTTAAATGGAGCTGCAGTATAGAGGGAGCAATGATGTTGAGAGGTCTTCAGGGTGAGAGACTAAAGTCAAGTCAAGTTTATTTATATAGCACATTTCATGTCAGGCGTTGACTCAATGTGCTTCAAAATAAAAAGCAAAAATAAAATTAGGCAAAGATCATGTATGACAAAAACATATAAGATAAGAAGGTATTACACTTTTTAATACTAGTTACTTGTAATTTACAGATTCAGATTGTCAATTCTAAATATTATCAACAAATAAAACATGATATATTATTATAGATTAAGCTACACAGCAGTATATGAAGAATTCAGAATTACCTCCACCTTTATCAGCTGCCTGCAACATTAAAGTGATACTAGATATTACTATTAATCAATATTAATTAACTGCTATTAATCTATCAGTGATTAACCTCCAATATTATATATTATTCTGAAATGGTTCATTCTGCATAATGAATACTTTTACTTTTGGTACTGTGAGTATATTTTGATGCTAACATTTTCTTAAACTAAAAACCCTGGTACAATGGAGGACAGTATGGAGGACGGAACCTGCCAAAAATAAATCAATAAATGACTCAATAAATTAATAAATATGCCAATAAATGTAGCAAAAATAATATTAAAAATAAATGTAGCCCTTGATTAAAGGGACTGTTTGTAACTTTTTACACATATAAATCTACTGGGTCGGTTTGTCATACGCGCTCGCATATGCGCGCTCGCGTGTGGCTACGCTGTTCAGACAAGACTTGAACACAAACTACACGGAAGCATCAAAACCGCAAAGTTATATCTAGTGAAGCCCGTCTTGCAAAACAGGGTTGGCCGCGGTCGTAGTACGCGGGGGAGACCATAGCTTTGGTCTCCAGGGCCGGAGTCTCTGCTGTACTCTGCTCCTCTGCCTGCTTGCCTTCACTCACACACCGTGCGTTCTCGCTCCACCTCACGTTCATGCGCGCACACTACACACTGCAGAAGACTTCGTAGCTCTGAGAATATCTAGTGAATGTACAGTGGACGTTTGTG